>NW_022145596.1:27288866-27771366 GCF_000002235.5 Strongylocentrotus purpuratus
CTCCCACGCGTAGCGCTGAAGCTTTGACATTTAATTAATTATAAGGAAAGGAGACGATTCTTTGTACCATTCTCGACTCTTAATCCTTGTCTGAATTAAGTTCCCGTCCCCCCCCCCTCCAGCGCGTAGCGCGGAAGCTTTGACGTTAATTAAATTATATGGAAAAGGAGACGATTCTTTGTACCATTCTCGACTCTTAATCCTTGTCTGAATTGAGTTCCCGTCCCCCCCCCCCCTCCCGCGCGTAGCGCGGAAGCTTTGACGTTTAAATAAATTATAAAGAAAAGGAGACGATTCTTTGTACCATTCTCGACTCTTAATCCTTGTCTGAATTGAGTTCCCGTCCCCCCCCCCCTCCAGCGCGTAGCGCGGAAGCTTTGACGTTTAATTAAATTATATGGAAAAGGAGACGATTCTTTGTACCATTCTCGACTCTTAATCCTTGTCTGAATTGAGTTCCCGTCCCCTCCCCCTCCCGCGCGTAGCGCGGAAGCTTTGACGTTTAATTAAATTATTAGAGAAAGAAGATGATTCTTTGTACCATTCTCGACTCTTAATCCTTGTCTGAATTAAGTTCCCGTCCCCCCCCCCCTCCAGCGCGTAGCGCTGAAGCTTTGACGATTAATTAAATTATATGGAAAAGGAGACGATTCTTTGTACCATTCTCGACTCTTAATCCTTGTCTAATTGAGTTCCCGTCCCCCCCCCCCCTCCCGCGCGTAGCGCGGAAGCTTTGACGTTTAATTAAATTATTAGAGAAAGAAGATGATTCTTTGTACCATTCTCGACTCTTAATCCTTGTCTGAATTAAGTTTTCCCTTGCCCGTGTGATGCGCGGAAGCTTTGACGTTTCATTAGTTTATTAGAGAAAGAAAACGATTCGTTGTACCGTTCTCGACTCTTAATCCTTGTCTGAATTGAGTTCCCCCCCCCCCCCTCCCCTCCCGAGCGAAGCGCGGAAACGTTGACGTTTCATTAAATTATTTGCGAAAGAAGATGATTCGTTTTACCATTCTCGACTCCCAATCCTTGTCTGAATTCAGTTGCCCCCTCCCGAGCGATGCGCGGAAGCTTTGACATTTCATTAAATTATTGGAGAAAGAAGACGATTCGTTGTACCGTTCTCTATTACACCTACCATGGATAAATCACGGCCGGGAGCGTCATAATTTTGTGCTATCGGGCGAGGGCCGGGGCCGGGGCGTAGCGACCAAGCGAGATTTTGCAATGTTGAATGCTGAAATAATTTATTATGCATTCTAAAAAATCCCTAAGCCCGATATGTACGTTCTTTCCGCTATATTTATTTCTAGCTATTTACTAAATTTCCTGGGAGACTTGTCCCCATATCGGGCCCAGGATCGCCGCCCTTGTCCATGATTACTACCAACATGAGTTCTAATACAATCACAAGCGAGTCAATACGAGCTGAATCCAAATGAAGGGCAAAATAAGAGTTGTGAAGCGGCCCTACCGTTAATTTAAAATTTGACTGTTGAGTATATAACTTCTATTTAAAAGACATCCAAAATATTGTGCCCTTTTCAAATTTCTCACTAAAGAGTGATGACCGCAGGGGCTGTACTTAACGTTTAACTTTGAATCCGCGGCTCGAGATTTTATGCGGCCGGCCCGGCCCCCCTCTATTCAATAACGTTTGCCAATGAGCTTCTGGAATGTCCCCTAATCTCCGGATTACAGTTTCCCATATTTGTCGTTACTGTCACTTAGCGCCATTTCCTTGCCTTTCCCCCTTTCTCACCGACTTTTCTTTTCCCCACCCCCCCCCTCACCCTCTCAGTGTTATCTAGGGTACGCACATGTATGTTCCCTCTCTTTGAAAGCACCCCTCTGTCTCCGGTGTGTAAAGTCAGTACGGGCCGGATTTTTGTGTATTGCGGGCCGGACTTTGTTTCGTGAAAAGTAACTCTTTATCGGAAATTTAGGGAACACAAATTCGGTCCTCCGACCCCGGAGTTGAAGGGAGGGGGGGGGGGGGGGGCCTTTTTATTTATCTTTTCTCTTCTATTTTCTTTTCTCTTTTTTTCCTTTCTCTTCTCCTTTCTTTCTCTTCTCCTTTTTTTCTCCTCTTCTCCTTTCTTTTTTTCTCTTCTTTTCTTCCTCTTTTTTTTCTTCCCTTTTTTTGCGCCGCCAATAGGGGGGGGGGGGGGGGCCGCGGCCGTTTCGGCCCCCTGGATCCGTCACTGCATGGTGCACCCGCAAGCCTACTGTATACTATTTCGTGATTATGATTATGATTATGATTATGATTATCATTATTATTATCATCATAGTCATTATTATCCTTGCTATTATCATTACTTTTATAATTAGCAGTAGTATAGTAGTAGTAGTTTTAGTAATAGAAGTAATAGTAGTGGTAGTAGTAGTGTATATAGTAGCAATTAGCAGCAGCAGCAGTCGTAGTCGTATTATCATCATCATCATGATCCATATATTGATTTTCTTACTTGTTTTGGTCATCAGCCTTCGGTGGTGACGGGAATAGGGTAACTATATTCGGTGAAAGTGCCGGGGCTGCAAGCGTGGATTTTCTCCTGCTTTCTAAGTTGAGTCGAGGGCTCTTCAGTCAAGCCATAATGCAGGTTAGTGTGTCACATTTCGGGCTAAAGATTCCTTAAAGGTGCTAACCCTTATATCTCAGTCAAACCAAGGAAACTGACACCAGACCAACAACAGATCGATAACAGGGTTAGTCATTTGGCAGTGATACCTGCTACCTCAGTCACTCCGCCAAATCGACTCCAGACCAATTCTAAACCGACAGAGTCTTGCCTTGATTTCCGGAGCAAAAATACATTTCTTGTTCATGCAGTCTGTTGTCGGTCTATTGTTGGTCTGCTGTCGGTCTGTTGTCGGTCTGCTGTCGGCCTGTTATCAGTCTTCTTGGCATAACTAGGAAGAGGATTGTGGTCCAATAAGTCTCCGGACTATATATGAACCAAAAAAGAACGGGGTTTTAATCCATGTCCCAGCACTGATTATTTATCCTGCATGGTCCAGATCTATGGAATGCACTTCCAGGCTCGATGAAAATCATTTACAACCTTAAATTCATTTAAATTCAATACGAAGAAAGCATTTCTGCCAGAGTATATTGTTTGATCCATTCCCAGTGCTGATTAAATATTCAATATTATTTCCATAAATAGAGCGCCAGAAGTATTGTGCCATAAATGAGCTTTATACAAGACTCTATTATTATTATTTTTTAAACATTATTATTATGATAGCATCATTTTTTTTTTTTACTATTAATAATTATTGTTATCATTTTTTTCAAATTATAATGCCGATTGCACACGAGGCGTCATTACGATTGCGATTATTACCTGCGCTATTAAATCAAGCCTATATATGAAGGCAGTCTGCTCTTAGTTGTTATGATATTTCTTCTTTTTGTGTTATACTATATTTTTTGTACAAGTATGTTTATGTATTTTCATGTTTTGCACCAGTGCGTCTTGAGCATTTAATTTTTAATTGGATTTTGCTCTTTATAAATTCTATATATGATTATTATTATTATTACATTTCAGATTATTTTGATTTAATATGATTTTTAGTTAATGTTTATGTATTTCCATAAAACACCATATTAGGTGTACATAACTAACATGTAAGGTCCCATGAAATTATACATAGAAAAAAATGGGCCTTCATACAAGCATAACTTCAATAGATGTCCTCACCATTTATACACTGTCCATTTTAGATTTACTCTTTGAACAATTTCTCGTCAGGCAAATGAAGCCTCCTTTGCAGAGAGGTGGTTTTATACGCAATTATTTCTGTTTGCGTTTGGAAGAAAAAAAAAGGTTAGTATTTTATGACACATAGTATATACCACAGTTGATTTACACAAATTAAGAGTGGCGATCTGATCTTATAATCAATATTTGTATATTTTCCTCGCTGTATAGAGTGGGAATTCCTTCTCCGAATGGGGATTCAAGAACCCTTCGATAGAGGCGGATCAAAACAGGGCCATACGTCTAGGCCAGAAGATGAGATGTCTTAATTCATCTTCATTGGACCTTATAGCATGTTTGAGATCCAGGGATGCGAAGAGTCTTATGAGAGCTGCAGGAGGGGTAAGAGCTTTGATCTGCGTTCTGCAGGGGTTTATGACACTATCGTTGAAATGGAAGGGAGGGATGGGGTGCGATAAACCAGTCGGTAAAAATAAAGTTGAAGAAGAAAAAAAAAACCAAGGTCGTCAGATATGAAAATTTAGATATTTTATAAAGATTCAGCATGAGTTCCACAATGTCTATTTTTTTTGCAAAATTCCGACAATTTTATGTTTGGGTGTGGTGTCACACCCCACGCCCCTGGTTTTCTATGTACGAAATCAATTTTCGAATAAGTCTTGTTAATTGCACGTGCCCGTGCCCCCCCCCCCAAATTTCCAGGATCGGTTGAACTTTTTTAGACCCTTTTTTTTCCTCGATCGATTACATGCCCCCCCCCCCCCACATCAAACTCTGGCTACGTGCCTGCCAAGAATGCAAGGAAATGGCCGGCGGAATTCCCGAGGAAATCGATGTCGACACGATTGCCGTCCCTCCCCTTTCTAACGACAATGGATCCGTACCTGATATCCGTTAATTTCGTCCATCCATGCATGCATGGAATTCACAATTCTTCTTCGATTATTTTATGGGGATTTTTTTTCTTTTCTTAAATTGCCTACCAGATCTACGGACGATACCAAATTCACGTGGACGGTCTTTTCCTGGAAGACACACCCACCAACTTGTATCGGGCACGTGACTTCATCCGCTGTCCAATCATGGCCGGTTACAACAAAGATGAAGGCACTCTAACGCCATATTTTTCATACGGTCAGCGTTACCGGGGCCAACCTCACCATCCTCATATCAGCTTATGGGTAAAGTTGAGAAGTTTGGCACTTGATATTAAATAACAGGTTTTATGATATAGGACACTGCATGGTCATCAGCATGCAAAGGATAATGTTATAGCAACATAATCAGTAAAGGTTGCTGATGAAATATAGTGAAAATCACAGTGTGTGGGACTACATACACACATGGGATATTACACTTTGGTCCAAACAATAAATTGATTAGATGAATGTAAGTTATGTTTGGAATATGAATTTGATGTGGGCATTTCAAAAGCGATCCTATGTGAAATTGCTATTCTGTGGCACTGCCTTTAAAAATGAGAAAGCTCACAACTTATCTTTTCCGTTTACCTGAACCCGATCTTCTCATTAAAGACTGCTCAGAATCACGTGACTAGGATGATGTCGGGTATGGGGTTTACTGGAAGTATCCTACGTAGCGCAGCCTTGGAGATGTATACAAATTGTGCGATGTCGTCAGAACCTGACGGAGACTTTTTCCGTAGCTTTGTCGACGTTGAAACTGACGTCTACTACGCCTGCACAACGGATAAGGTTCTTCGAGCTCACGACAGCACTGGGAGAAAAATCTACAAATACGTCTTCACGCACGAGCCAACAAAGTTAGTTATGTAATAATCATCGTCACCTATCTACATCTTATCCTTTCTTCATCTCAGTCATCTTTAACTTAGCTTCGTCTTATCCATTTTTTCATCTCACCTTCATCTTTATCTCCATTTTATCCTCTTCTTCATCATATATTCATCTTTATGCTCATCTCATATATTCGATATAGAATTTTATGTTTTATATCTTTATTTTCATCTCCATCTTATCTTTATCTTATCGTTACTCCATGTTACCTGTATTTCTTGTTATCTTTATCTTCAATATATCTACATTACATTGATCTCAACTTCACCGTTATCCTACGTTTTCATCATGTTTTCTTTATCTTATCTTATCTTTTTATCAGCATCTTTACCTTGATCTTACGTAGGCCTATATTATCATCTTCATATTCATGTAATCTTCATCACCACTTCTTATATTACCCATCATCTCTCACCTCACCTCATCCATAATGGTTCATTGATCAGCTTTATTTCATGACATCAATTTCTTCATTTAACCTTTGTCTTTATCAAGGTCTTTATCTACCTCTTCAACTTATTTTCATATCATTTTCATTTCTTTTGTCTTAATCTTTATTTATGTCTTATTTTGATAACTCATTTTTCTTTCTTTCTCAACAATGACATTTGTATTCACCTTCACATTATCTTCACCTTATCTTTATCCTCAAATCTATTCTCGGAATAACAATATATAGATACATATATTTATATTTGTCTTATCTTTATCGTCATATCATTTCTTTTCTCAACAATGTCATTGTCTTCACCTTCAACAGTAATACTTAGCTTTATCTTATTTTCATTCAATCTTTTTCTTATTCTCATCTTACCTGATATCACTCTTCATCTTTTCTATTCTAGGAGTTTCTTCCAATTCAGAGACATCATCCCATCTACCCCCTGGTTAAAGGCGGGTCATGGAGAAGAACTGGCGTTTGTCTTCGGTTTTCCGTTTATTGATGAACTTTATCTTGTTCGTGGACACAACGTCACAGAAGAAGAAAAGGCCCTCTCCGTTCAGATGATGAGATACTGGACTAACTTTGCCAAGACAGGGTGAGTAACGTTAAAAATGATTGATAAGTTTAGGAGGAATGTAAGCTATATTGAACACCTTCTCAATAATGTTGCTGATGAATTAAACTGTACAATTAAAAAAAAATCTCCTAATTGTAATTTTAAAGCGTTGGTGTTCATTAGTGTTTAACATCTTATCAATACGGATGGGAATGGCAGCGAATATGCAGACTAACAACATGAAAGATGCATGCATTTGCCAATAGAATGTTGAATGTGCCAAGTGATTATCATTTTTGCTGGCGAAATCTCTAGATGTCCATGCATTACTCAGGATGATGGGGTAAAAATAAAATACGCCATCCCAGCGTTGCTTGTGATCAT
Source organism: Strongylocentrotus purpuratus (assembly GCF_000002235.5). Classification (NCBI taxonomy): domain Eukaryota; kingdom Metazoa; phylum Echinodermata; class Echinoidea; order Camarodonta; family Strongylocentrotidae; genus Strongylocentrotus; species Strongylocentrotus purpuratus. The sequence goes on from NW_022145596.1 coordinate 27,295,803, forward strand.
TAAGTTTGAATACAATTATCAGCTTGTCATTAGATGGGTGATCCAATCTCAAATAAAAGTTGAAATGCTGAGTTTAAGAAAACTGTTGTTGTAATTATAGCGCCATTATTCCAGTTCTTAAAGCCCCACTGTCCTACTTGTACCTTCTTGCTCCCTCTATATAGAAAACTTCCTCAATCGGTGCCTGTTGGTCCCCCATGATCCTCTTTTTCTTATGTTAGTTAAGAGCTGAGTTAATGAGATAGCCGCCTGTCAGTGACCTCGCTGTGTGGTCTAATCCCTTCTGACCCAGTAGTATTGACGGTCTTTAAGATACACCTAAATAACAACATAATCATCTTGACAAATACTATACGTTTCCCTTCTCTCTTGATGGGCTACTTGCAGAGATCCAAACAAGTCAGATCTGGACCATCCCCTGACTGACAGCATACCCCTTGGCCTCTATTCACTCCACAAGAACTGAGGCACAAAGAGTTATCTCCAGGGTTCAGAAACGGTAGAGCAGCCAGAGCCAAGCAATGTCATTTCTTGAATGTCTATCTGCCCCAACTCAAGACATGTGTTCGAAGTGTCTTTGGACGTTAAGTGAGTGTTCGTGTAAGTAAGTAATTGAGTGTAATAACAAGATCGCAACAACTTTCGAAAAACCAATCGAAGGCAATTTCAATTAGCCTTGTGCGTAACCTATTGAGATGTGTAAACAAGACAAAGACGTAGTACGTTATCTGGCCAAACACGATTTATGTTGAATATAGGTTATTGAGATTGTCCTTGAGTTGAAATTGTAATCGTGTTATAAGTGAATTTCCATGAATGCTCAGTGCTGGGGCATCAACGTTTTAAAAGTGGGAAGCAATGTGGTAATCTGAGACTGAGTAAAACTTTTGAGAGGCAAAGTTAATCTTCTTATACTTGTATAATTACTTTTAATGCAGAAGCTGAAAGGGGGAGGGAGTCATTCCTCATAATAGTCCTTCCCTTCCTGATGTCACTGTTTTAAAAAAAATGTAGTTCTCGTAAAAGAGACTCGTTGTCATATCAGTTAATCCAAAGAGATATCCTCCTTGGTTAATCGAACAGTGTCAATTACGTTGTATATCCCTTACTTCTAAATAATTGACACAATAAATTCACAGGATTTCCAGATCATTTCTCATTGTCACGGAAACTTAGGATTCTATTATAATTATTAAACAGTATTCAACACACACTGCTCAGTCAAGTAATATAGGAATTCAAATATTTATTATGTGTTTCTATTCAAGCTTGTATTATAGAACAAAAAATAATATAAAGAAAATAGACATTCAATTCATTCTGTCTGTATGATGGACATAGTTCGTCGCTGTTTTCACGAAGTGACGGTAGTGAAAAAAAATTGCATTCACTGTGCGTTACGATTTTCCTCACTACCGTCACTTCGTGAAAACAAGGACGAGTTTGTACAATCATGATCTCTTTCAAATTGGGCTCGCGAGAGCTTTTTAACAATCCCTCTGTAGTCCTCGCTTGGGACAATGACAGCATTCGTTGCCAAGGAAACGTGCCAATCGTCAACCAATCGTCTTCCTCTTCCCAACGGTCAGGGGTGGGTGCTCTCTCGAGCCGAAACTGGTCATGTGATCAGCTGGTACCTCTAGTCGCAGGTTTTACCGTGAAAATGGTAAAGGCTGTACAAAAACAATACCAACCTATTCATAACAATATTGCTCCTAAAAAAGTATCAACACTTCATGCATATCATTACAATGCGTAATTTCCAACTGTGTCGTGCATAAATTTGCATACTGTTTAATAATTGAAATAGGATAAGGGTAATTATCGATACAAGGTGAACAAGTTTGAAGAGTGGTGCAACCAAAATTTTCTTCAACGTAATACTTTCAAAACAAAAGAACTGATTTTTTAGTTCAGAACTTCCACACGTTCAGTTGTATTGCCTATCACGATAAAAGAAAAAATATATAAATTGCCAAGTCATACAAGAATCTAGCCACCGTTATTGACAACAAATTATCATAGGCTGATCAGTGTAAGTCCGTTCTTTCAAAGGCTCAACAAAGGATGTATTTTTTAAGAAACTTAAATGGTTTCATGTAGATAGGACTATTCTTACTTTGTTCTACAAATCCATTATAGAAAGTGTTATATTATGAAGAGTCCGAAGAAAGACTTAACCCTATATTACCCCCCCCCCAAATTCCAGCTCGTAACACACACAAAATCGGCCCCTATTGACTTTACACACCGGACTTAGGGGGGGGGGGGGGTGTTTTTAAAAAAGGAGGGAACATGCATACGCGTACCCTAAATAACACTGAGTGCGGGGGGGGGGGGGGGGTTAACCGGGCTATTTCAGACCAGGTTTTTACTGGGGGGGGGGGGTCAATTTGATCCCCCTCCCCTAAAATCTCGGCATTTTTTGCATGCATGTCAAGTGAAGTGTATAGAATACTATGGTAATTTCATTTTTTGAAAAACTCACTCATTTGCATATTTATGGTAATCTATGCAAAGGCCATAAAATTCACATTTTTACCCATAAATCATATATTATTCATGTTTAAGCATTCCTTTTCACTACATACGTTAGACTATTTGGAATAATACGACAAAAAAAATCGGAAGAGCCAGGTTATATGTTATCTCTTGTTTTTATAATTTCTTATGTATTTCATTGTCTTTTTTAACTTATGTATTTATTGTTGTTTGTTTTATTTCATTGCTAACTACAATTCAACTATTTTGACCCCAAAACAAACACCTAAACTTTAAACAAGACCAAATAACCAATGTTTTATCTCTTATTTCCATGTTTTGTACACAAATCGCAAAAATGAGCGATTTTCGGGCTGACATGCAAAGACAAAAGGTCACGTGACTTACTACAGGGGGGGGGTCAAATTGACCCCCCCCCCCCTCCAGTTAACATAGGGTTAAGAAAACTCTAGAGTATCACCAAACAAGCAGGGAAGATCACTGGTGAAATTCAAAATTTGAATTAAGCAAGCGAATCCAAAATAATGCTAGAAGTAAAACAAATTGTTAAAACGAAAATCATCCACTCTTTCCATACTATGTTGTTTTGTTTTTTCTGGTTAACGACTTCGTTCAATGTATTGTCGCACTCAACGTTTTCTAAATTCCTTCGTTCCCTTCTCTATCCGCAAATACAATCAGAATGCTACCTGAATATTACGTTTTTCTTTATTTCTGTAATGTTATAATCTTTCCGGGCCATCCCGTTCACACTTATTTTGTTTATAATAACGTTAGATAACTTCTGTACAGCAATATTCTGAAGGATTTCAAAGTACATGCTAGATATTATGCATGTAAACTTATTTTGATTTTTTGTATGTTTGTAAAATGTAAGCAAAACAAATTTCTAATATTGGACAATAAATTGAAATTAAAATTGAAACTGGAATGATAGACTCTTCTACGAAAGTTTCTTGTATAAATCATTTAAATACTTTTCAATAAAATAAACAATTTGTTACAATTTAGATCTGTGAAATCTTTTCTTTTCTGTCATTTTAAACATGAATATAATTGTATATAAACTGCAGTTTAGACTTGTTTTATATAATGGACAATATTAAATAAAACACTTACGCTATCTCGAAGAGTTATGTGTGTAATGCAATGCAGGACAACTGTTGCAACCTCGGGGAGATTGAGGCCTGGAGACTGGAAATCTGCTTCCGTAATTCTTGGAAGAATACATGTTGAAATAATAACTACTTGGTCCCACTTTCTCGCCTCTTCTTTAATCCCTCGTTCACCCAAAAGTTGCAAATAAATGCTTGCCATTAATGAGCTGGCTGCCTGCTTAAAAAAAAGGATCTGCTGTGTAGCAAGATCTTTGGTGCCGTGCCGATATACCTAACGCAGGGTGCGGTTCTAGCGATATGCAAATTACCGACGCTTGCTACCCAAACCACTGATCCAATGCAATGCTCCAAGTATCACACGTTGGTCAGAGGTTAATGGCAAATTGCGCAAACTCAAAGACTGGAGTGAATAATATTATTGTTTATTAATTTATTCACGAAAGCAAGATAAAGACTAACCAACTTTTCCTGGTTAAAAGATTGGCACTGTCTTCAGGGGCGTCTCCAAAGGGGGGTGTGGGGTGCGACACCCCTACCTGTCAGGATATTGTCAGTAAAATTGCGCTGCCGTCGGGAAAAAAAAGGAAAAGAAAAGAAAAGAAAGAAAGTAAAAGAAAGGAAAGCAAAGAGAAGAAAGAAAGAGAAATAAAGAAAAAAAGGAAGGAGAGGAAAGAAAGGAAAAGTAAGAAAAAAAAGAAAAGGAAAAAAAGAAGAAAAAAGAGAAGGGGAAACAAGAGAAACGGGGGATGAAAGAGAGGAGAGAGAGGGGAGGTAAGAGCCTGAGAGAGGAGGAGTGGGAGTAAAAGAGAGAGGGGGTTGTTGGGTGGAGTCGTCTCGTCGAGGGAGCAAGAAAGACACGAGTAAATATGTTGCTGTGTCGGGTCAGCTGTGTAGGTATTCTTGCTCGATCCTCGTGTACTATATCAATGCAGAAGTTTGAAGTCGGTGAGATGTATATTGTCGGTCAGCCGACAAGTTTTTTTCCCTACGAACTGTGACTTTTATCCGCTGTGACGACTTCGAGAGTGACTACAACTACAATACTTGTATTTTCTCGAAGTTTCACTTTCCTATAATATCAGCTAAATAAATCAGAGGTTTAACATTTTCGGGGAAACTAAATTCAAACAAGGACTAAGAGACAACAACGGTACGACGAATCATCTTCCTTTCTTTATATTTTGATGAAACGCCCAAAATTCCGCGCTTCACGCGGGAGGGGAAAACTTCATTTAGACGAGTCGAGAACGGTACAACGAATCATCGTCTTTCTCTAATAATTTAAGGAAACGTCTAAGCTTCCGCGCTTCGCGCTGAGGGAGGGAAAATAAATTCAGACAAATAAGGGTTAAGAGTCGCGTACGGTACAACGAATCGTCTTCTTTCTCTAATAATTTAATGAAACGTCAAAACTTCCACGCTTCGCGCGGGAGGGGGAAACTTCATTCCGACAAGGATTAAGAGTCGAGCACGGTTCAACGAATCGTCTGCTTTCTCTAATAACTTAAGGAAACGTCAAAGCTTCCGCGCTTCGCGCGAGAGGGGGAAACTGAATTCAGATAAATATAGGGCTTAATAAGAGTCGAAAACGGTGCAACGAATCGCCTTCTTTCTCTAATAATTTAATGAAACGTCAAAACTTCCGCGCGGGAGGGGAAACTAAATTCAGATGAGGATTAAGAGTCGAGAACAGTACAGCAAATCGTCTTCTTTTTATAATAATTTAATGAAACGTCAAAGCTTTCGCGCTTTGCGCTGGAGGGGGGGGGGGTAAACTTCATTTAGACAAGGATTAACAGTCGAGAACGGTACAAAAAATCGTCTTCTTTTCCTAATAATTTAAGGAAACGTCTAAGCCTCCGCGCTTCGCGCTGGAGGCCTATCACCCACGCGCGCTTTTCAAGTGATTCGCTTGCTCACTACCGCCCCTCCCTAAAATAAGATCCTAGCTCCGCGCCTGCATTAAAATATATAGCTATGATGCTGACTAAGTTGACGAAATAATTCGTATATTTATGTCGTCGAGGAAAATGATCATTTGCGCATACGCAAGTACTGTACTATAGATAGTCCATAGGAAAAACAATTTAGCCTTCGGCCCCAGGTTTATAGGGTTAAATTTGTAGATATTGGGACATTTAATTTTGTCGGTAATTGGTGGCTAGTTTTGTCGGTAATCGTTGGCCTCTACACCCCCCCCCCCCCCTCCCCACTGAAAAAGGTTTACCGACGCCCCTGACTGTCTTGTGACGCTCATCATTTCTCAATCCCTATCAAGCAAGGAGGGAATAAAACCAAAATAAATCTTGGGATATAATTAATTTCTTATTCTGGGTCTTTGACAGGGAATCGTCTGCAAATAGTGTCACTCGATGTGAACGTTTAGTAGATATGAACCATGTTCGTTTTAGTTAATATTTCTCCTCAGCCTCCATGGCGCGGGGTTGGATCGATAATGGAGGCCGGATTACACATCATGGAAGTTTGATTACGTAATATGGCAGAGTAAGTTTGACGACCACGTTGACCGTGCTTAAGATTTCTTTTAGATTCTAGATTTGCAATCAAAGCTAAAATATTATCTCGAGTGGGAAACGTTAAAGGTAAAGACCAGTTATGGTCATGCGATTGCATTGTGAAAGAAACGTTGTGGAATCGATCATAAAAGGTTGATCATCTAGCATCTAGCATCTGCAAGGTTCTGGAATCATCAAAATGATAAGAAATTTGGCCCATTCTTCTAAAAGTTACAAGCACTATACACAGAAAGATGTATATGGGACTACCCTATATCTCTCACAGACCATGAGAGAAACAAATTTACCAAATGTATGAATTAGTAGGCGGTTTCCCGGCAAATTTTTTATCATCATGTATAAGTCAAAACATATTCTTTCACATGATTGGTAATGAGAGCTTCCATTTCATTTTTTGAAATTGGGGCGTTTCCAATACTGGTCTTTACCTTTAACTTGTGACTTACGTACAATGTTGTAAAACTTTTCTAGGTGATAAATGGTTGCACTCACACATACTCTTGTCGCCTGTCGCCAATTCGATGTCTTGTGTCTACGTGTGTACATGACTCATGTGCTTTACATTTCGAAATATAGATTGTACATTCCATATTGAACTTTTTAAGCAAACTTTTCTCTTTAACAACACATCGCTATTTATACATTTGAAATGATCTCATCATGTACGTAGTACTGCTGTACATGTTTACTTGTATATATTTGTTCATGTTTCACAACTGTTGTACAAACATAATGTAATATGGTCAGGCCGCCCGGGGGTCTCAGTCAAATATAAATACTGTTAGCAGGCGTGACCAAGAAAACGCCCGTATATTATAAAGGAGTGTTTTTTTTTTTTTTTTTTTATAGATTGGACGGGGTCCGCGCGGTGCCGCATTAAGCGGTTCAAATGCGTCCATTTTGGGCCATTTTCAAGAAAAAGGGTACTTTTTCAAAATGGTTCAAAATTCTGCTGTACGGGCCGATATACTCGTTTAGGGGTAGGGGTATTTTCATAGCTCTCAGGGCCAAACCGGGGAAGAAGGAAAAAATGGTAATGATTGCCTATCTTTGCGAGACTATCGGTCGCCGCCTGCGCCCGCCAAAGAAAGGACTTCACAAAAAGGACTATGATGGAAGTGTACAGGTTTATGTTTGCTTCTCTTTTGAAATTTGACATCAGAAGCACAATTTGATTTATTTAAGTCAACAACTTAAATAGTAATCCCTATCGCACTTCAAAATGCTCAAGGGGTTGTAATTTTACAATACTAGTTTCGTAGTACATTTTTTGAAGTACCCGTTTATGGTGTGAATTCGGGTAAACAACCACTCGAAATCCTGTACTTTGGCTTTAAAAGAAATCCTCGTTTAGGGGGTGTCTGGAAAACCTGTGGTAACGCATGCTTACATTATTTGTACATGACTGAGACCCCCCGGGATAAAAACTGCTTTGCATACTGCAATTAAAATACTATATAAAACAATATTAATAGTAAAATAGTACAATACATGAAATAAAGCAAGAGCAAAAATATAGAATGATAATGGAAACAAAATATGGAAACGTTTGCTTGGATTGTCTCAAAAAAGAAGTTTACCCCAACACACATCGTAGAGTGCAGGGATCACGGACACAGAACTATTTTACTATATATTGTTTTACATTGTTTTTGGTCATTTTCTTCCTTTCGTTTATTAATTTTCCAACAAAATATCACAATAATGAATACAATGGAAACTTATGCAAAATATTTTCTTTGAAATATAGAAATATCATTACAAAATTCAATACCTTTGAAATGGAAAAACTCGAAAATTACAACTGAAATTGATCAGTATTTTACGAAAATGGAGACGTCCTTTTTCAGAAACAAGAACATAATTTTCACTTCCGGTAAATCTGCAGAACCAGCTGCTTCAGCTCCGGGGAAAATACGACATGTCTAAGAAAATGGGATTTCACTTGATAAATAATGATCCTTCGGTATGGCGCCCTCATCATTCCCGACGAAACTGTTCAACCTCGGCTACAACTTTTTCGAGGGCTCGGTTTTGTTTTATTACAGTCCCTTCAGTCAGTCGATGCTTCACGGTATACCGAACAGTTGGACTTTATCGAGTCACATTCGCGGTATACCGAACAGTTGGACTTTATCGAGTCACATTCTGTTTTATGAGTTGTTACACAATCATATAAAAAGCGGGAGTAATTCTTTTGTTCTTCTCTGAGTATTGAGCGTTCTAATACCATTACTAGACAAAATGGCTTACATGGGTGACGATGTCGGTAAGAGACTTGGGGGACTAGAGGACGATGACGAGAGCGATGTCGACCACGGGTCCTACAGCTCGTATGAGGCCAGAAAGAGAGCGGATCAAATCTTGAAAGAGATGTCGAGCAACATGATGTACAAGCTTGAAGACAGACCACCTTGGTATACTACCAGTATCCTGGCTTTCCAAGTAAGTTCTTCTTAATCTAGAGGTGCCAAAGGCACGTCACCCCGTCCCAAAATAATACAAAAAATCAAAATAAAGGGATGAGAAAAGGGGGACGAAGAAAAAGAGAAGCATGGATTGATTTTTATTTTCTTGTCAAATAATTTGGAACCAAAAGGCACACCAAAAGTAGAGGGACCAAAACTAAATCATTCGTTTCGTTAATGGCCACACATGAAAACATCTGATCTTTCGCATTATTTGTATCATGTAACAAATTTATGTATAGTTTAGTTGACAATGTATCTATATGTCAAGTAGATTAAGTTCAATTCAAATTCATTGATCATGCACAAATAAACAAACGATTAGCATAAAATTCATTCTATCGCTTGTTTCTGTCAAATTTCAAATGTTGTCAAATAAACGCAATATTTTGCAATATGTTCGACAGATTTTTTCGATTTTGTTTGTTGAGAGACTATTTTCCGTACATGTAAACAATTAATGTCGATACAAAGGTTGCAATTGTTAGCAGTCTCGCCAACAAAGACGTTTGCATTCTACCGTGTATAGAAATTGCCATTGTTGACTCTGAACTTCAAGATAAAGGTGAGTTGTGGTCATCCGATTGCATTGTGAAAGAAAAGGTGTGGAATGGATCAGAAAAATGTGATCATGTAGCATGTAAGTATTGGTGTGTACTGCAAGGTTCTGGGGTCGACAAAATCATAATAAATTTGGCCCAGTCTTTGGTAAAATAACAAGCAGAAAGATAAACATCTTTCTGTGTACACAAATGGTGTCAGGGCTACAAACCTTGATTTCTAATCTTTCTATGCTCATTACTCAGCCAGTATAGCATACGTTTTCTACCAAAATTGTTTGGCAAGTGACATTTATTTGTAATCTTGAACATTCAGTGTAAGTTTCGTTTGATTCTGTGAGAATTCATTTAAAAAAAAAAAACCAGAACTCACCTTTATCTTTAATACAATTTCAATTAAATGAAAATTGTATACACTTTCGGCTCTGACACACCCCCTTATAACGATTTTCAAAGTTTCCTCGGTCCTCCAAGATTGGTGCGCAGAGGGGGGGGGGGGGGGGGGGGGGGGGTAATTTTGTCATTACATGATCTCTTACCTATTTTTCTTCTTTGTGGGAGGGGTGTTCCCTTTGGGCACCACTGGATATTATATTCTTGGTTTATATAGCGCTTAGTATCTCTGCGATGTCTCTAAGTGCTTTAATATTCATCCGATACAGGCTTGCCCGCACACAACGTATGCACCCCCCTCTCTCCTCCTCCCTGGGGCGCCATTTTGCAGGCGCTCACAATGCTGACCAAATCACAATGAGTTTCACGTCTTTAGCCCATTTAGACAACCCGTGTGGAGAGAAGCGATGTACATAACATTCCTTGCTCAAAGACATAAGTGCTATGTCGGGGATTGAACTCACGGCTTGCATCTCCAGTCAAGACATGTTCAAACCACTCGACTACGACACCTGGCATGTCTCTTATCAAGCTCACATGGTTCATGTCTTTTCACAGCACTTTTTGACTATGTTCATTGGGTGCATCGCGGCTCCATTGGCACTAGCCCCTTTCCTGTGCATTGACCAGGACATCAAACTCCTCTCCAAGTTTATCGCCACTATCATCTTCGTGTCCGGAATCCAAACCTTTTTTCAAACTACCTTTGGTATAAGGTAGGTCAGGAACTCTTAAATGGCAGTCATGATATTGGGGAGAGTTGATTCATAATTTTGTGTGAAAATAAAAAAAATAGAAAATGTCCTAGGTTTCCGATTTCTTCCAAGCTCTTTTCCCTCGGTTCAGTTCTCAAAATACATTATCAATACTATATTTCTGTGTTCCTCCCCCAAAATAAATAAAAATATAAAGAGAGATAAAACAGAATATTCTACTTAGATATACATTTTTAAAGAAAAATTGTAGTAGTTTTGTGTGTTTGCACAAATGGGACAGCTATCTGATACTACGTTACAGTGACATCACCGATTCAGCCAATATAAACTTTCCCAAAGCCATTTGATAATGCTTTCATCATAAGTTGTTATTTCGTCAGAAGTTGTCCGATATGAAATTATTAGATGCAAGAGTCGAAGCAAATTTGAATTAAAGTGATATTATCTGTTTGTTTCACTTCTGCTGTGTATAGTTCTTATTTTCATCGCAGATCTTGTATCATTTCTCAAATTCAAATTATATTTAAACAATTATTGTTCAACAATCACCTAATAATGTTATATTTTGCAATTTGTTTCTCTAAATCCACATGAATCATTTGTTATTGTCTGTACTCTGAATAATTCACATTAACTTTGAGCAGGGTATTATAATATTTAACACAACAGTATTTTAAGTTAAAATGAGTATTTTTATATTGCATTTTAAGTTCTTGATTCTATAGGCCTATGTAATTATGCCAATCTGTATTCACTGCAAAGGTATATACTGAATACTACAATTTGTACGTGTTTTATTTTTCGAATCAGCCATTTATTTGCAAGCAGGCTTTTTTCAAGGGGGGGGGGGTTTAACATTTTAAAATCGGGCCGAAAATTTCGCAACGACTCAGCCAGCCGCTGAATAAGCTGGGGGGGGGGGGGTGGGTGGGTAAGGGGACACTTTTTTTGTTTTTTGTTGTTCTCGAAATATGAAAATTTGACATTTTGCTCCGTTGGGGGGGGGGGGGGTTAGGGCAATATTTTTTTTTTTTACGCGCCTGTCTGTACGGATAAACCTTAGTTTCATTGGTTTGAATCAATGAGAATAGGACATTGAGCCAGAAGAATTTGACAGCAATGATTAATAATACCCCAGTTGGTAGTACTTCTCCCGCCCGACATTCCGTTGTCGGATATGATATGTAAATTATTTTGTTCCGTAACTCCAGTTAAGTATACACAAAAATGGCAGGACGCAAGAGGTTAACGTTCTTGTGCATGGCCGGTGCTCTGATAAGCACATCAATACACAACATAAATAATGAGCTGTACCTTTAATAAATGAATGTATCAGTCAACCAATGTACAAAGCAATTAACCAATAATTGTCTTCCCAGACTTCGATGGATTAAAAAAAAAATGACCTCTAGATGCTGTTTAATTCAATAAACATGTATTTCTTTCACAAAAATAAAAATGAACATGTTAACAAAAAATGTATTTACAATGTAATATGAAGGAGACGAAATTCCCTTGTATCCTATATTTTTCTGTAGGTTGTCTATGGTAGTGGGACCGTTTCACTTTCAATTTATTTCAATAAACTGATTAGATTTGATTGATATCGTCTCTTTGTGTTTACAGGCTTCCTATGGTTCAGGGATCGTCTTACTCATATGTTCTCCCTCTCATATCTATGATGGATATGAGAGGGGAATGCCCGGGTATAAGTGGTGAGTCTAGCCTCAGTAAAATCATAATTGTCATGTTTTGACTGAAGTATCTGGGGTTTCTTTCAATACACCTTACCCAATACCACCAACTACAAATGAACATGAACCTACAGTGTATCTGAACAAAAAACATATTATGAAGTATATTTTTATATACCAACTTATATATATTAACATTGTGTAAGAGACCTAAGTAGGCCTGCCATAGGTCATAATTATGCTTCGTTCTGTTGGCCCTATGTTTTCTTGTACTACACCCAGTTTTTAAACACCAGATTGCTTCGGTGAAACCTTACTAGAATGTTAAATCCCAACCGTAATAACTCTATTCCAAAGACCAGCATTCTTTAATATTTTAACAGGGCAGAAATGAGGATCAATGATTACACTAAACTAAACTGGTTGGCTACAGACCATCAGACAGACAGCCAACGAGACAGACAGCCCTCGAACCCCGACATATCAAGAGACAGACAACCCTCGAGACCGACAGCCCACGAGACAGAAAACCCTTGAGACCGACAGCCCACGAGACAGACAACCCCCGCGACCGACAAACCATGAGACTGACAGCCCTCGAGGCCGACATACCATGTGACTGACAGCCGACAAGACCGACTGACCATGAGATATTATAAGGAAAAGGGAATGGCAAGAACGCGTCTAGGACGGATCCAGAACGTAGTTTGGTGTGATGGGGGCTTTGGGTATCACCTTCCACTGTCTTGTCTAGTGCACCATTTTACCTGCTTTAGGTGTGTAAGGAGCTTAAAGTATTTGTCTCGAACAGCAGATGAAAAGTTGGAGGTTTACTAACCTCAAAGTTGTTTTTAAATGCAAGAAAGAAAGTCATGATTATCACTACCAAAGATATTGACAGTAGATAAAACACACGCAAGTAAAATTTGTCCATTGTGACAAGACGTACCTTACACTAGGGATGTGAGAGAAGCCAAGCTTCTGTCATCGTAACAAAGTAAATATCATACATTTTGCATGTAAATTAACCTTTTCTTGAGTCTGAGTTGCAAAATCAACATGAATATGTAAGCAGTTGTTTGAGGACTGTAATAACAATGCGTAAGGGCTTTAGACCCACAGCCAAACTTGATACAAAAGGATTTTCACAAAACTTATTGAAAAGGCTGCTGCTTAGTCATCCCTGGCAGCAAAAGATGAATATGGTATTGTTAGACAGAATCTTTGTTACTTATAAAATGAAATTTAATTCAAGGTCACACAGATTATATCTTTTAAATTGGAATCTGCCAAAGCCGGGTATTCTTTTTTTATACGCATTGTATAATACACACTGTACAATGTTGAACTATTCCTTTCCTTTTTATCCTTGTCGATTTCAGGAACCAACTCGACGGCGGTACATGAAGAAGTAGAGGATGAATTTCATAGTCGAATGCAGGAGGTAAATCTGAAACATTTCCCTATCAACCAAAAACTCCAACGGATCAAGACATTAAAAAAAAAAGCATTTCACTCCTTTGTATGTTTAGTTAGAGTTTTTTTTTTTTTTTTTAGTAAGAGCACATTTTTTTTTTTTTGTCCCGGAAATTTGAAAATTTGGCCGACCGATATTTTTGTTTTAACTTTTGTTTTATTAAAACAAAATTGAGGGGGGTGTTTTCCTCCAAATCACACTATATACACAAAATTGAGGGTGGGGGAGGGGGGGGGGGGTCGAAAAAGAAAAAGCGAGAGAGAATGAGGAAAACAGAGAAAAAGGGAATGAGAAAGGAAGAGTTAAAGAAGTGACATAAATATACGAGAGATGGTTACGTAATACTAGTTTATAAGAGGGATTAGACCACACCGCAAGGTCACTGGACAGGTAGCTATCTCATCAACTGAGTTCTCAATTAACATAAAAAAAAGAGGACCATGGGGACCAATGGTCACCGATTAGGCATTGTTTTCTATATACAGTGCGTCCCAGAAAAGACGAAACCGACGGAGTATTATCGATGTTTTATCATAACTTAGTCACATTTGTAATTAAAAAATGACAGATCCGGCCTCCTCTTTCAATTTTGATGCAACGCATATGATGCATCGCATGAGTGATCAAAATTTGAAGAGAGGAAACCAAAAGGTCATTTAGTGGACGGTATTTGAATTTCAAAGAGAAAATCACATTTCTAGAAAGTTGAGTTTCTGCCCTTTCATATTATGTCACCTCAATCAGGAAAAATGAGCAAGGAATGACAAAGTTCTGTTTGTTTAAAGTAGTGCTTGCATTAATTTCCATAATTTTACCAAACGAATTCGTTTTCACTGGCTTCCTGCCGTAGCAACGTTTTGTTGACAATCAGCCATGCATGGAGTCTTTCGTCTACGGCAGAAACTCAACTTTCTAGAAATGTGATTTTCTCTTTGAAATTCAGATACTGTCCGCCAAATGACTTTTCGGTTTCCTCTCTTCAAATTCATTTGAATCACTCATGCGTGAAATATGTATTATATGAGCTGCATCACATGAAAGAGAAGGATCTAAGCTTTACAAATATGTGTCATTTATCAAATATGATTGTGATTGAGTTATGATAAAACATCGATAATTCTCGGTTTCGTTTTTTTTTTCTGGGACGCCCTGTAGAGGGAGCAAGTAACTACAAGTAGGGCAGTGTGACTTTAAACAAGATGCAAGAAATAACATAACCATAAGATAAAAGTGAGGTCTTAAAACTTGTACTGGTAAACAGAAGGTTTATGCCTTCTTCTTTCTTTACATGGAATTTCATTTAGTAGTCTGATGAAATATGGAATTGCACTATCCCTTATAATTAGCCTGTTTGTTCTGAATTTGATTTGTGGGTACGCCTGGGTATGTCCGGTATGTGTGTTAGGTTCACGGGTTTGGACGATCCGAGATGTCGAAAGTCAGAAGTTGCCATGGAAACGGAGTGCTTCAAGGGAAGGATAAAATGTAGGCCTAACTTATGAATACAAAATATAAAAAGAGCAGAATAAAAAACAATGTCATATGACACCTGTTTGTTATTTAGTTTAATAATTTAAAGAAAGCTGAATTTGAACCCAGGGCCATACACTCACTCTCTCTCTCTCTCTCTCTCTCTCTCTCCCTCTCTCTCTCTTCTCTCTCTCTGTCTTCGTCACTGCCTTCATTTTCCCTCTCTACTTTCTTCATACCACGAAGTATATGTAATGTATATGTGTATGCATGGATCATAGGGAAATAATCACTTATGTCGCTGAAATGATTCTTCTTCTTCCTAGTAGTAGTAGTAGTAGTAGTAGTAGTAGTAGTAGTAGTAGTAGTATCAGCAGTATCATAATTATCATTATTGTAGTTGGTGTTGTTACTATTGTTATTATTGTAATGATTATCATTGATATTGCTATTGTCATTGTTATCGTTATTCTTAGGATATATATATATAGTTAGGGTATATAATACCGAGCATTTATTTCGTTTGTATCGACCTCTATACGTTTTAGTTTTGACAGTATTTGCAGCTGAATATCTTATTCTACTGCTACGAACTTAACATTGAAATAATTAATAATCTGTTATTTTCATATTCACAATATATTGTATTGATATTAGGCCTTTTTGTCGGTATACAACATGTAAAAGGGGACAAAAATCCGTACTTTTTTGTGACTAGCAACAACGAAAGAAGGGCCTTTCTCCCCAGCCGGATCCACCACTGTTCCAGTACGTTTATATTCGCAGTAGGGTGTGGGTGAAACCGTGTGGTATACTAAAATACAAAAAAAAAATCAAACAGTTTGTAAATTAAGAGTTAGAGCATTTGTTTTCAAAAATTGTAATCTCTTATACATTTTCGATACTAACACTATTATTTTATCTAACTTATCGTGACCTCAAATGGCTGAGATAACATTGTAATCAAATAGGAAGCTCATATAGTATGATTCAGGTGCTAATATTTGTTATTATTATTATTTTTTCTTGATGGGTAAACCGATTATTAACCATGGTAACGACCATGTTGGTCACATTCATCACCAACTCTATGACTATCAGATAATGAAAGCTGAGGTTACTAGATAACAGATATATCAATTGTTATGGCTCATATTCTGCTTTTTTGATATCTTGTTTTGGTTATTTTCATTTCTTTTTTGGGTCACAGATGCAACATTCTTTGATATTCAGTTTCCATGGAAACTGCCATTTTCTTACATGACTGTGGCTTTAAGCTACCTATTTTTTTAAATTATAATAAAAAGGTCAGCTAAAATGAGTCAATGTATACCATTTGTTTCTGTTGTTGAAAAAAATTATCAAATTGTTCTACAATTCAAATATTTCTTGATCTGTTTCCATGGTAACGGCCTAGCGGTCACGTCAATCACCTACTTCATGGCAAACAGATCACGTAAGCTGAGGGTCCTAGCGAACCGAAAATCATCATTTAGAATTATTCAAACATTTATTTAGTAATAAATTTATTAGTTTTAGGTATTTTCTTATACAGATATCTTTTTTTCCCATTGGTTTCCATAGCCTCGGCATTTCAAACTCATAATTAACATTGTATCAATTAAAAGGTCTTTCTCAGATTATACATATTCGGTCAAAATTGTAAAGTCATGGTTTTTTTTAACATTCTCTCCATTTTCGAGCAAAAACTGAAATTTTTAGTGAAAAAATACGCGTGGTATCCACCCCATTTAAGTCTTTAATATTTTTGCAAAAGTCCTGGCAAATAGTGTTTGAGTGTACGTACTTTAATACGTGTTTGCTAAACAGACACTTTATGCGTCATTTTAGTTCTTTACCAGCTATTCACTTAAATCATGTTTGACAGATTCTTTGCAGCGATTGCTTTCGCTTCTACATCTAACGTTGGTCCCAGAGAATATCATGACAAACAAAAATTTAAGAGAGAAGACAATTACACTTTTTTAATTCAAGTTTATATTACATAAAAATGAAAGTGTTGATATTCAAAATCGACTGAGTGCCACATAACGATGATTTTTCTTTCTTAGTGATATATATATATATATATATATATATATATTATGATCGAACTTGTCGAATCTGTTTTGTAAATAAAGAATCCTGTGCATGTATGGAAGGGAATAAACCGTAACGCTGTTTAACGAACACCATATTACTAGTGTCCCTTTACACTACTATTACAGGTTCAGGGCGCCCTCTTCGTAGCCGCTTTTTTCGAGATCCTCCTCGGCTTCTCGGGAATCATCGGCATCCTGCTGAGGTTCATCGGTCCCTTGACCATAGCCCCTACAATCGCCTTGATTGGATTGTCATTGACTGGGTTGACCATGGACAAATGTAGCTCACAGTGGGGTATATCAATCCTGTAAGTGGCTAAATCATTAACATAATTATAAACTAAACCTACCATGAGGTATAAGACGTGTAGAAACGTAATTAGTATTAGCTTTTTTAGCGTTCGTTCGTGTCTCCGTAGATCAAGATTAATGAAAAGTTCCTATTAAATTAAATTCTTCCATCACCCAATGGCTGCGACGGCTGTCTAATTTACAAGGGCCAGGTTCCGATTAACGAATATCAAAATATTCTAGACCAGAATTCAGTATCGGTACTGAATTCTGGTCTAGAATATTTTGATATTATGTGGACAAGCAAAATACTATATTTCCGAGCTATCACAAAAATTATTGTCCAGTGTACCGGGTATACGGCACATTGAACAACAACAAACATGAGGGTATAGTATTAGTCCGGTTAACGTTTAGGCAACTTACAGGGCCACTAAAAGGTTATCGTGATTACGCAAAACATTACCTAAAATGGGGAGAAACTGTCAACAAATTTGATTTGACACAAACTCGCAATTAGCCCCTGTTGGCCAATTTCTACCTGACAATTTTCTTCTGTTTACTAGGTTTGTCTTCTTGTCTTCTACGTCGTTTTGTATATTATGTTGATTTCTTTTTTCTTTTCCCAGAACGATGGCGCTGATCTTAACATTCTCTCAGTACCTCGCACGGTTCAAGATTCCCTGCTTAGGGTACTCCACGAGTCGAAAATGTCACTTCTTTGGGTTTCCAATCTTCCGCTTATTTCCAGTAATTTCATTACTTTACTTGAATTCAGTTTTCTATCGTTTAGACGATCGCAAAGACTTTCGAGAATTAACTGGGGAAACATCAATACCCTGTTGTGTATCCCACAGGAATCGTGTTTTGGATTATGTAATATGACCTTTCAATGTTCACACGTGCAAAAAAGATGATGGATAGCTGAGGTTACTGAAATTGCTTCAGGTTGATTATTCGGAAGTCTTTGCAACGATGTTTGAGATTAGTGTACAAATTGACTCATGTAGGCCAATATGTTATATCGAATGAGATTCTTTACAGAGTTTTTATTTAAAATACATTAAAGGAATTCAGTTTCTTCACAAATACCTCACAGTTTAAGTAGCTTTAATCCAGACAAACTAGACCAGTTGTAATATCCCGTAAAAGGCACATAGATAATCTAGGGAGTGGAAAAGTGCATATACGTTGTGTGCGGACATGCTGTTACTATATTATATAGTATATATTGTCACAATTGTTAGTCCTATAAAATAATCTTCAAGGCAAATTTTCAAAACTGTATTAAATCAGTGAAGCTACACGCAACATACCCAGCTTTTTAGTGAGATCTCTATTCGTTTCCCCAATTAATGATTTACAGAACATTCTTTAAATATTCTGTGATTTATGATTATTTATATCCATATTATTTAAACAATGTTGATGCTTTGCAGAATCAATTATGCTTTGTTAATTTCGCGTGGGAATGAATAGAACAATCAATCTATTAGTCAAATATATGTCCTATATTTTTTTTGCAGATCTTTCTATCTGTCGTGATATCGTGGACGTTGTGCTGGATTCTGACCGTAACTGACGTTTTTCCTAATGATTCAAGCTCTCCATACTACAGAGTCCGCACGGACTCCAAAAACGAGGGCATGGCTAGCACTCCTTGGTTTTACTTTCCCTATCCAGGTATGGTATTTAAGACACCTACTAGTTTGTCCAGGATTATGTGATTGAAACCTCTGTCGGAAAGTATTGTTGTGCTGTAGAAAAGAAGAAATCACCTTAGACAAAAAAAAAGGACGTCTTTCGAACACGTCTATAAACATGCTGAACATGTATCCTTTATCATGTTTTTTATCAGACATGGGTATGTATCCCGTAGCTGCTAAAAGCTAAATACGCTGAAAAGCGCCCCCGCCCCCCCGCCCCCGCCCCCCCGCCCCCCCCCGACAAAAATGTTGGCAATTAGGGCCTAGATTTCTCTTGGATCCGTCAATTTGATATCGTGTGGGATCGATACGAGTGGAGCAAGTTCCCCCTGAGCCACCTAGCTTCCTCCATTGCAAATCTGTCCTATCTTTAATACACATCATATAGTACTGTATAATCATGTACAAAAATAATGTACTATTGTGCCTCCTGGCACAAAAAGAGAAGTATCTACTCAACCATGGATATCATTCTTTGAAAAATACCTTTTTTCTACATCGATTTAAATCTGTTAATAAGATTGTAGAACTAGATCTAAGGTCATGATCCAATGAATTCCATTCGTATTCCCAACAAGATGTACTATGAAGTTGAACGGCAAAGTGGGCGATGTAAGCGTTGACTTTGACGACTGGGGGTAGTTGTGAATAGAATAATTTGTTTGGAACATAATTATGGTAAAAGCTTTTTTTATAAAATTTAACCATAAATATGAATGTATTTAGTTTGATCAAATCAAATACAGGAACAATTTTCAATGTTATAAATAGTGGTAAACTTGGAGACAAGTAATGACACATTGTACTTAAGCGAACTGCACGTTTCTGTAACATACATCTTGAATAGTTTTGTTTTGTATGTATCACCGCAAATAATATTGCATTGATATAAGTGGAAAAGAATTGTTGCATTTTAAATATTCATTTATATGTTCCTAGGGAAAAATTCTTTAGCCTAGACTAGACACCAGTACTTCTAAAAAAAATTAGAGCAAACGTAATCAATATGACCTTTCCAATCTAGAGTTTCTTCAATATTAGTACCTAATTTTAACAGCAGATAATAGACAGAAATGGAAGGCCATGACCGCCGATATCTGTAACAGTCCTTGTACTTGATAAAGTTGATTAACATGTTGTCATGTTTTTGTTTTCTCGTCACAAAGGGCAATGGGGACCATTGACCATTTCAGCAGGTGGGGTGTTTGGAATGATGGCTGGTACCCTTGCTTCTATCGTCGAGTCCATAGGTGACTACTACGCCTTGGCAGGATTGTCAGGTGCACCAAGTCCCCCCGTCCATGCCTTGAACAGGGGGATAGGCATAGAGGGTATCGGAGGTCTCTTTTCAGCCCTCTGGGGGAGTGGTGTCAGCTCTACCTCATACTCCACCAACATAGCAGTCATTGGTCTGACAAAGGTTGGTATAAAGTCACGGATAAAGCAGGTGATGGTTAAGGTGGCTTGGTCTAGTGCCCGCCCCCCCCCCCCACCCCGAGAACGGACGGACCCCATGCTTGTTACCAAAATGTCCGGTAAAGGGGTACTTTTCGTGCGAAAAAAAAGGGGTGTAATAACTTTTCACCCGGAGATTTCTTTAAAAAGGGGGTGTTTTTTCTTTTCTTCTCTCATCTCTTTGGACTCCTGAGAAATTATTCCGAATTTAGGGGGGTACATTGAGCATTTTTCATGATTTAGGGAGGTCTCCAAGGCAGGAAAAGCCCGCGAAAGGGGGGTTCGGAAATGTTGGCAGTCCTCAGATAGGGGTGCTTTCAAAAAGAGGGAACAATACCCTAAATAACACTAAGTGGGGGGGGGGGGGGGCCGGGGTCTAGTGCAAGGGTTCTCAAACTTTTACCTTAACGGTCTAGATGGGATTTTCATGAAAGCTAAAAGGTCCGATAAATGGGCAAATTTATTTAATCAATCAATTATTTCCATGAATATCGATTTGTGATATTATACATATTTTGTGTCCTTTCACGCATCTTAATTTCAAGAGTGAAGACAGTCAAAGGTTGAAGTTTTGATATACATGTATGGTATATAAATGGGAAAAGTAGCCCTGTCTTTTGGCAATGAACTGCTTAAACATTGGCATACATGGAGTGATTGCAAGGTGAAGGTATTAATGCAAATAATGTTCAGACAATCTACCCCTAAGATTTACAGTAATGGCACTTGTATACTGAAAAAGGGCTTGTGTTTAGGTCTATATCTGATCTAAGAGGAATTGTTACAGTTTCACCCTAAAAAGGCCGGGTTATTTTTGTACTCAATTCAATTCAATTCAAATAATTTTATTTCCAAAACTCAATAGGCAAGGGGCCCCCTTAGAATCTTCGTCATGAAATGACGAAAAATTTGTTAAACTTGGCATATTGATATATCTATTTCATCTATGTCCCAAATGGCTTTTGAATGATTACTAATTAACTTTTCACATAATTATCAGCGTTGTGTACAGTACATAATTTATTGGGAAATGTTCATTTTGTCAACGCGGCGATTTTCGACACTAATTTCGAAATTATAAACATTTTATCATATATAAATCCAGATGATACTAATTGGCTCTAAGTGTAAGGCCAAATTATTTGACAATGTTGATTTAAAGATTAATTATCATGTGCTGGAAAGAGTAGATGAATGCATTTATTTGGGTCTTAATATTGATTGATTTATTTTTTTTATTTTTTTTTATTCGACAAGCTTCCAACATACAACAATATACAATAATAACAGATCAAAAATAAGTCAGCTTGAACAGGATAACCCACGAAAGCTGGAGAGCTTATTTCCAGTGGGGTCCCTTACAGACATGTATAAAATTAATAAGTTAAAATAGTAATATTTACAGACAGATAAGAACTACTTATTAAAGGTAATAATAATAATAACAACATTAAACTGATGATAGAAATGATATTAAGTACAAGAAGAAAAAGAAGAAGGAGAAGAAAAAAAAGAGGAGAAGGAAGAAGAGGAAAATAATGATGAATTTGTAGAATTTCAATAACGGACGAAAACATAAGTATATACAACATGAAAAAGTATGAACCGACAGAAGAATAAAAATTTCAATCAAATAACATGTCATCACATCTCTTCTCTGACTGTCAAGTATTAGGTATTCCTTTAATTTCCTCTTAAAATGATCATAGTTTCCTATTTCTTTTACACCATTGGGAAGGGAATTCCAATGTTTTATGGCATTGTAATAAAACGAATTTCCAATACTACCTACTCTTTCTGGTAAGGGAATTTTCTACGTCAGACTACGTCAGATCTAAATTCTTAATGAATTTCTTAAAGAACCTGAGTGGGTAAAGATGACTAAAACAATAATGTATTGATTGATCGCAGGTAAGCAGCCGTATTGTGGTCCAGCTCATGTCTGTATACCTCATCATTTTTGCAGTCATCCTCAAATTTGGGGCGGTGTTTGCTGCCATGCCGGACCCAATCGTTGGTGGCGTCTTAGCTATAACCATCGGTGAGAACGACGAAAATCAGTAATTTATGACCATCCAATGAAATATTTCTTTAATAAAATTCCAAGATTCTTGACCCATTAACCATGTTAGCGGTGAAATTGAAGATGACTAGGTTCTCGTGAGCATTTCATTGATTGCATAATGGCAATAATGAGAGTTTTTGTTATTATCATAATGTGGCACAATTTTCGACTCTTCTACACAGTCTCAAATTTCCGAGCAATAAAGACGAGAGGTGAAATTTTTGTTGGAATATTTCATGAAAGAGAAATATATTCTTCACCGTATTCTTTTTTGAAAATAACATCCGCAGGTATGGTGTCTGCAGTAGGACTTTCTACGTTACAACATGTCGACATGAATTCACCTAGGAATCTCTTTATCGTTGGATTCTCTTTCCTGATGGGACTCTCTCTCCCAGAATATCTTGCAGCAAATCCTGATATCATCCAAACAGGTAAAACAATCGCACTGAAAGTTAGGAGACAGATATAGTTGAATCTTTAGAGACGTGGTGTCAGGAGTGGGATGTGGTAACTGTGTACGTCTATTTCTCTAGAAATGTCTTTGTTATAGGATTCCCCTTTGTAATGGGACTCTTTATACCTGACTACATTGAAGCTAGACCCGCCGGTAAGTACACATGCATTTAAAGGTAGGAGACAAAGCCGATAGTGTAATCAATATTAATAAATATGCACATTTTGCTATCTCATTTTCATAACACATACGTAAATGAGACAACCGTATATACGAGACAAGAATAAATTTGAAATCTCGCTCATACGCCTTTACCAGGAATTGATGAATTTATTCAATTTATTCAATCAACAGCATCATAGAAATGCAATGCGCTAAATGCAAAGCCCCAGCGTTAAAAAGCAACGAGCTAAATGTTAAGCGCGAAGCGCAAAAGTGCAAAAAAGAAGTAGAGAGTGGGAGAGAGTGATAATGAGAGACAGAGAGGACATCTCTCTGTCAGGATTAGGATTGGGTATCTCGATTAGTCACATAGAATGTAAACATGAATTTTCCAGGAATCTCTTTATCGTAGAATTTTCTTTCCTGGTTGGACTCTCTTTACCTGAATACCTGGAAGCAAATCCCGATACCATTCAGACAGGTAACTACAATCGCAAGGTAGGAGGCAGGCGCGTACTTACCCCCTCCTCCCCTAACTGAACGAAATAACGGTCGGCCAAATTTTCGGGACAAAATAAAAAAAAAAAAAAAAAAAAAAAAAAAAATGTGCTCTTACCCCCCCCCCCCCCCCCCCCGCTTATTCACCGGTTAGCTGAGTCGTTGCGCAATTTTCGGCGCGATTTTCACATTTTAACCCCCCCTCGAAAAAAATCCTGCGTACGCCCCTGGTAGGAGGTAAGGTAAATCATTACTGGCATGATGTCAGAGGAGGGATTGTGTTCCATAGATAAACTCACTTCAACGAGTTCCTTCGTCAAAAGATTTCCTTTCATTTTACTTTCCTATCTATCACTTGATGCTTACATGATATTAAAACAAGATGCGCATTTAAGAAGCGCAGAAATGAGTTTGATTTCTATAGACCAGCTCATGTTCGGTTTCTGTCAATTGAATATACATTTTCCTCACGAATATAACTTATTTCGAGTGTGGAACATCACATCAATAAGTCTTGATGGTTTATCTATTACTCTCCATCTGCAGGTCTTCCAACTCTTGACCAGATCTTGACAGTACTGTTGCGGACTAGCATGTTCCTTGGTGGCCTGATAGGGTTCATATTGGACAATACCATACCAGGTATAACTTATTTCAAATGATTAACTTGCAAAATCCTAGAAACGAAACAAGGAAGTTTTCAAAATAATAAACAAAGAGCGTGAAAGGTAATCTTTTAATTTACAACTGCTTTTGAATTGTAGAACCTCCCTTTGGCATTACAGTCATAATATGTAATTTCACAGTTTGAGCACGCAATGTGGGCTTCTTTACGTCGGAAAGTCTTTTAATTACCGGTCTTCTTGAAAGCCCTGTAGTTATTAACCCATCATTGGTATGTGCCTAATTAACACACCTACGCCAAGAGGGAGAAAACGATTGTAAAACACCGTGTCCTCGGGTGCAGCATAATGGGGCTTTCACATATACACTCCGGGGCCCGTACGGCGAGTAAAAACAGACATTTTGGGAATTTTCGGCCGGTGTCCGGCCGGCTACCGTAAAGATCCTACGGGCGCCGGGACAGTTTTGGAAGCCGTACGGGCGCCGTGGTGCTGAGTCGGCTGCTCCCAATTCTCCCGGCGTTTTTATCCGACCGTTAGGTCGTAGAGAGCCCGTGAAGGGCCCGCAGGGCACCTTACGGGTCCCGGCGGGCTCCGGACGGTGTCCGAACGGGCCCCTCACGATTTTGGGGGGTCAATTCTCATGAAAAATCTTAACGGGAACCTTGAGGTGCGGATTTCAGAGGACACATAGTTCAGTGCACCGCACGGGACCCGGCCGGGCGCCTTCAGGACCCCGGCCGGTTCCCGGCAGGGCACCTTGAGGACCCCGGCCGGGTCCCGGCAGGGCACCTTCCGGGAGCCACGGGTGCACCTGCTCATCGGACGGAGCACGTAAGCTTACCGGCCGGCATCCTTACGGGCGCCTTGCATTTCACTCGACCAATTTTCACCGGGCACCTCCCGGGCGCCGCAGAATATGTGACCACACATGCCGTAGAAAAGAAAATCGGAAGGTTCCCGTACGGTCTCTAAATCCACGGCATGCCGCCGGGTAGGGAAAATCGTACGGGGCCCGGTTTATATGTGACCTAGGCATCAGGCGCGGATCCAGGATTTCTTAGGGGGGGGGGGGGGCCCAAATTTGAAATTTTGCGAGCCAAATATTGGTACGTAATGGTGACCAACAGTGACATAATGCGGGGGGGGGGGTCGGTGCAGGGAGGGGTTTCCCCCTCCCTCCTCCGCGAAACGCGGAAGCTTTGACGTTTTATTAAATTATTAGAGAAAGAAGACGATTCGTTGTACCGTTCTCGAAAAAAATTCTCGTCTGAATTAAGTTTTTCACCTCCCGCGCGAAGCGCGGAAAATTTTACGATTTATTTAACTATTAGAGAAAGAAGACGGTTAGTTGTAGAGTTTTCGACTCTTAATCCTCGTCTGAATTCAGGTTCCCCCCCCCTCTGCGCGAAGCGCGAAAGCTTTTAAGTTTATTTAACTATTAGAGAAACAAGACGATTCGTTGTACCGTTTTCGAAAATAATCCTCGTCTGAATTTAGATTGTCCCCCTCCCGCGCGAAGCTTGGAAGCTTTTACGTTTCATTAAATCATTCGAGAAACAAGACGATGCGTTGTACAGTTCTCGACTCTTAATCCTCGTCTGAATTCAGTTTTCCTCCTTCCGCGCGAAGCGTGGAAGCTTTTACGATTCATTAAATCATTAGAGAAAGAAGACGATTCGTTGTACCGTTCTCGACTCTTAATCCTTGTCTAAATTCAGTCCCCCCCCCCCTCCCCCTCCTGCACGAAGCGCGGAAGCTTTGACGTTTCAATAAAATATTAAAGAAAGAAGACGATTCGTTGTACCGTTTTTGAAAATAATCCTCGTCTGAATTTAGATTTTTCCCCTCCCGCGCGAAGTTTGGAAGCTTTAACGTTTCATTAAATCATTCGAGAAACAAGACGATTCGTTGTACAGTTCTCGATTCTTAATCCTCGTCTGAATTTAGTTTTCCCCCTTCCGCGCGAAGCGTGGAAGCTTTTACGAATCCTTAAATCATTAGAGAAAGAAGACGATTTGTTGTACAGTTCTCGATTCTTAATCCTTGTCTAAATTCATCCCCCCCTCCCCCTCCTGCGCGAAGCGCGGAAGCTTTGACGTTTCATCAAAATATTAAAGAAAGAAGACGATTCGTTGTACCGTTCTCGACTCTTATTCCTTGTCTAAATTCAGGTCCCCCCTCCCGCGGAAGCTTTTAATTTTCATTAAATCATTAGAGAAAGAAGACGATTCGTTGTACCGTTCTCGAAAATAATCCACGTCGGAATCGGAATTCTGGATCCTCGTTTGAATTCAGGTTCCCCCCCCCCTCCCGCGCGCAAAGCGCGGAAGCTTTGACGTTTCATTAAGATTAAGAGAGAAAGAAGACGATTTGCTGTACCGGTCTTGATTCTGAATTTCAAAGATATCCTTTGTCTGCTCCTTTTTCTTCCTACGCCCCCGCCTGGCTACGTGCCTGCGGTCCGATAAACATATTTTGATACCTTGTCCGACCCCGCAAGCTCAGGGGTTTAAGGCAATAATTTACGGTCAGATAAGCATTCAGGGGCCCGCCTTAGGGCCCCTGGTGGGGTCGAGACGGCGGAGCCGGCCCCGGAAGCTCAGGGGTTTTAGGCGTTTAACTAAGGTCCGATGAGCTTTTTTTTGTATACCTTATTTTTTTTGTGACACTGGCAGGACACTATTGGCGTGGGGTACAGGGGGCAGAGCCCCCCCCCCCCCAAATCAGGGGTTTTAGGCATTAAATTACCGTCAGATAAGCATCTATGGGCCCCCGTAGGGCCCTATAGGTGGAGTCCATGGGGGCAGAGCCCCCGGAAGCTTAGGGGTTTTAGGCATTTAATCCAGTTCAGATGAGCATATTTTGATGCCTCATTATTTTTTAACACGGGCAGTTAACAATTCTCTCTTTCTTGCTCTCATTCTATTTTATTTCTCTTTATTACACTTTTTCAAAAAAAAGTGTAGGGGGTGGAGGGAGCTCGAGGCTCCCGATTCCTGCCGTACCTCGGGCCCTGACATGTAGGAATCTCAAGAATCATATTTCTTGCCTGGCTGTAAATTTAGGAATTTGTCATTTTCCAACAAAGTATACAAACGTATAATTTACTAAAAAGTGAGAAAAAATCTCGGAAATTAAGTAATTTCAGCATTATTTGTAATCCACGGTTGTGGAATTAGAAATAAACCACGTTTGAGTTTGATTTCCCCCAAGCCCCCCCCCCCCATCAGTACGCAAGTATCTCCTCTTTTCCTTTTTTCTTTCCCTTTCCTTCCTTCTCTCTTATTTTTTTGATTGGGGGGGGGGGGGGGGGGTCAACAGCCTGGGAGGCAAGGCTCTTTCGGCCCCCCCCCGATCTCCTTCTTTCCCCTTTTCTTTTTTCTTCCACTTTTTTCTTTCCCTTTCTCTCTTCTTTCCCTTTCCCTTCCTTTCCTTTCTTCTCTCTCTTTTTTTTTTTTTTTTTTTTTTTTTTGCGGGGGGGGGGGGGGCCAAGGCCCGCTCGGCCCCCCCCCTGGATCCGCGCTAAGGATAAACAAGGATCAAACGCAAGAACTCTCGTATGAGCGTCAAGATCATTCCCTAATATCACAGTGCTTCCATTACTGTATGTTACATACTAAATGTCACTAATGAAGTCCTTCCCCCTTCCCATTTTTATTCCGGAAAAGGCATTGACATGGTTTGACAGTCATGTAAAGATATCTTACCCCCAGTATGTCAGAAAAAATATCTGACATAACCACCTGTAGTCCAGAGGAAGGGATAAGTTAAGAATAATTTCATGGAAATAAATATTTTACCATGAAAACTAGGTCCAGGGTTTGAGTTTGGAATTCGGGGAGTGTGTGACATCACAGAGAAAGTGTCGTACAACTGCAAATTAAATAGTCACTTCCCAAGGCATAGAATCCCGTTTTAACAGAATTTCTTTGTTGGTATATAGGTACTCCTGATGAACGAGGTCTAAAAAGGATGCAGCACGTAAGCAGCTCATGCACCAGCGATGATGATGGCATGAATGAGGAAATGAAAGCGGAAGTAACACGCCTTGTCAACGGTTGCTATAACATGCCGTTTGGAATGTCATACATCAGAAAGTGGACCTGGACCAAGTACATTCCGTTTAGTCCTACATTTCTTGGTTTCAACTTAACTTGTAAACGCAAATATAAGTTTTGGAAGCGATTGTCTAATGCGGCAGAAACTCAAGTGTAACTAGTTTACAAATGTGTTCGACTGAATGGATGCTCCTTTGCATTACGCCCAGTGACCATTGAACTACCGTGTGTTGTATGATGGCATGTGATGAGTGAAATCTACCTTGTAGACATTATATGCTGTTATATGGGGCAAGACTCGGTCTACTTTTTTAGGGTCAAAAGTAACAAACAGTAATAGTAGAAATCGTAGAACATCCCCTCGATTGCCATGGGTTACTAATTCTATATCGAGGTCAATGAATAGGAAACATAAGTTGCATTATAAGTATAAGATAACTAAATCTCGGTCTTCTCATAGGAAATATAATCGGAATTGTTTCAGTGATCGATATGAATTCATTTTATTAAGTCGATCAAAGAGATTGATTATATTTATGTTTAGCGCCATCTCGAGGCTACTAAATTCGTGTGAAGAAATGGCACCCTTTTTGATATCCAGTGGATAAAATCTATTGATATTGGAGGCATCCTTGTGTAATATGGATGTTAGATGCACTTAAGAAGGCAGAATGAAGGTATGTAATGATGATATGTGATGAATGTTGTATATAAATGATGTAATGATGCGATAGTCTATGATTAAGTACCTTTCATTCGCACCTAACTCGCTGTGTACATTACATGGATGTAACTTACATTGAACAGTAGCCGAGACGGTCGGCTCACATACCGAATGTTATTGTTATGTAATGTACACTACGGCATGCGATTGAAAGGTACACGTATGCAAGAATGTAAACAAAGATTTGCCTAATTTAAGTTAATGTGTGAGATAAGGAAAAGAGCTAAAACAAAGGTTAAAACAAGGGGTTAATTAGCTGTAAGGTTCATATTATTGATACGAGTCACCAGGTTTTCACTAAGCATAATATGTATATTCATGAACAGTTGATTTATGACCCGTTCGATCTATTTTCATTTGTGCAGTTTTTACGGAGTATTTGGAGCAATAACAGAATTGGAACAATAAAGAAACGACCAATAAACAAAGTCAAAGATGCTTCCGCTACAGGAATACTCTTACTTCAATTCTACGTGCTGCTATAAGAAGCAGTATTACTTTGCTCAATTTCAGGCGACACATAATGATATAAAAGGGACATGGAAGCTAGTAAAGCAGAAAACGTCTGATGTAAGTAAATTAAACATTGATGGGAATGTAGTTGATGATCCAGAAGTTATTGTGAATGTATTCTATGAATATATTTGTAATATTGGCCAGAATTTGTCGCGTGTCATTCAAAAGTCTCTAAAAACATTTCAATATTTTTTAGGAAACCCTAATCATAATAGTTTTTTTTTTTTTTATTGCCAACGACTGTAAAAGAATTATTTGATATAATTGTACATACTTTGAAGAATAAGAAAATCCATGTTGTGACTATGTAACAAATGAGTTGATAAAATATGTAATTGTTGGTATTGTACAACCCCTCGTACATAATTTAATCTATCAATGACCACTGGTGTTGTACCCATGAAAATTAAAATTGCAAAGGTTGTGCCCATTTAAAAAAAAAGGTGATGCCCTTATCTTGAATAATTATCTTCATATTTCTTTGTTGACTTCCTTTTCTAAAATTCTTGAGAAGCTAATGTATTGTCGGGCGATGACATTTCTGATGAATACTAACATTTTGTCAAATTTCCAGTTTGGTTTCCGTGAAAAACACACTACCACTCATGCTATCCCAATAAACAGAACACTGAAAAATAACCTCTTTTGGGAGTGTATTTTAAGTGATTTTAAAGTATGGTGCCTTTTGAACTAGATTTAAACGTTATCGACATGTGCCTTCATTTAAACAAAAAACAGGTACTCCTGTTCACGTTTTCATCTCACCTAAAAACCACCAATTTATCACGTGACTGGAGTAACGTGATCCCACTTACCTCTGTAAATCAAGTGTTTATGACCTAATAGCCACTTGACCAAGCAACGAGTTTGTTATCCAAGGTTGATGGTAATACGCTACTTACACCGGCTAATCGTTTTATTGTTCTGTCCGTGAATTTTTTTGTAGTATTAAATTAGTAATTCTGAGGTGTCTTACACACCTCTTTTGAATGGTTTCAAAGTTACCATAACTTTCTTGGTGATGATAACGTGGCTCAAGCTGATTACTAATCTAAGCTGTGAATCCTTGATATTTAGGTGTGACAAATTAGTCATTCTTCGGTGTCATAAAACACCTTTTTAAATGGTAGTCAAGGTTGCCATAAGTTCCGCGGGATCTCGTGACTCAAACGGATTATTAATCTAAGCTGGGCATCCGTGATTTCCAGGTGTGAAAAATTAGTAATTCTTAGGTGTCTGAAAACACCTTTTTAAATGGTGGTCAAAGTTACCATAACTTTTTTTTGTAGTGATCGCGTGGCTAAAACTGATTACTAATCTAAGCTGTGAATCCGTGGTAAGAGCACATTTTGTTGGTCCAAACTCAGCCAGCCGCTGAATAGCTCTAAACCCATGCTTTATTACCGGGTCTTAGTTCGGAAGATGGTGGGGTCTTAGTTTAAAAGTTTTTTTTTTTTTTTTTTTTTTTTAATACTTTTTAATAACCGGGTCTGGAAGAAAGACTACGCTCGATTCTCATGTTATTCCACAGGAAAAGGATTATGAGGTCTTAGTTTTGAAGATTTTTTAAATTTTTGAAATAACCGGTTCTGGAGTAAAGACTGCGCGCTATACCCATGCTTTATTACAGGGTTTTAGTTTTGAACAAATTCGACAAAATATCCCTTCAAATTTATTACGTTTGTGGGTAAAGTCATTATTACATTTGTGGGTGATTCAAAATTATTACATTTGTGGGTAAAGTGGTTATTATATTTGTGGGTAAAGTGGTTATTACATTTGTGGGTGATATTATTACATTTGTGGGTAAAGTGTTATTATATTTGTGGGCGTTATTACATTTGTGGGCGTTATTACAATTGTGGGTGTAAAAGTCCTTCAGCAAGAGTTTCATTTTTCCATGGTAAGAAGCACATGAGTCGCAGATGAAACTTAAACAGTCTCGGCAGTAGGTTGTCAAAGGTGACTCGCTGTCTCCGCATGCATCACACATGATGTGGCTCGCCTTCTTCTTTGCCTGAAGCACCTCGACTAGCCTGCAAACCAGTGGATTCCAATCTAGTCCTGCCACGCCCTCTTCTGGAAGATCTGTCACCGTGCTACATTCTGGGCATTTCAGCTAACCTGAACACACTTCTATTTGATCACCCTGTTTCAAACACTCCTCACAGAATGCATGAAAGCATGCAAGAAGTTTCGGATTATTGAGAGTATGCTGGCAAACTGCACATGCTAATTTCTCATTGAGGTTCTTCACACTTTGGGCCGCCATTTGTTTATTGGCAATTCTAATGTTCGAGTATAATGCAGCATTGCAGCTACCAGTGGCGGATCCAGGGGGCCCGGAGGGCACGGGTCCCCCCCCCCCCTTGGAAAAAAAAACGTGTAAAAACACGGTTTTTTTTTTATATCTGCATGGGGGGGTGCAAATTTTTAAATTTTCGAGGGCCAAAAAAAAAAAGTGCTCACTCCCCCCCCCCCCCCCCCCCCACTAAACGACTCTTCGGCCGGCGCGATTTTTAAATTTTCGGGAGCAAAAAAAAAAAAAAATACTGCTCACCACCCACCCCCCCCCCCCCCCCCCCCCCCCCACTGAGCGACTTTTCGGCCGGCGCGATTTTCAAATTTCCGGGAGCAAAAAAAATGGGCCCCCTCCCCTGAAAAATCCTGGATCCGCGCCTGGCAGCTACAATACTTGTTTCTGCACCTACGCAAATCATAATTTTTTTTGATGTGATGTGATGTCGCAATACTGAGTAGCGTAAGTTTCTCAGCTCTGTTGTCGGGTTCAATAGTTGGGTTATAATATTGATCCTTCCTGGCATATTGCGCAATCCTTGGGAATCCCATCCACGCTAGGGCCCTGTTTGTATATGTGAGGTCTATTCTAAACAAGATATCGGAACTTAGAATTCTTTTTAAAAGAAAAAGGCTGTCTATTATTGCTTTCACTGAAACATGGTTAAACAATTCCATAAATGATGAAGAAATTGAAATAGACGGATATAAAATCATACGCCATGATCGATCCTCTGGCTCTGGAGGTGGTGTATGTTTCTATATCAGAAATGATATTGCATTTAATATTATGGATGCTATAAGTACTGGAGATACGGAATCCCTGTGGATAAATTTGCTTATACCAAGATCAAAACCAATTGTTGTTGGTGTTCTGTATCGACCCCCGAAAAACAATTTGTTTATCGAGAAATTGTCCAATATTCTTGATACATTAAAGAAGGATGACGAAATAATTCTTTTAGGAGACATGAATATTTGTCTTCTTCGCAAATCGCCACTGGCTAAAAAATATATTGACTTGTTGAGTCTTCATGGGTTTAGTCAACTCATTAAAGAGGCAACACGCGTTACACCTACATGTTCTTCTCTATTGGATCATGTTGGTTGTACCAAAGAAAATAAAATAAGTCAAAGTGGTGTCATTGATCTAGGTATTAGCGACCATTATTTTACTTTCTGTACACGGAAAAATGTTAGACTGGCTATAGGTCATCACAGGACTAATGATATCAGATCCATGAAAAAATATACAGAAGAGTCTTTCAATCTTCAACTATCTGTTGTTGATTGGTCACGAATAACTGACTGTACAGATGTAAATGAGGCATGGTCAATATTTCAACATGTTTTTATCTCAAATTTGAATATGATAGCGCCACTGAAACGGATAAGAATAAAACAAAGATCAGAAACTTGGGTGACTAAAGATATTCTTTCCCTAATTCAAGAGAGAAATATAGTATACAAAAAATGGAGGAAAAGAGCAAAAGATGAGAAGCTCTATAAAAGATACAGAGTATTAAGAAATATGGTCCAAAGAGAGGTGAAAAAGGCTAAACTCGATTACTTACAAAACAAGATAGAAGAAAATAAACAAGATTCGAAAAAACTTTGGCAGAATCTAAAAAGCTTAGGATTGAAAAATAAGAAGCGAAAAGAACAAGAATCTGTCATTAAAATTGATGGGGAATTATGTCATGATAAGATGGCCATCGCTGATGAATTCAATTCTCATTTCACAAATGTGGCTGCCAAATTAGTAGACAAACTCCCCCCTTCCAAAGACTTTTTCAGCGCAGACAATGATTGTATTCGTGACTTTTACGAAAGAAAAGGTGTACGTGAAAACAGCTTCGAGTTATTACCAATCAGTGAACAATTTGTTTTCAAAGAGTTACGTAAGTTGAATGTATCAAAAAGTACTGGGTTAGACTTGATTCCAGCTAAATTTCTAAAAGATGGTGCGAAGGTTTTATTTAAGCCTCTAAGTTACTTAATGAACCTATCTATCTTGACGAGTACTTTTCCAGAAGATATGAAAATAGCAAAAGTGACTCCACTTTATAAAAAGAAAGATAAAACTGATGTTAGCAACTATAGACCTATTAGTGTTTTAAGCGTAGCATCAAAGATTCTAGAAAAATCGGTCTGTGTTCAAATTGAAAGATACTTCAAAGAAAATGATATAATTTATGAATTTCAATCTGGTTTTCGACATGATTATTCGACTGAAACATGTCTAATTCATTTGACTGATTATTTGAGGAGAGAAACTTCCCAAGGACGCTTTGTTGGTATGGTGCTCCTTGATCTGCAAAAAGCTTTTGATACAGTTAATCATTGCGTCTTATTGAAGAAGTTACAACTAATGGGTTTTGATAAGGCAAGTTTAGATTGGTTCAGATCCTACTTATCTAATCGGCACCAAGTAGTGGCCATTCATGATATTCGTTCCAAACTAATGCCTATAACATGCGGTGTTCCTCAGGGAAGTATTTTAGGCCCAATTCTATTTTCAAGTTATATAAATGATATGTGTATTTGTATAAAAGACTTCAAACTATTATTGTACGCAGATGACAGCGTACTACTCTATTCAAATCCTGATCCTAAATATATTGAGGAAAAGCTCAGTGAACAGCTGTCTACGTGTGTCGATTGGATGACTGATAATAAGCTTTCTTTACACTTGGGAAAAACAGAAAGCATTTTATTTTGTTCTAAAAGTAGTTCTAAAAAGTCATTTGAATTCAAAGTGACACACAATAATCAAGCAATCAAGAGAAAAGAGTCTGTGAAGTATTTAGGCATTGAGTTGGCTAGCGCAATTTCATTTTCATCTTTAGTAGAATCAGTTGTAAAAAAAGCAAATTCTCGTCTGAAATTTTTGTACAGATATCAAAGTTGTATGGATTTAAAAGCAAGACGTACACTCTGTTTTGCTCTTATTCAATGTTTATTTGACTATGCTAACCCTGCATGGTACAGTAACATAAACAAGTCAGATCAAAAGAAGTTGAAGATTATACAGAACAAAATGGTGAGATTTATCAACTGTTCTGGTCCAAGAACTCATGTTGGCTATAGCGAACTTTCTAAAGCTGGTTTTCTTGAAGTCGACCAAAGATCAAAACAACTCGCATTGCATCACGTGCATAAAATATATCATACTAGGGCGAATCATTATATTCGATCCAACTTCGATCTTGTTACTGACGTACATGATTATAATACAAGAAATAGACGATTCAACTTTAACTTACCAGAAAGAGTAGGTAGTATTGGAAATTCGTTTTATTACAATGCCATAAAACATTGGAATTCCCTTCCCAATGGTGTAAAAGAAATAGGAAACTATGATCATTTTAAGAGGAAATTAAAGGAATACCTAATACTTGACAGTCAGAGAAGAGAAGTGAATGACATGTTATATGATTGAAATTCTTATTCTTCTGTCGGTTCATACTTTTTCATGTTGTATATACTTATGTTTTCGTACGTTATAGAAATTCTAGAAATTCATCATTATTTTCCTCTTCTTCCTTCTCCTCTTTTTCTTCTTCTCCTTCTTCTTTTTCTTCTTGTACTTAATATCATTTCTATCATCAGTTTAATGTTGTTATTATTATCTTTAATAAGTAGTTCTTTTAATTTTCTTATCTGTCTGTAAATATTACTATTTTAATTTATTAATTGTATACATGTCTGTAAGGGACCCCACTGGAAATAAGCTCTCGAGCTTTCGTGGGTTATCCTGTTCAAGCTGACTTATTTTTGATCTGTTATTATTGTATATTGTTGTATGTTGGAAGCTTGTCGAATAAAAATCAATCAATCAATCAGTTTAATTAGGGTCGAAACCCAATGCCGTTATTCTATGGTGGCCCTGAAGGGACATCGCGAATAGACCAAATTTGAGTTATGTACGCCTATATATATGGGAAGATGTATATAACTAAAAAGAAACATTATTATCAGCAAAGTTACGCTGACACAAAAGGAGACTTCGAAACAGTCACTCTTCATACACTCTAAGAGGGAAAATACCAAGAATTGGCCGAACTTATACATATAATTAGCAAACACCTTTTCAAGAAATGTGCACGATTACTTATTTTTTATACATTCGGCCAAACAAATTTGCCCGCTGGGGAACATAAAATCCACATTTTCACAATTGTAATCAGCCTGGATCGTTAGAACACGTGATCCGATCACAATCCAAGATAATCATATGCCTTTTTGTTCAATATAAAGGTTTAGACATATTTTTATGCCTCCGCCACCGAAGGTGGTGCCGGAGGCATCATGTTTTCGGGTTGTCCGTCCGTACGTCCGTCCGTCCGTCCGTCCCGTTTGACCGTTATCACAATATCTCAAGAACCATTTAAGATTTAAACTTAAGACTCGGGAATAGTATTTATCACCATAGGAAGACGATCTGATTAGATTTTGGAGTACGTAGGTCAAAGGTCACAGGTCACAGAGGTCAACTTATGAAATTCCTTGTATTGAGTTTGTTAGCGCGATATCTCAAGAACCATTTGAGATTTAAACTTCAAACTTAAGGATAGTATGTATCACCATAGGAAGACGATCTGATTAGATTTTGGAGCATGTATGTCAAAGGTCAAGGGTCACAGAGGTCAACTTATGAAATTCCATACATTGAGATTGTTATCATGATATCTCAAGAACCACTGGAGATTTAAACTTCAAACTTAGTGATAGTGTGTATCACTATAGGAAAACAATCTGATTACATTTTGGAGCACGTAGGTCAAAGGTCAAGGGTCATAGAGGTCAACTTATGAAATTCCATACATTGAGATTGTTATCATGATATCTCAAGAACCACTGGAGATGTAAAAACTTCAAACTTAAGGATAGTATGTATCACCATAGGAAGACGATCTGATTAGATTTTGGAGCAAGTAGGTCAAAGGTCAAGGGTCACAGAGGTCAACTTATGAAATTCCATACATTGAGATTGTTATCATAATATCTCAAGAACCACTGGAGATTTAAACTTCAAACTTAATGATAGTGTGTATCACCATAGGAAGACAATCTGATTAGATTTTGGAGCACGTAGGTCAAAGGTCAAAGGCCACAGCGCACATTATGAATGCAAAAACAGCTTGTGATCGCGTTATCTCAAGAACCGATTGATGGATTCATGCCAAAATTAGGTCATGTTTGTTACTTGCAGAGCCAATGAACTGAGTAGATTCTTGGTTCATAAGGTCAAAGGTCAAAGGTCATGGGCCCATTATGTATGCAAAAATAGCTTGTGAACGCATTCTCATTAGAACTGACAGATGGATTACTATTTAACTCAGAACATTTTGCAGAGCCAATGAACTGAGTAGATTTTATGGTCATGAGGTCAAAGATCAAAGAGTCATATATGTATATGAGAAATTGCTTGTAATCACAATATTCTGAGAACCTGTCAATGGATTACCATTGAACGTGAATTCAATTTTTTTTTTCTGTTTTGGTTTGTAAAATTGCTCTATAACGGAGGCATCATTTTCGACTGCGCGCAGTCGAATTCCATCTAGTTCTCAAATATTTCCCAAAGCTCGCTCGCTCCGATCGCTCGTGTCAAAATTTTTACTTTTTTTATATAAATTAATGTTCTAAGATTTTATTCATTCTTTAATCATGATATTGTTTTCAAAACTCCGTCTTAATTGTGTTATTTCCCATAAATAACATTTAATCATTTGCCTTGCGACCTGATTTGTCAGATCATCGCACACAATTGAAGTGAAAAATAATTTTTGAAGTCCGCCCCTCTCCGCCCTAGTAATTTTTGTTTCTCTCTCTCTCACTCTCTCTTCCCCCTCTCTCTCTCTATCTCTCTGTCTACCCCATCTCCGTCTCTCTCTCTCTCCCTCTCTCTCTATCTATCTCTCTGTCTACCCCACCCCATTCTGTCTGTCTGTCTCTCTCTCTCTTAAGACAGGACCACACCCAAACACCCACATGTATACACACAGAAACACATGCACTCCTTCTCGCTCTATCCTAGTTCTTTCTTCTTTTTTCTCTTTTTTTCTTCCTCTAATTATCTTCTTATCTTTCTACCTCTCCCCATCTCTCTTTCTCTGTCTGCCCGCTATTAATTCTTTTCATTCTATTTTCCCCATTTAGGGAAGGTATGGCCGCGGCATTATATCACGCGGGAATGAAATGTTTAAAATCGTGTAATAACATCTTGCCACGCTTCCTGAATTTTATTATGTCCATTTCTAAAAAGAAAATGAGAGGCAAAAAATCAATAAGCGTGCAAGTGCGTTTAATATTTAAAAGAAAGGCAACAAAAGCTTTTGGTTTATTTTAACAATAGGATCAATATTTTTAACTCGACAAACTGAAATTCCAAAATGATATTTGATAATCTATAGTTTGTAGAATTTCGAGACGATCGGTTACCCGTGGTAAATTGTTGGTATATAATAAGCTTAATCCAAGATAGAAGAACAACGTGGGATGTAAACAAAAAACACATTATGATTCATGAGTTATGATTCATGATATCAATGACTTGAAACAATGATGTAGGCTGCTTTATATTATTTAAACCGAAAACATAATTATACTTGGGAACAAGGCAACAATAAAGTACAATTAAATGAGCAGCCAGAATGATGTGGGCAACGATGGGTTATAGTATTGTTGTGTTAAAGATGCTTTACCTCTAACAAATAAAGAAAAGTCACTATTTACAACCAAGTAAAACGGAATTTACTGGATTACGTATTAAATACAAGATGCCAATGCATTAATAAGCTATAGGCATGATAGAAAATATTACCACTCGAATCTCACATCATTTTTTCATTGTTCTTTAATATCTAACGACTAACGTAATTTACTGCATTATGAATTTGAAAGCAAAATAACAATGAAAATATGAGCTAAAGGCAAGCTAACAATTCAAAGCTAGCTTTGCATTATTCACAAAAACTATGAATGAAATTCATTGTATAAAAGCAAAATAACAATGACACTTTGGAGCAGGGGCGGATCCACGTAGCGATTTTTCCGGCCCGGGCCCCCCCCCCAGCCCCCCAAAACGATAAAAAAAAATAGGATAATAACGTAAAGTTAACCTTTATAAAACAAAAAACAAAAGCGCCCCCCCCCGCTTATTCGCCGGCTGGCTGAGACGGCACTAAATTTTGTATAAAGATTTGGCTATTCCCCCCCCCCCTTGACGCCGGCTGGATTCTCTGCAGGCGTGGATCCACGGGGGGGGGGGGGGCTGACGGGTCAACAACACAAAAAGAATTAAAAAAAAAAAATCTCACGAATTAGGTCCAAAAAAAATAAATAGTGGTCTCACCCCTTCCCCCCAAACTCCCCCCCCCCCCCCGCTTATTCACCGGCTGACTGAGTCGGCGCAAAATATTTCCTGAAAAATTGGACCAAAAAAAAGTGCCTCCTAACTAATATTTTCTCATGGATTGGGCCCCCCTCTTCCCGCCGGCTGGATCCGCCACTGCTATGGAGTATAGGTAAGGTAACAAGTTGAAACTAAAAAACATTCTTATGTTATTCAAAATATATTACACTATCATGACTGGAGTTTAATAATTCAAAGTATGCCAACTCCAAAAAAGATGAATCGGGAACAAAAACCGAGTACGATTAAATAAAAGATTGCAGAGTCTACGTCTAACTAGAAAATGACATCGTCGATTTGGAATACCGACACTCCTAATTGTTTACAATGGGGCAACACATTACCCCCCCCCCCGAACGAAAGTCCATTTTGAAAAATGATCAGAAAGTAATAATATGATTTACACACGATATATCCAATACGCCTAATGTTTTGTTAAGAATCAAATCTAGTCAAGAAACTGTTTTAAAGATTAATTGCTTTCTTTTCTCAGTGCGCGCAGCCACAAAACATTTTAACTGTCGTACATGTAAAGATATCTTCTTATGACATTCATTCTATAAAAGCAAAATGACAATGAAAATATGAACTAAAGGTAAGCTAACAATTCAAAGCTTTACATTTGCATTATTCACAAAAACTATACATGAAATTCATTTTATAAAAGCAAAATAACAATGATACTATGAAGTATAGGTAAGGTAACAAGTTGAAACTAAAATATTTATTGAGCGCCGCCACAAATTTTTTTTTATCTGTCGTACATGCATAGATATCTTCTTATGACATGACGGCTATATGGGAATATAACAATATTTCATAGCGGCCGAAATTTACACAAAATAGATACGTGTACGAACATATCATATGATATTGATTCTCCGAACAACCAACCTAAAGCGTCTTAATATTTGGAAAAGTCAAATTAAAAAAAAGATCTGTTTGTGTGACGGTTCAATATTTGCACAAAACGATACGATCTAATAGGCATATACTGTACATGACTTATTCTACAGGGGTTTCAGGGGGGGGGGGGTGTACTCGCGTCATAGGGTATACGGGGATGTACATGTGCTGTCTCTAAATTTGTTTGCGAAGAAAAACCCTAACACGGGGTATGATATAGTGTTTTGGAAAATCCCTTATAATAGCACCCACTTTAAAATATTGGCCTTTTACATGGATCACCATGATTTTTTTTTAAAATGAAATACTTTCACATTTCCCAGCCAAAAGGCCCTTAAACATGGGTATGTGTTTGAAGGTTTCAGTCAAACACCCCAGTCCAAAAGAAATCTGATTATATCTCCCTCGCTCCCTTTCCCTGCCAAGTGTCTTGTATTAGTTACTCTACACACAAAGAGACGGACCGATTGTG
Organism: Strongylocentrotus purpuratus; assembly: GCF_000002235.5. Classification (NCBI taxonomy): domain Eukaryota; kingdom Metazoa; phylum Echinodermata; class Echinoidea; order Camarodonta; family Strongylocentrotidae; genus Strongylocentrotus; species Strongylocentrotus purpuratus. Next base: position 27,336,494 of record NW_022145596.1, read on the forward strand.
ACTAAATGTCAACATTTGGATTTGATTTCGTCTTTTAGATATAAGTGCTAATCTAATGTACATCATGTACTACGTTTTCTTACTCTCTGAATTAATATAATATAAAAAACTCTTAGTTGTTTCGTGTTACAGGACATGTGTTTAGAGCATCACATTGGTTAGATATTACTCTCATCACTGATTCCATCCTCCTCAACGCTATGGTCACCTAATCCCATTCTTCTGCCGCATAGACACGAATCTCATCACCTACATTGATGACCACAAGGTCGTTTCCATTGTTACCAATGACTGGCCACTCGTCTGACTGAAAGTTTGCTGAAACGTCGAGTTCGTCGATGATGTGCTCGAGAAGACCACCATCTTGCAATGAATGCTTGGTGAGCGTGACGATGTGGCTGCCCCAGAAGGCGGACAGAACGTAGAGGGCGTCACTCTCTGTGCAGGAGATGGACAAATACATCCTGCCAGGTTCCTTAATTTCATGCTGGATTCTACCGTATTTGTCAGTGATGATGACGGCTTTCTTATCCCAGCGGAGGAACACCAACTGACCTGACTTGGCGGCTGCAAGACTTCGAATCCTATCAAGTGGAACCTCGAAATTATCTAAAGATAACTGAGATGACCCTAGGCCCAATACGCTGCCACATTGCATGCTAGGAGACGATATTTTCCCAGGCTTACCCCTGTAGATTGTCGTAGACATTCTTGTTATAGGTAACCCCAATTCTGGTTTTCCTTCTTTTCCATTTGAAGCCGTTGATGAAGGTTTGTTTTCTGCATTGCCAGTGCCTGCAGACGCTGTAAAAGATAATCGAGTATACATAAATCTGAATTAGGACCACTTGAAGGGCTAGTGTATTTTCTGAACAAACCTTGAAAAGTGAAATGGTTAAGACAATTTCTCCCTTCCCCTTATCGAGATATTTAGAAGCAAAACATTAATTTGATGTCTCCATCAAGCTTTTAAAATAAGTCTTTCATTTCATCATTGGGTCAGTGAAAAGCAAATATATTTGACCTAAGTATCTCACACACCATGAATTTCAGGAATTTGATAGGTAAAGATATCTAAATATAATAAATGACTGAGCATCGATCGTTATAATGATGATAAAATTAATAATAATAATAATAATCATCATCATAATAATAATAATAACAATAATGATAATGATAATGAAATTAATAATATTAACAATGATAATAATAATAAACTTCATCATCATAACGAAAATAACAATACTAACAATGATAATGATTTTTTAAAAATAATAATAACAATTTATAGTAGTGTTAGTAGTATCAGCAGCAGTAGTAGTAGTATTAGTATCATTAAGAGAGCATCTCAAAATGTATGCAGTTTCATAGGACTTTTTGTATTCTTCACTATCAATAGCATGCTTCCCCCAGGTTTTCGGTTTTATATAAATTTTATCAATTGGAAAGGATGAAAAATCCAATTTGACCGTCAGTAATACTCCCCATAGCGTATCAAATGTTTGTAGTGTTATCTTCCTTCTGTTTACAACCCTTTACACATTGATTTGCATTTGTATGCTTTATATTTTTAATTTGAAATTGAACAGGAATAATACTTGATATGACTAAATTTAATAAGAAGGAATCGACAAATTGAGAAAAACTCATCTTTACCTGTCTGGGAGCTGCAGATACTTGTGACCTTCTGTTGCTGAGGTAGCATCATATCGAAAGAGAATCTGCCAGGTGGTGGTCTCTTAGGAATTTGATCAGGTTTAAAGCCAAATGATGCTGGAGTTGGTTCCGTAGTTGCACTAGCTTGAGGAGGTTTAAAGCAAAGCGAAGCTACACTAGGCTGACCAAATGTAAAGCCAAATGATCCTGGAACTGGTGCCGTAGCTGCACTAGATTGACGTGGTTTAGAGCCAAATGATCCTGGAACTGATGCCGTAGTTGCACTAGATTGACGTGGTTTAGAGCCAAATGATCCTGGAACTGGTGCCATAGCTGCATTAGATTGACGTGGTTTAGAGCCAAATGATCCTGGAACTGGTGCCATAGCTGTACTAGATTGACGTGGTTTAGAGCCAAAAGATCCTAGAACTGATACCATAGCTGCACTAGATTGACGTGGTTGAGAGCCAAATGATCCTGGAACTGATGCCGTAGTTGCACTAGCTTGAGGAGGTTTAAAGCAAAGCGGAGCTGCACTAGGCTGACCAAATGTTAGGCCAAATGATCCTGGAACTGGTGCCATAGCTGCACTAGATTGACGTGGTTGAGAGCCAAATGATCCTGGAACTGATGCCGTAGTTGCACTAGCTTGAGGAGGTTTAAAGCAAAGCGGAGCTGCACTAGGCTGACCAAATGTTAGGCCAAATGATCCTGGAACTGGTGCCATAGCTGCACTAGATTGACGTGGTAGAGAGCCAAATAATCCTGGAACTGATGCCGTAGTTGCACTAGCTTGAGGAGGTTTAAAGCAAAGCGGAGCTGCACTAGGCTGACCAAATGTTAAGCCAAACGATCCTCGAAATGATGGCATAGCTGCATTAGGTTGACCAGGTTTAGAGCCAAATGATGCTGGAGCTGGATCCGTAGTTTTACTAGGATTGTAATCGGCAACAATGATGCGGGACCGGGAATCAACAGTGATTCTTGCACTGGCGTTCAGAGGACACGGTGCGACCGTTGGAACGGACGACGAGGGGGCGGCGTGTCCTTGATATGTTGGAAAATCATCCAGTTTCAACCTGAAGAGTTGCGTACAAGCTGCCTCGGTTTCAGCAATGAAAGAGAAGGTTTGGTCCTTCATTGATATGGCCATATCTACCACTTGTTTGATGCATGCATTATGATGAAGCTTCATCCAAGTGGACGGGTTGGCATTGTTAGACAACAGTTTCTTGTAAATCCCCTTTTTGCAAGCAACGTACATCGAGTTTTCATCGCAGAAAATGTTCACAATGTCTTCATCAGGAATTGGAAACATCTGAGTCTCTCGCCAAATATGCGGCAATGTCAGCTTAGCAAAGCGCACCATTTGCTCTGGCAACTTCGACCCCTCTATCATGGTAGATTTCAGAGTCATGAGATCCCTAGAAATTGTCATAGTGACATCTGACGCGATCAATTCTTCCAGTTCTTTTAGAATATCTTCAGGTAAGAAGGGACCTCTAGAGATGTCAGTAACCTCTTTTGCCGAAACAACCTCTTTAGCCTTTGATTGCGCCTTTGTGAGATTTTCTTTTGTTGTTTTCATGTTGTCTCTGAAAGCTTGTATTTTGTTGTTTAGCTTTTCCTCCAATACTTCAACCTTCTGCAAAAGTTCTTGCTCTGTTTTGTTCATATTTGCAATAGCCGTTGATTTGAGGTCCCGAATACTTTGTTTCATCATATGAAACTCCCGGTTTGCTTCTGTTTCTCGTACGTCCACATCGTTTAACATGGTGCTCACATGTTCCTCCTTTTCGTTGCAGCTTTTCAAACGATCTTTTAACTTCTCCTGTGTTTCTTGAAACATCTTCTGCACTGTGGTGCAGTCATGGTCAGGTTTGGTATGGTCGAGAACGATACAATCCCTGCAGATACGTTTCTTGCAGGTTCTGCAGTAGAATCTCCGCAGCTCACCGATATGATCTCCACATTCGTGTGCCTTTCTCCACAAGCCCTCTTCCATCCACTTGATTTGGATAGTCCCATTGATAATCTTGTCCAGGGGAACTGTATGGTGGTCCTTTAACAAGAGTTTCATTTTTCCATGGTAAGAAGCACATGCGTCGCAGATGAAACTTAAACAGTCTCGGCAGTAGGTTGTCAAAGGTGACTCGCTGTCTCCGCATGCATCACACATGATGTGGCTCGCCTTCTTCTTTGCCTGAAGCACTTCGACTAGCCTGCAAACCAGTGGATTCCAATCGAGTCCTGCCACGCCCTCTTCTGGAAGATCCGTCACCTTGCTACATTCTGGGCATTGCAGCTCACCTGAACACACTTCTATTTGATCACCCTGTTTCAAACACTCCTCACAGAATGCATGAAAGCATGCAAGAAGTTTCGGATTCTTGAGAGTATTCTGGCAAACTGCACAAACTAATTTCTCATTGAGGTTCTCCACACTTAATTGGGCCGCCATTTGTTCTAATGTTCGAGTATAATGCAGCTACAATACTTGTTTCTGCACCTAGGCAAATCATAAAAAACAATTTGTGATGTGATGTGATGTATTGTCGCAATACTAAGTAGCGTAAGTTGCTCAGCTCTGTTATCGAGTGCAATAGTTGGGTTATAGAATTGATACTTCCTGGCATATTGCGCAATCTTTGGGAATCCCATCCACGTTATTCTATGGTGGCCCTGAAGGGACATCGCGAATGGACCAAATCGCGAATTATTCACGAAATTGGCGACAAAATTCACGATATCGTCAATTTCGTCGTGAATAATTGGCGATAAAATTCACGACGAGATTCACGCCTGGCTGGTTTCGTCGCCAATTATGTCGTCAATTGTATTTGTCCTTGCTTACACGGCCTGCCTAGTCTAGCGGTAAACAATCCAATCCCTTGAAGACGATTATGACGAGTTGTTTTTACCATGATTTCTGTGAATTTTATATTATGCTCTATTTGTATTTTATCTTTGACAAGATAAGGGTAAAACACACACTAAGGGTAATTGTACAACGGAAAGAGAGAGAGAGATAGAGAGAGAGAGAGAGAGAGAGAGAAAAGGAAAAGAAGGGAAATGGAAAGAGGAAAGAAAGTGAAAGAAAGTAGAGGAAGAAAAAAAGAAAAGGGGGAAAGAAGCCCCCCCCCCCCCGCAAAGAGAGAGAGAGAGAGAGGGGGAGAAGGAAAAGAAGGGAAATTGAAAGAGGAGAGAAAGGGAAAAAAAGAAAAGGGGGAAAGAAGAAGATAGGGGCGCGGCGAGCGGCCCTTGCCCCCCTCCCCCGCAAAAAAAGAGAGAGAAGGGAAATTGAAAGAGGAGAGAACGGGAAAGAAAGAAAGGGAAGAAAAAAAGAAAAAGGTGAAGGAGATCGGGGGCAAAAGGGCCTTGCCCCCCCCCCCTTTATTGTCCTACAAACGGGAAAAAAAAGTATAATTTACAAAAAGTGAGGAAAAATAAAAATCGATTTTTATCGACACCCCCGACCCCGGGCTCGTAACCCCGGAATTCCACCACCATCATCAAAACAACAAAAACAAAGCAATAACGATAATATTTTGCATATAAGTTATATCACTGCGTGTGACCTTTTTTATTAGCTCTTTGTTACGCGCATGCAAGATACCATAAACCATACGAGAAGTCTGCATAATTTTAGACTGACAGCGTAGAGACGGTACTGAGCGACGACGTCGACATCGAATTAAGTCCTCCCCGATGTAGCCTCTTGTCGATGGCCATCGCTTTGTTGGAGTCCGTAAATTCAGGCGAGCGAAGCGAGTCAGAGAAACCGAGCGCGAGCGAGGGCCTCTTGACAAGTGATCTGAATTTCTTATGTTTTACATTGTTTGGCGAATATTCCGACCCAAGAGAAGTCGGTGAAAGTCATCCAATCAGAGAGAGTTACTATGACGTAATATCTACCGCTCTGTGCGAATTCCCTCCGTGAGAGCGAGACTGGCCGCCTAGTTGTAGTCTGCAAGCACAAACCCTGGCCAGTCGTAAAAGAGAGAATTTACAGACTCCAACAACGCGAGGGCCATCGACAAGAGGCTATATCCCCGATGTCGGATGTGATCCAAATTCAGGTGGAAAAGTACGCCGCTGCACGAAAACCGCCCGTATTTATCGTAGTCGTATGCAAGCCCAGCGGTCAATATGAATACGTAATGAGCACACGAGCTTGAAAACACCGACTTGTTTCCACCTACACAAAATGGTTTCTTGCTTATCATTTAGCATGAACGATATAATTCGTCCCTATTTTCACGAAGTGACGGTAGTGAGGAAAATCGTAACGCAAAGTGAATGCAATTTTTTTTCACTACCGTCACTTCGTGAAAACAGCGATCAAATTGAAGACAAGAAACTGCTCTTTCATTGATCTGAATTAGAAATAAACTGGAGTCCATTACCTTATGAAATATTTCCTGTCAAATACAAGCTTACCTTTTCCGTATTTTCATCGAGTTTATGATGAAAGTCAAATGCATAAAAAACGTATAAAACCTCATCAATCTTTATATTTTTGGAGAGTTTAGACATTCTTTGTATGGTGTGAAGATCAGGTTATTTGATTATTCGAACGAGTCAAGTTCAAGGTTTTTTAAAATAGTTCCACATTAAGAAGATACATGAATACGAAGATTTCCGATCACCTACCGAACGACCATTCGTCAAAGGTGAACGAACTTGTGACTTTGCGGTTTGTTTTCCAGGCACGAAGGCGTTATTTCAACATTTTAACCCCATTTCATGTAATTATCTTGGTATTTATCGATTACTAAGATTGACTATGGGCAGTGATACGTTTGATTTTGGAAAATTTAGTGTTCGTTTCAAGAAATTTCAATTTGAAGAATAGTATGCGCCCACCCATACAAATTTGTGTAACGAAATTATACGACTTCACCGATGTCTGAATCAGCGAGTTCAGCTGTGTGGGTAGGCGATTTTGAGCAAAATGCAATTGTCATCGAATTTATCACCTGAAGAAAAAAAAAAATCAAAATCCCATTATTCACAGTTGCTAGTACAAAGTTGCAAAACATAATATAGCACTTTATACTATAGACTATATACGCCAGGAATATAAAGTCCAATATCTCTCTGCTTAATTGTTGTTTTTTTCTTCCCAAGAAATGATATGTGAACATGTCGGTGTCCAATGCAGTAATTGACACTACACACAAATAAATAAGTTTAAAATACACGGGGGCAATTTTCCCTTTAAACCTTTGAAATTCGGAGGGCAAAGCAATATTCAAGTCAGCTGTTTACAAGGCAAACTGAAGTCACTCATGAATTTGGTCCTGCAAAGGGCTGAGGTTGACAGATCCCGTCAACAAAGTAACGCCTTCAATAAAGAAACACAGTCCTCTGATCAGTCATACAGTTCACGCATATACACAAACGGGATGTTTCTTTCGAACAATTTTTAAATTTTTTAATTTCTCTTTGAATACAAGAGACAACTTGGCAAGGTTAAAAAATACATGTTTTGGCAGTTATTATTATTCATAAGCTAGTCCAGCTGGTACACACACACAGTACTGGCTAGTTTAAGGCACTAATGCACGAAAAATACAAAAATCCTAAGTTACAATGAATAATGTTATAACACGACTAACTTAAGTTGCTCATGTATGTACATGCTACATTCTGCCATAATATATATTAGAAGACTGTACTGGGAATACGGTAAGTGTGCAACATAAACTATTATAACAAAAAAGAATATAATATGTAATACAAACAAAAAGGAGCATTAAATCAGATAAAGAGTTTTGTGCATAACACTGGTTTGCATTCATACATGTGATGAATACATACTGGTAAGTGGTTTTCTATATTTAGCAAAAGAAAGAAATGCTGAAAGAACACAGGCTGCAAGGTGAACATGCACTACCGGTAGTAGCAACATACATTGTCAAAGTTAAAATCAGTGACAGATAAAGGATTAGTTAAATATTCCAACTAAAGTGCATGCATGTTTCGCCTGTTTACAGAGAAATTCATTTCCGTTATTGACAACATTTCGGAACTGCATGTTCACCTCTGAAGGTGAACTAAACTGTGAGGAAAAGGATGGTCTTTCGGGCACATCTTGGGCACTATTCTTGTCAATTTGTAATGATCTCAATTTAGAAACTGAAATATGCCATGAACGTATAACATAATCATGAGACATCTCTGTACTGTAAAAAAATGTTCCCCTCCTACCAGCACCTCTATGTACAATCAAAAGCTCACCGAACTGGTGTATATAATCGTATCCTTTACAAATAATGGACTTTTATTTACACGGTCATACTGCAGCGCATCACAACATCTTTTTTGAGACAAGATTAGAAAAATATTCATAAACAGTTATGAATAAAAAAAAAAAATAACCATCCTCAAGACACAGTCTACAGATAAACATTTAGAATTTTGAGTAAAAAGTCTTCGTCAGAATCTGATGCAAGCACACGGCTCTGATGCGAACTTTCCATACTTCTAAGTGACATTTTATTAGCACTACTTTTCTTTATACAATACATGTAGCACGGTCTACATATATGGTGACCTTGTGTTCCTGAAAAGTCTTCATTTATATCACCCAATCTTTTCAATTCACTTTCAGGAATATCTTTACAGGTATATGTTTTGTCATCAGAAGTCAGTAATGCTTCACAAACAGAACAGGAACGATAACTTCTAGATTGCTCAAAATGTGTTATTCAAATCTATGTTTCATGCATAAAGGTATAGTAGGTGGAAGTGAAGTGCATTCTTCAGAAAATGCAGCATTGAATTATTCTAATTCACATTCACATTCTCTTAATAATTTATCAACTCAACGGTCATAATGGAACAAAAAACAAATAATTCTTTCTTTTTACGTGTCTTTTGGGTTTTTCAATTTTCTAACATATTTTTTTTCTGCAACCACTACAAATACAGTCTGTCATTTAGATATCGGTATTACGTTCCGTAATGATAGCTATAAGGGCATTAGATTTCATAGTACATAAATGATAATATTGAGGTGATGATTTATTGCAAGGTTTAAAAGGTCCACATGAAACTTTCAGGCAAGGAGCCAACTTATCCTTCACCCCAGCAGCAAGAACGATTGATGTGATGTACAGGCTGAATTTTCTACCTCATCCCTCATGGTGATAAAATCACAATGCTTAATCTGAAAATAAGATAAGAGTCAAAGAAAAACTGACTTAATATATCATTAAAACGTTAATTGATCATCTTGCAACTTAAAAAGTTTACTTGACAAACGGTTGACATTCATAAGTTAAGGAGCAAGATTAATAATATTAGTTCAAATAAAAATAATTATCCTGTATTTTCAAAATGCTTTGGTTAGATTACAACCTAGGAACACTGTTTATATACCAGTGATGGAAACAAAATGATGATTTTTATTTTTTGAATTCACTTATTCGTTCTTGAGGAAGAAGATTTCTATTTAATAATGTCACTCAGGTGGAGTGAGATGCTGCGATGCATGAAAACAGCTCAGCCATTTACTACCCTCGAGAATGACACCATTTGGGGAAATCCATGTTGCCCTCTAGGGAAGTCGACAGCTGAGCCGTTGTGCAGTCCCTCGCTCCGCCCATGTCATGTCAACATTCACAAAACAACATGCTATCGTGAAGTCCATAATGTTACCATGGTGGTTAGCATTCATTGATGAGATAATTACTGAATAAATGGTAACTTTAATGCAACAGGATCTTGTTTTTTCCGAGAATAAACAATGAAATGTGATTCTAAATGAGTTTAATTTGAATTTACTTTGAGAAAGCATTTTATAATTTCCATGTACATAAAATAAATGAAATCACAACTTACTTTGTTTCCAGGTTGCATCTTGAGGTCAAGATCAAGGGGGCGATCAGTTGGTTACGGGTCACATGACTGGTTGTGAAGCCTGTGGGAGATCTTTTACAAGTTGTAGGAAGGACTGTGTACATCTCCGCACCTGGAACAAAATTATCAACATTAGACAGTGAATGAACAACGCAGGTTGTTTTTATATACAAAGCAATCTACATGACATTAAACAGTTATGCATCAAGATTTCCTAATCATGTATTAGAAGAGAAAATGAGAGCAATTACTATTTTATCCTATGGGAGAACATAAATGAACTTTTTTCACCAATCAGAAATTTCACTGACTGCTCTTTAGGGATACAAATTTCCATGTAAATGCGATAAATGAAATCACAACTTACTTTGTTTCCAGGTTGCATCTTGAGGTCAAGATCAAGGGGGTGATCAGTTGGAAGGCTAGGGGTCACATGACTGGTTTAGACCATTTCGCGCCAGTTCACCCAACTTCGAGTACGTATTTCCGGTGAAAACATGATTTTCATGTGAATTTGGGAAGCAGAGTTCACTAATTTCCTGTTGAGGAACCTCAAATTGGACAACAGATTTGGCAATTTCAGACATTGCTGAACACATATCGACATCAAATGATCTTTTTCTAGTTTCGAACGGGTCAGGTTCACGAAAACAAAATTTAGTTACAAAACTAAGAACGAAAACTTCTCAAAATTAGGCTTCATTAATTGCATGATGCTGTAAAACCGTAAATTTCGCGGAAATATATCGTCGTGGATTTTATCGCCAATTATTCACGACGAAATTGACGACGTCGTGAATTTTATCGCCATTTATTCACGACGAAATTGAAAATATCATGAAATTCACGATATCGTCTATTGCGTCATGAATAATTCATAATTTCGTATATTGACAACGTCGTGAATTTTATCGGCAAAAATTCACGACGAAATTGACGATATCGTGAATTTCATCGCCAATTGTGTCGTGAATAATTCACGATTTGATCTGTTCGCGATGTCCCTTCAGGGCCACCATACTTCAACAACAACAATCCACCATACTTCAGGGCGACCATATTATTCACTAACAGCCAATCAAATGCAATCATTAAAAGCAGCTTACACGGTTCAGGAAATAGGCTGGTGGTGTTTGATGGTCAACCGCATACATCTTTATGCGTTGAATATTATTACTATTTGAGTCATATTGTCGCAAATTATTTTTAAAAATCATATCACGGGCAATTTCAATATCCTACAGTGAGTCTCATAGAAATCATGTTTGGAATAAATAATACGTCATTGCCATGTTCAAACGTTTAAATAGGTCATATCAAATAGGATCGTGTTCAACGTTCGAATAAAACGTTCTACCTTTGAAAATACTCCACAAATGTATTTTAGAAATATGAAATCGAAAACTTTTCCAAAAACATTCACAAATTCGAAAGAAACAAGGAAAATACTTGTAGCTTAACGCTTTTTTTCCGAAGCAAATTGATTCTATAACAATCGGATTAAAGGTATTTTGTCTTGGCTGAGAAGGGAAGATGGATGGGCATGATCGTGAAAGGTAGCGGTAGCCCTGCCCCCCCCCCTCCCCCTCTCCAATATTCTTCTTCTTTCTTTCATCCTTTCTCTTCTCTTTTCTTTCAAAGTCGCCGTTGCGTAATAGCTATTTATACTCAGATAATAATTTATTTTGTTTAATTAAAAAAAAATTGAATCTCCATCCAGGCATTTCTATGCCAGAGCACTTCTCGTGTTGATTACAGTGTCCGTGTGTGTAGGGCGTGTGTGTAAGAGGTGTGTATAGGGGTGTGTCACGTGTATGTGTGGATGTATGTTGATGCGTGATAGCTGGAGAGGTGTTCTGGCGTGGAAGTGCTTGGATGGACGAGCTCAATAACAAAACAAAACAAACTTTTTAACCGCACTGCCTTTTCTTCAGTATTATCTCGTATTTTTTACATGACAATAAATTATCTTGAATCTTGAATCTTGAAATGTTAATATTGAAATTGCCAGCATTTACCGTGTTAAATTTAGTGACTAATTACATTTTCCTACGATAATGTGTTAACCTAGTAATTAAGTGATATAATCATATGAGTGACGTCCGCCCTTCTGTATAATTATGTACGCCTATACATATAGGAAGATGTATATAACTAAAAAGAAACATATTATTATCAGCAAAGTAACGCTGACACAAAAGGAGACTTCAAAAAAGTCACTCTTCATACACTCTAAGAGGGAAAATACCAAGAATGGGCCGAACTAATACATATAATTAGCAAACACCTTTTCAAGAAAAGTGCACGATTACTTATTTTGTATACATTCGGCCAGTATATATATATTTAAAAAATAAAAAAATTAAAAAAATTCTTTGGAACTACCATACTCTGTTTATGCTAGAGTATGTATCATTACACAACAGACTCTATCATGGTTTTTTAGGGTAGAGAGAATCGGATAATTTAAAATTAAATCGTGTTTTTTCCAGGAACCATGTTAATCTCCTTTTTTGACACTACTGTTTAAATAGCCTAGACATAGAATAACCCAGAGTGATATATTAAAATTACATATTTCTTTGGTACTACCATACTCTTTTTTAATAGTGTATTATGACACTGTACATTTCTCTGTCATGTCTATAAAAAAAAGAGAGGATGTCATTTCAAGTCGGATATTTTAAATGGTTAATACGCACATAAGACCTTGGATAATCAGTTGGATCATAAGTTTTTTAGAATGTCGTAAACAGAGTACATTATATAATGGAATTCTGTCTGATATTAAATTGTGTCATGCCGGTGTTCCCCAAGGGACACGCCTTGGCCCAATTCTGTTTTCAATTATGGTTAATGATTTATGTGAAAATATTCCTATACATTACTTCAAATATGTTGATGATTTATCTTTAGTACAATGTCGTAAATCAACATACGTTTCACAATTACAACCCATACTTAACTCTGTGCAATACTGGTCTCAATCAAACAATATGTCACTCAATCCTTTGAAGTGTTTTACCCTGCAGGTTACTTTTATGAAAAATCCTGCTCCTCCTGAAGTTCTTTCCATTAATGACTTTACTCTATGCAATGTACAAACTCTCAAAATTCTAGGAGTAATTCGTCCTTGTTTTCACGAAGTGACGGTAGTGAGGAAAATCGTAACGCAAAGTGAATGCAATTTTTTTCACTACCGTCACTTCGTGAAAACAGCGACGAATTATACAATCTGATTTAAAATGGAATTTACATGTTAATGATTTAGTCAAAAGATGCAATAGAAAACTGTACATGTTGAGGAAACTTAAGAAATTCAACTTACCTTCTAAGGATTTAGTGACAATATACGTAGGTTATATACGACCAATTTTAGAATATCGTGCTCCCGCGTTCCATAGCAGTCTTACAGTAGAACAAAATAATAATCTTGAAAAATACGACGTAGAGTATGTAAGATTATTTTAGGGCCTAGTTACATTACCTATTCTAATGCATGTCAAGTATGCAATTTACCAACTCTTGAGGAGAGGAGACTAGCACTTTGTAGAAAATTCGCAAAATCTCTTTCAAATCACTCTATTTGTCAGACCTGGTTACCTAAGAAAAAAAACACTAATATCACTCTTCGCCGTATTCCCATTTATCAACAATTTCAATTCAAAACAAAAAGATTTAAAAATAGCCCACTGTCATTTTTAGTTGACATACTCAATAAAAGTTGAAGAAAAAAAATAATTGTTTTATTTTGTACTTTTATCGTTATTGCAGGTATACTAAGTGCTTGTCTCCTCCCCTCAACAGGCTGTTTAAAATGTACCCATTTTAATCTTTTTACCATGCTTGTATTGACTTTTATAGGACATTTGTAAACAATTACAGCTGTATTTCTGGAAACTTGTGCAATGTGTTTATGGATTTTAGTTACAGAATCGAAGTCTCATTTTTGATATTGCTAGTTTTTTACATGTATATATTTAAAAGTGTTATCTATTGTGCCGAACATGTAAACATGAATATTCCAGCAAAGGCTGTCCTTCATGTAAAATTGTATTTGTATATGAATCATGTTTCTGCTCTAATAAAAACCATTTTTGAATTGAATTGAATTTTTTTCTTCTTTCTTTCCAGGCACCATATAAATTCTCCTTTTTTTAACCACTTCTTTTTAACTAGCATAGATAAAGTATTACACCAAAAAATATATTAACATATAGACCGCGCTATCTCTGCCGGTGTGAACAGCCTCATTGAGACTCACAGTAGGATATTGAAATTGCCCGTGAGATGATTTTTCAAAATAATTTGCGACAATATGACCCAAATAGTAATAATTTTCAACGCATAAAGATGTATGGGGTTGACCTCCAAACACCAGGAGCCTATTTCATGAAACGTGTCAGCTGCTTTAAATAATTGCATTTGATTGGCTGTGAGTGAATGACGTCAATGGGTTTGACACGTATGAAACAGGGCCATGGCAGGGCTGGGATTCCCAAGGATTGTGGAAGGAAGGATCAATATATGTTATAACCCAACTATTGCACTCGATAACATAGCTGAACAAACTTACGCTGCAACATCACTTCACAAATTTGTTTTTTCAGAGCCGAAAAACGTATTGTAGCTGCATTATACTCGAACATTAGAATTGCCAATGAAAATGGCGGCCCAAAGTGTGGAGAACCTCAATGAGAAATTGGTCTGTGCAGTTTGCCAGAATACTCTCAAGAATCCGAAACTTCTTGCATGCTTTCATGCATTCTGTGAGGAGTGTTTGAAACAGGGTGATCAAATAGAAGTGTGTTCAGGTGAGCTGAAATGCCCAGAATGTAGCACGGTGACGGATCTTCCAGAAGAGGGCGTGGCAGGACTCGATTGGAATCCAGTGGTTTGCAGGCTAGTCGAAGTGCTTCAGGCAAAGGCGAGCCAAATCATGTGTGATGCATGCGGAGACAGCGAGTCACCTTTGACAACCTACTGCCGAGACTGTTTAAGCTTCATCTGCGACTCATGTGCTTCTTACCATGGAAAAATGAAACTCTTGCTGAAGGACCACCATACAGTTCCCCTGGACAAGATTATCAATGGGACTATCCAAATCAAGTGGATGGAAGAGGGCTTGTGGAGAAAGGCATACGAGTGCGAACAGCATGTCGGCGAGCTGCAGAGATTCTACTGCAGGACCTGCAAGAAACGTATTTGCAGGGACTGTATCGTTCTCGACCATACCAAACCTGACCATGACTGCACCACAGTGAAGAATATGTTTCAGGAAACAAAAAAGAAGGTAAAAGATCGTTTGAAAAGCTGCAAGGAAAAGGAGGAACGTGTGAGCACCATGTTAAATGATGTGGATGTACGAGAAAAAGGAGCAAACCAGAATTTTCATGTTATGAAAGAAAGAATTCAGGACCTGAAATCAACGGCTGTTGCAAATTTGAACAAAGCGGAGCAAGAACTTTTGCACAAGGTTGAAGTGTTGGAGGAAAAGCTCAACGACAAAGTGCAAGCTTTCAGAGATAACATGAATACAACTAAAGGAAATCTCATAAGGGCGCAATCAAAGGCTAAAGAGGTTGTTTCGGCCAAAGAGGTTACTGACATCTCTAGAGGTCCCTTCTTACCTGAAGATATTCTCAAAGAAATGGAAGAGATGATCGCATCAGATGTCACTATGACAATTTCTATGGATATCTTGGCTCTGAAAGCTACCATGATACAAGGATCGAAGTTGCCAGAGCAAATGGCGCGCTTTGCCACGTTGTCGTTGTCGCATATTTGGAGAGAGACCCAGTTGTTTTCGATTCCTGATAAAGACATTGTGAACATTTTCGCCGATGGCAACTCAATATACGTTGCTTGCAAGAAGGGGATTTACAAGAAACTGTTGTCTAACGATGCCAACCCGTCCACTTGGATGAAGCTTCATCATAATGCAGGCATCAAACAGGTGGTAGATATGGCCATATCAATGAAGAACCAATCCTTCTCTTTCATTGCTGAAACTGACGCTGCTAGCACGCAACTCTTCAGGTTGAAACTGGATGATTTCCCAACATCTCATGGACACGCCGCCCCCTTGACATCCTTTTTAACGGTCGCACCGTGCCCTCTGAACCCCAGTGCAAGAATCACTGTTGATACCCAGTCCTGCATCGTTGTTGCCGATAACAAACCTGTCATGCCAAGTTTGAAACAGGCAACCTCATCAAGTTACGAATCGGCCAGCGAAACCAAGCGGAAACACACGACACCATCTGCGACAAATGTGAACGCATCATCTTTCTCTCTGATGGGAGAAGTTAACTCAAATAAAAGCCCAGTGGCAGCGGATGGTGGTGGATTTACCTTTGGTCTGACACTGCCTCAACTAAAGCACAGCTTCACTGGAACAACCCATATTTCTCAGACAGGTAAATATTGAACCGTTAAAGTCAAGGTATTGTTATTTTAAACGATATAAAAAGCCTGCCACATTCCTTGTAATGGATGCTATTTCATGTGTTCTTCTCCCCTCATCCACCCCCCCCCCCCCCTCCGCTTCCATATCCAGAACTTAATATTACCTTCATCGTGAGTAAAGAAATGTTTACATTTTGCATAAAAACGCTTTAATAATCATAGAGCAACTTCAACAAATGGATTGGATTTAATTCGAAATAGTCGCACCCACATACACGCCCACCCTCCCATCCGGGTATGCATGGATGTGTAGAACGTAATGTGTACTACGTAATGTAGTATGAATCATTTAATATATCAAGCTTTCGTTCAAGCTAATTCATTGCGATGCCCTTATGTATACTAATACGTGTTGTGTATTGTTTTCGTATACTCATTATGAATGCTATCACAAAATATGGTGGCTGAATATTTTAATGAGTTGAAAAACTAAATTGCTTAAAGTTATTAAAGTGTTCAGTTGTTTATATATTGCTCTGTAATTCTTTCAGCTGTTACAATCAAGCCTTTTGTTTCATCTTTTTTTTTATTCTTACAGTATCTGCTTTCGGCTGTGTCAAGTCTATAAGCCAGGCAGAAAGCGTACACTCTTCTTTGGCTTCGAAAAGAAAGCAAACAAGACCGGAGATCCCCAAAGTAGGATCATCCATCTTCACAGCATTCATGAAAATCTATAAGGGTAAACCTGAGATAAGCTCGTCTGGTTCCCCCTGTGGTAGTACTACTGTAAACCAAGGGTCTTCAGATAATTTCGAGGTTCCACTTGATAGGATTCGAAGTCTTGCAGCCGCCAAGTCAGGTCAGTTGGTGTTCCTCCGCTGGGATAAGAAAGCCGTCATCATCACTGACAAAGACGGTAGAATCCAGCATGAAATCAAGGAACCTGGCAGGATGTACTTGTCCATCTCCTGCACAGAGAGTGACGCCCTCTACGTTCTGTCCGCCTTCTGGGGCAGCCACATCGTCACGCTCACCAAGCATTCCTTGCAAGATGGTGGTCTTCTCGAATACATCATCGAAGAGCTCGACGTGTCAGCAAACTTCCAGTCAGACGAGTGGCCAGTCATTGGTAACTATGGAAACGACCTCGTGATCATGCATACGGGGTATGAGATTCGTGTCTACTCGGCGGAAGATTGGGATATATTAGATGACGAAGATGTTAATGACCAAGACCAAGATGACAATAAGTTGGAGGATGTTTAGGGTATTGAATAATGATTTCTTGTTTTAAAGAAGTTAAAATCCAATGCACACAGAATATGGAAAAGTTTTAACAGGGTAATGGTTATAACAAGTAAACATTATATTTCTTTCATAAATACAATCAGATCTTACCCCGTTTTACCTTCAACATTTCATAAATAATCGGTGACCAGTCATCAATTTTTACGTTACATGCATTATTCATATTACATTTCACAAGTATTGACTACATTCAAATGCACTTCGTTTAGCAAATCTAGCAATCATCAGAAGAGGTGATATCTCTTTCAAAGAATTTTTTTTTATAAATCTTATACTTGAAGATCTATCATTCTATACTTTCAGGGTCTGTAAATACAGCCACGGAGCATCATGCGCCTTTAATGATATCAAAGTGAATTACCATCTATTTTCTCAAATTTTAATTAGTTTTGATATTGCGAATATAAATCATTGTCAAAATACATGTATATTTAATTGTTTAAATCCTATGGAAACAAGGTTATGGTGACAATATAACTCTCTTCTGGGCACTGAATGCTACTATTCTCTTTTTTCATTCATTAATTATTCATTTATTGTATTTAATTATTTGTTTACAATAGCCCTCTTCGATAATGCATTAAAATGTATATGCGGGACATCACAACGTCAAATTATTGTACATGTACATGGTATCCACCCGATGAGGGGCAAGTTGCCCAAAGAGTTACAAGCCAACGCATTTCAACTGTCAAATATGGGCAGTGAAATTAATTGTCACAAGTAATGTATTTATGTGAATCTTTCCTTGATGTTTATCAAATTAATTGTCACAAGTAATTTATTCATGTGAGTCTTTCCTTGCTGTTTATCAAATTAATTGTCACAAGTAATGTATTTATGTGAATCTTTCCTTGATGTTTATCAAATTAATTGTCACAAGTAATTTATTCATGTGAGTCTTTCCTTGCTGTTTATCAAATTAATTGTCACAAGTAATGTATTTATGTGAGTCTTTCCTAGATGTTTATCAAATTAATTGTCACAAGTAATGTATTCATGTGAGTCTTTCCTTGATGTTTATCAAATTAATTGTCACAAGTAATGTATTCATGTGAGTCTTTCCTAGATGTTTATCAAATTAATTGTCACAAGTAATGTATTTATGTGAGTCTTTTCTTGGATTTTTTTTTCATTTCGAAAATACTACAAATATAAATTACCAGTTATTAGGACATTTTGCTACTTCGTATAAATTACATTTAATTAAACATGAATAAGGGAAACATTAACTATGAACTAAAATAATTTCAATAAAATACAAGTATATGAAAAATATTAAAAAATCGATTAATTAAATTATGTAAGTCTACTTATTACCAATGCCTTTACATTGGCTAGAATATTTAAGAAAAATAACCAAGTTCATAGTTATTCCACACGACATGCGCAAGCATATCACTTACCTTATGTTAGAACGCAATTTGCACTGACTACATTTGGCCGGGTCCACTGGACCTAGGTTTTGGAATTCCAGTGAACCAAGAATAGCGCAATCGGTGAGTATTTATGTATGTAAGCGCGAACTGAAGTTACTTTTTGGTTGTTGATATTGTCTAGATTTATACTTTGATCCATATTAAGAAAATTATTTGTTATATAGGTTAGCATATTTCTACTCACGTTTCTCACATCTATTCATCTGTCTGTCCTGTTGAGTTTGTTTGAGTTTCTGTCATGTTGTTTGCCTCTCTCTCTCTCTCCCTCTACTCTGTTTTTTGTCCTGTTGCTCGTAGTATTTTCCTGCTTCTCTTGTTTATAGCCATTATTTAGTAGTCAGTAGATTTTATTATACTTATTTATGTTTATATTTGTCTCAGTTCTTTAGTTAGTTTAGTTTGCAAACATTTTAATGTATGCAGTGTTCTTATCTGACGACTTTGTTCATTTAGGATATACTCATAGGCTACTCATGAGGGACCTTAATTCCACAAGCCTTGCTTTCAACCAAAGTCACCTCATCTTTCTATTGTAACGCCATATTCTGTCAACTTGTTATATTCATGTCATATTTGTAATGTGTGTTATGAAAGAAAGATGAATAAAACTTGAAACTTGAAACAGTTGACATATTGTTCCCGTTGTCATACGTAGACCGAGGGTAAAACAAAAAAGATTCGTTGGCGCTGAAATGAGTGTTAATGGAGGGAATAATGGAGAGGTAAATCTGGTGCGCTGTTAGCCAAGTTGGATTTAAAAGGCATCCAATCATTTTAACCACTCTTATTTAGTTTTGTTATATATTGCTTATAAGGTGTTCAGGTACTTTTAAACCTAACTTTTTTTTAATCAACAGTGACCCTTGGGGGGGGGGGGGAGGAACTTGCCCCTATCATCCTCATGTTATTAAGCTAGGTTTGACGTTTATAATCCGGATTGATTACTAGTCTTCCAGTGCATTGCAAAGTAACATTGCCTAAATTGAAACAGGACCAGCAGGGTTTGTTTTTTAAGTAAGACGTGTCTATTATTAATGTAACTCATTTTCTTTTCAAATGGTTTCATTCTCTTTATATGCCAATGTTTGTCTGCCACTAGCAAAGGCATTGTTACCGCTTGCACAACGCTTTATTCATAAATGTTTGTCATTTACATTTTGTTCCGGTTCTTATCCTTTTTGAAGCGCATGTGGACTTAGAACTATGAATTATAAAAATGATATACCATACGTATAATATAGCGTATATCCCTCCCTATAAGAGTGAGATACGCTCAGCATACAGTGCTTACGTGTGAGGGAGTGCATACGTATGTTGGGTGTGCGTGTGGGCGGGTGTGTGTTAGTGAAAGCGATGGAGTTGGTGCCTTTGTATTCACATTTACTTACTTTATCTCCAAATTACGTTGAATCATTGTGATTATCAAAAATTACGTTAATAACGTTTTTGTTTAAAAGATTTTGTTTAATTTATTTACAGGTAATCGTGTTATGTTATATCTTTCTTTTATGCACTATTCTTTGAACCATTTCGGGTGGAAACCTTTTCCCCGTTCCCCCTTAAACTAAAAGGCGGGCAAAAAAAATCGGCGTCAAAGGCGGTACAGCGATTTTACACCCGTTTACAGCGAATTTGACAAGTTGAAACCTCAAGATGGGTTTCACATACCCTCGGAGAGATAGAAAACTAGAGAAGGAAATGAAGATATTTATGAGGATTATAAAAAAAAAAGACGATAGAAAAAAAATAATGAAAATAGAGAAATACAAAAGGATAGTAAAAAGCGACTGAAGGGAAAACAAGTAAATACATACGAATTATAAAAAAAACAAGAGAAGGAAAAATACTTCTAGTTGAACTGTTGGTTTTATTTTTGTGAACCTTCAATCGTGGATGTGTATGACGTCTTCTCTCTATGCTGCGTATAATTACAGCATGTTCATGCTGAACCCACACATGATTAAGATCATTAAACACATACAGACTATGTTATTTTTATTTAGAACATTCAGTGAATCATATTTTCGAAATATAATCACTGGCTACAATAATATTGGATGCAATGTATAATACGATGCAATCTTTACATTTTTCACACGAATCAAATTCACTTAGGATCACTCTTAAACATTCATTATCTACTAGATAAACTGACTAGTAGTCAGTTTTTCCCGCACAACATCACTTTACTATCTTAACATACAGCTTGTAGGCTAATGCGAATATTATAATACATAACATTCCAAGCTCCGTGCAATGTTATTTTCATTCGTTAAGTTTCGAACTGGTTTAAGTGTAATAAACTCTCATTAAACATAATAAAAACACATTTTATGCACTTGAAATATTTTAATTCTCATCTAACTAAATTCCGTATATACCATATTGAAATTGATAATATGCATATCGCACAAAAAAAAAAATACATCAAAGGTTTGGGGGAGTATTTATAGATGAAAATTTAACATGGAATGATCACTTATAATAATAATAATAATAATAACCTAGACTTATATAGCGCATTTCATCTTCGAAGAAAATAGCAATGCGCTTTACAATATTAATACAACAAAATTACACATAACTAATTCATGAACTAAAGATATATATCAAAATAAGGAAAAGATTAATAATAATCAAACATTATATACATCCATAACACAGAAATGAAGGCAATTTATATAAGAGTACAGTAATGTAATTAAATTTTGATGAATACAATAATACAGTTTAAATGACATTAGAAAGCGTTTTTAAACAGGTAGGTTTTTAGTTGAGATTGAAAGAAAGCTAAGTCTGTGATGGTTCGGAAAGTAGTGGGGAGAGAGTTCCAGAGATGCGAAGCTGCAGATGAGAATCTTCTGGATCCGTATGACTTGGTCCTGTCTTTCGTGGGTTCAATTAGGTGTTGAGATGCAGAGCGGAGGGATCGAGTAGGTATGTAAGGTGTAACAAGTTCAGATATGTAGCTGGGACAGAGTTGATGAAGTGCTTTGAAAGTTAGAGTGATGACTTTGTACTGGATTCTCTGGGATACGGGCAGCCAATGGAGTTCCTGAAGAGTGGGAGTGATGTGCTCTTGCCTTGGTAATTTGGAAACTAGTCTGGCAACTGAATTTTGAATTCGCTGAAGCTTGGCGATGTCTTTATTGGGGGATTTATGAGGAGACAATTACAAGAATCGAGAAGAGAGGTGACGAAGGAGTGGACAAGGATCTCAGTTGTGTGATTGTCGAGGAGATTTCTTATCTTTCCGATTTTGTAGAGAGATAGGGATGCATTCTACAGAAGTATTGGCAACTTCATATTTTCAAGTGATGTCTACTTAAAACTGAAACATTAATGGTGGTTAAATGACTTGAGGCAATTTCTTAATTCAATTCAGCGTGGTTAAAACGTCACAGTGAGATGTTCAGAAAACTAAATCTTCAATCTAACGAGCCATTTAATTATCTCTTTAAAGAGGAAATAGCCTATTAAACCCAGAGGTTAGTGGAAAAGCATTTTACTTACTAACAATATTTTAATAGCTGAACTCAATATACATACCGCTCAACAATTAAGTCTGAATTAAGGCCACTCTGTCGTATCCTTCAAAAGCAAAAAGGAATGCAGATTATTATATTTTTCATTTTTTTAAATGTTTTTTTACACAAAAAATGCATTCTTGAAGTATTAAAATTGTATTGAATAAAATCAAGGATAAAGTAGCAAAGAAAGCATTTTAAAAAAGAACATAAAGAAAATCCGAAGCGTTTCTAAGTAGAAAGTATTTCTATTCAATGATATTATAATGCGTTAGCAGCAAATCAATTATTTCTCTTTGACAACGATTTAGTGCTAATGTGGAAGCTTTTCATAGCCGGAATGCACGGTATGTCTTCAATGAAGATACCTATAAATCATAAACACACCAAAAAAAAATCTTAAATGGAATTTTTCTAAATCGAATATATAGTAATTAGATTAAACCTTTTCTGAATTAACTTTTACGAAGTCGCTGCAATGCTTTTTTATAAATATTCGTTCGCATCTCTGTCTTTGTATCTCGATCTCTCTTTCCTTCTCTCCCTCAATCACCCTTTCCCACCATCCATCTTCAAATACCTATTCATTCGTTGTTGCCATTTAATAACTGGTTTCTTTCATAGTTCCTTTCCTCTTTTACTATTAATGAATGTAACTCCTATAGCCTTGTACTTATTGTGTTGAGATCATAATGACAATACCGATAATATGAATAGATTGCAAATTTATAAGGCGAATTTTCTATATAGGGTAAAGTGCGCTGATGAGTTCATAATTTCATATTATACGCCCTAATACCCTCCCCCACTTCCACCCATTATCTTATTTAATAATTATTTCAATAGCACGCTAAACACTGATCAGATTCCATCGTGAAAATTATTTTTCTTTTCACTTTTCTCTTTTTAAGCTTTCCATGTCTTTTTTCAATATCTTGGACTTTTTCCTTGGTTGTCTTTCTCTGTTCATTTTGACTGCGGAATTTCTTTCCTTTTCTATAGTTAATCTTTATAAAGATATTATTCTGTGTTATTCCTTAAAAGTTATAACCTTACTTACAAAAAATTTATTGTCCGGATATTACAAGGAAATATTGCTTTTAAAATGTTGTCCCAAGGTTATTTTCACATAAAAGAGGCAATATAAATATTATGAAGGATAGAAATGCGTAAAACCTTGCGAAAGGCTCGAATAACATCAACTTTCGTTTAATATCCTACCAAATTTCTATCACGAAACAAAATAGTTAATTTTTTTCGTTTAATTTTTTTCCTCGAAGGTTCTGGTGCTCTCAGAAAGAACACAAAGACAACAAATAAAGAAGACTTTTTTCTACAAAATTCTTAGCACTGACCTGTGCAAGAAATAAAGAAGAAAACAAAATCCTATTTGCTTTTATGACAAGATTGTCTCCACATAAATTAATAGAAGGTTTAGTATGTAAAATGGCCGGAAACCTTGAATAAGGTTGAATAACATCGCACCTACATTTACTGGCAAATTCCTTTCGCAAAACTTGGCAACAAGTACTATCAAAATGTATTTTTCCTAACAGCATTGGATGATATTTAACAGGAAGCGAAGACGAAAAATAGTTTAGATTTTCCCCCATTTTACGAATTTCTTTGCCTGACCTATATATGCAGAAAATAATTTCAACGTACTTTAAAAATAATTTTTAACCATCGAATACTCTTTAGCTAATTACTTTAACAAACGTTGTAAAGATTTTTGTTTTTCAAACTTTTTTTACAGACTTAGGAAAAAACTTATTTTTTGTTTCAAATATTCGAAACTCTTTAAATGAATTTTTTTTAAGGGAGGGGGTAGTGGCAATTTACATTACTTTCGGGGTCGGCAGGACAGTTTTGTTGATGATGTATCGAATAAAGTGTTTGGGACGAAATAAACGAAATAACAGTAAAATTTGTTTGTTGTTGTTGTTTTTGTTCTTCATCTTAGCACAAACTATGTTGGACTGAAAGAACGCTATCGTGGTGAGATTTAAAAAAAATGGGCTGAGAGGCAAAGTGGGTAACCTTAGCAGTACTTGCTTGGCGGACTCTAGTGGGTCGGGAGGGGCTAAGATGCAACATGGGTAGTCATTCATCTTAGCCGTTAATAGGTGTGCGTGGGGCAAGCCATGGAGGGGGTCACTGCAAGTGTCATGGGACAACTAAACCCATTCAGACAAATAAAATAAGAAGAAAGTAAGGCCATTGAATGTAGTGTGTGGTAGTGGGTCGAATCTTCTTCCGGTGCCCCCTCCCCCTCCCCGTATCTACACCACTTTTAGCAGTAATTGCGTGGTCTACAGAACATGTTATAGATGGTATGTCTGAAGAGGGGCTGAGAGACAGCGTAGCAGATCGGATTGAGCAAACTGTTGCCATACCTCAACCAGTTAAAGAACTGTCGCAGGGGTCTTGGTAGCAAAGATGTGGCGATCAACCTCGCATCGATAGCGTAGAGGAGATATATGAGGTTGTTGGGTAGCCAGGCGATGATGAAAGATAGGACAATGTAGGAAAGGGTTCGGGTAGCTTTCTGCATCTCGTTTGACGACTCGCGGTTGGTGTTGTGTTCTTTTGCGTCGATCTGTAAAGAAAAAACAAATTATATTTTTAAATAAGTATTAAAACGGTTAGCGTAACATTTGCAACCTTTAATCTATTATTGAGATACAATTTTATTACAAATCCACTAGCGTATTCGAATGGGTCATTGAGCAATTTGCCCCCCCCCCCCCCCCCCATAATTTGTTGACCAAGGGAATACAAGAATTCTCAGTGCAAATGCGAAAATCACTGCCAGGTAAACAATCTGATTAAATTGCTGTTAAAACTTCATTAAATTTATCACAGACATTTTCTCAAAACTTGCGAATTGATTTTTAACCAAATTTCAAAAATTAAGAGAAGGGGAGATGATCACTACATTCAGGCAACTTTCCAGCGAAGATTTACAGACAATGTCTCAGATTTGCTGTGATGTTTTAACCAGTGTTTACTCAATAAATGGATAAGGTAAGAATTGTTTGTAGATTTGTTTGTGAATTTGGTATATAAAGACTGCTTTGATATTCGAAGCATAGCTGTTTCTATACTGGCTCTCGGGGACGTTACATCCTGCTAAAACCCCTCAGGGCGCCCCGAGGGGTTATAGCAGGATGTAACGTCCCCTTTAGCCTTTAGAAACAGCGATGCTTCTCATAGCAGTCAATAAAATATTATACATTACAGTGCACCGGTATTCAAACTATAACTCGACAGAAACGTTGACCCAAATATCCGCTTTTACTCATCATACAAATAATATCATGTCAAGAATGATAATCATGTGCACACTTAGAAGACACGGGAAGGAAAATAGTGCCCTACCCCCGCCTCCCTACCAATTTAAATGATACGACTTTTTTTCTTGCTGAAATACACGAAACAACATCTGCTCCGATGTTTTGGTCCCAACTCCACCCCCCCCCCACCCCCACCCTCTCTCTGACACCGAAGCCAAAACATTTCACTGTCCAAAACAGTCTGACAATCAAAAAAGTAAAATTAGTATTATCCCGCATAATTGGTAATGTATAAGATGTATAAGATAGCTTTCAGGGGAAAGGGCACATTTCTTTTCAATACTTTAGGTATATATTCAAAAATACAAAATAACGGAATCTATCTATTATATATAGAGAGGGCCAATTAGGTACAATGCCTCGTCGGCTTCCCGCAAGTAGGCTATTGCAGCTGCTGTGTATCCTTAATGGCATTTCCCCCCTGATATTTAGACAGGGTGACTCATTATCACCAATAATGGTGGTCTTCCATGAGGCACTGTTAAACATAATGTGGTCAGTGGCGTACGCAGGATATTTTCAAGGGGGAGGGGGGGGGGGGGGGGTTAAAATCGGGCCCAAAATTTCGCAACGACTCAGCTTTATTATTTTGCTCCCGAAAATTTGAAAATCGCGCCGGCCGAAAAGTCGTTCAGTGGGGGGGGGGGGGGGGGGGGGGGGAGGAGGAGGGGGGGGGGGGGGGGGGGTAAGCGCACATTTTTTTTTTGTTGAAAAATTGACATTTTGTTCCGTTGGTGGGGGGGGGGGTAAGGTCACCTTTTTTACGTCAGCCATTGGCATAATTTTTAATTTGGAAAAAAAACCCAAAAAAAACCAACTCAAAAGGGGGGGGGGGGGGGGTTCACAAAAAACAAACACAAAACATACACACAAAAAAAAAACTCAAGGGGGGGTTTAACCCCCCCTCCCCCTGCGTACGCGCCTGAATGTGGTACATTAGTTTAACAAATATGATATGATAATATAATAATAATAATGACAAAATCTTGGACCTAAATTCATAACAGCAATAAAGAATAAGTAAGAACATGTATACACTATTATATACAAAGTATTTGGTATCCTCGTAATAAATGAATGGTTTGTTTGTTTTGTTTTAATTTGCTTTTTCATTACAAAAAACGTTGTTGCATAATTATAATATTTTAATTTAACAGTTTAGCATAGACGGTAATTAGTATTTTAAATTCGATGAAAGTATTTAAATCCGATGAAAAGTAACTATTAGCATATTTCGGCATGTATTACACCTTGAAAAAGGCAACATATACTTGTGAGAGTTCAATTGTTATATACATATTTACAACAACAAAATATATATTACAGGATAGGAAATTACTGGATAATATGCAAAATGAATACACCCTTAAATAATATTAAAAATAGAAATGTATTTATAACTGGTAATAAATTATATGAAATCGTTCTTTAAGTCTGAAAAGCATTATATCGCCCTCGGTTCAGTGCTAAAAAAACAGACACTAAACAAAATTTCTCTTGCCATTTTATCTTATTGGGAATCAATCATGCAAGATTGTTTGAACATGTATTTAAAGGTGTCAACAGAGCTTGCCATTCTCAATGATCTGTCCAACTGATTCCATGCTATAATGGAAGAAAAGAGGGGGCTATGTTTAAAGCATTCTGTTTTATACTTTGGCACAAAAAGTAAACCTTCAACTGCCTGCCTCGTATTATTAATAAAAAAAAAATCTTCTGGACGGCCATGCATTATGGCTCAAGGCATGGGCACACAGAAGATTTGTTTATGTTGGGAACCGGGGTAAAATGCAATAAATTATTGAAAATTTAATGCATTTTCTGTTTAAAAAAAAAAAATTTATGGAAACTGCCCCCTAGCCTAGCCCCCGCTGCGTACAGTCATGGTTCAGTGACAAAGCAATGGCCTCGTAACTGTGAGGCCCCAGGATCAAAACCGTGTCGATGTGCTATATTAGTGCCCTTTTGTTGGGCATTAATCCTCAATACTGTCATTTATGACTTAAGTGCATAGGTCCCCTAGTTGATAAGCATAGTAGCATACACATGCTTTAGCAGTCACGCAAAACACACATTGGCAAATTATTGTTATCTGAGAATGTATACTATTATCTAGATCTATTATTTTTAAATTATTTTAAAAATAATTCCTTAAATTGGGATAAAAAGAAAATATTCCACCTTTATGAGCGACAGTGTAGTTGCCTTTGCAAAACGTTTCGCAAAAGTGCATGATAAGAACACTTTTTAAAACACATTTTTGTTAGCTGTCAGGAGAGGAATTTTAACGCGTAAATAACAATTCATATTGATCTAAATTGAAAACAAAACAGAACTAATCAAAAACACTATATTAAGCCCCCCCCCCCCCCCCCCCCCCCAAGTTTCGCTTTCGGGAACATTGTCGGGTTTTATCGTCCTTGTACGAAAAATAATATTGTTTATTGTCTGAATATTCTAAATCAGTCTTCGAACCTCGTTTCATAGAAATCTTTAAAATGAAAGTGAGGCCGTTTTAATACGTCAAAAAGGGTCATTGCTGAAGGTGGAAATCCATTATGTTTGTGGCCAAATTAATAAAAGTATAGTCCTTACAATAATTTGTTCACTCTATTCTAATAAATGTATGTGTTATGATTTATATGAAACATTTTAGTATTTCAAATATTCAAATATTCACTTAAAGCGCTGTTTAAAATAATGTAAAATATGAGCTGTACTTGTATCATCATCGTATGCGTAAAGAACCACACAAATGAAACGTTTTGATCGTGAAAGGAAACGTAGTGACAGGGATGTCGCTTGATTATTCCGAATCGGGGTATCAGACTCAAACTGCCGTCAAGCAAGCTAGCCAAAGAACCAAAAATTGTATCAATTAAATGTAAA
Organism: Strongylocentrotus purpuratus; assembly: GCF_000002235.5. Lineage (NCBI taxonomy): Eukaryota > Metazoa > Echinodermata > Echinoidea > Camarodonta > Strongylocentrotidae > Strongylocentrotus > Strongylocentrotus purpuratus. The sequence goes on from NW_022145596.1 coordinate 27,364,946, forward strand.
AGTCAAATTTACAAACACACACAGAGTGGGGGAAGAGGGCACCCCCCCCCTCATTCAGTGACGCCCCTGAACATTAAAGTCCCTCCTCGAGGATGACAGCGCGGTAGATACTTTGCTCTGACTCCGTCTATTTACTCAACTTTGAGCAAACATTATGACATGGTGAAGCTTCACTCTCAGGGAACACTAAAGTGGTATCCTGTTTGAACTGCCATTAACTAGTTCCCATTAACCTCTTGAAAATAGAACGGGCAATTATGTGCAATATGTCCTGAACAATAAACGACATTAATTTTATTCATCTATTTCATTCAAAAATGAAAATCTCCTGATTTGACGAAAGCAATGTGCTCTTTCCCGTGTCACTAAAATTCTAGCAAGGTCAAGATGTTATTCATTTTTTCTGTAGTATGTGGAGAAAAAAATGTCGTACGGAACGTGTCACCGGCAACCAATGCAATTTGCGAAGTACTGGAGTGATGCGTTCACATTGCAATGTGTGACTCCGGAAGGCCATAAAGAAGGATTATTGCATTGATCAAGACGTAATATACGACCCATCTTGTACAAGGAAAATGAAGCTGAGCGACAAATATCTTTTATAATAATCATCCATCCTAATATCGACACCAAGGTTATGTCTGCCTACCCTTTCTCCCTCTCTCTCTCTTCTCTCTCTCTCCCCTATCTCTCTCTCTCTCTTCTCTCTCTCCCCTATCTCTCTCTCTCTCTCCTCCCCCTTTTCTCTTTCTCTCCCCTTTCTTTCTCTTTTCTCTCTCTGTCTCCCTCTCTTTTTTCTCTCACGCACTTCGTTTCTCTCTATTAACTTGCTCCTCTTACATTATTTACAATATACTGTCATTTACAATATACTGTCATTCTAGAGCTTTGCTCAGATATGATAATTATACAGATGATGTAATTTTAATTATCGCTAGCGATAAAGATATATGATTTAAAGTTCATGAAAAGGGAAATAAAATTGACTTAAAATACTTTTGCTAATAAAAAAAAAATTAGTCAAAAACTAATACAAGAAACTTAATGTTCTAACGAAAATTTCCGAAGAGTTATTGAGTAACCTTAAATATATTTAGCTTTAGGTAGGCCCTTCCCCTTTTTTGTCATTATAGATTCGAAATCGTTATGCACTCAATCATGAGGAAAGGAGCGAATTCTGATTTGGTAGTACAGTAAATATAGACCACCTTTTTGTCTCCCTTTATGTTATACAGGATTTACTCTATGCGTATCCAACTCTAGTTTGTATGTTGTTTCTTACTATTTTCTCACTATTTTTCTTCTTTGTAATTGTATCATTCATTTCCTCTATATATTATATTTATTGGTACCACCACCCCACTACTACTCACCCCACACATAGATTTGCTTGTAATATTTATATATGTTTTTGTATGTGTTAAAAATATTGTTTAATTTTGTTAAATTATTGTATTTTGATATTGTAATTTTAAGCAGGAGATGATCCCTGATAGACCCCTGAGGTTTTTGATCACCCCCTCTGCAGGTTCATCTTTTGTCTTAATGCTTTATATTTGATTGTAATTTATATTGTCTTTTATGAATCTGTGGAAATAAATGAAATTGAAATTGAAATTGTATCGCTGGAAATGAGGTGGACGGTGGGGTCTGAACCAATTTCTATTGGCAAAATCTCAGAGGTTGTTGTCGGCAAAATAAATTAACGTTTTCAAAACATAGGTAAAGTGATAAGAACAGATTACGATTTGTTTTTGTATTCATTCTATCTTTCTATCTGTCTGTCTGCCTGTCTATATTTGGTAATTTTTTAAAGCTAATTATTTCACAATTTTCGGCAAATTTGCATTCTTTTGACCATGCGGATTGTGTCCTATCATAATAATTTGATTACAAATAATTTGCAAATGATACAAACCACAACTCTGTAATTAAGAGATAAGAGATGCGATTGATATCAATTGCAAATTATTTTAATCAATCGCAACTTTTTTTTATAAGACGGGGCCCTGATAAGGGCAGAAGCAGATTTCTCAGTATTGTAACATTTTACTAGAAAGTTCCAGAATATTGATGCCTACCACAAAAAATAATTTATATTGATCATGTAATACAAGTAATAAGCAAATGAAATAAGAAATGGAGCTGCTTTATAGTATCGATCCACAATACACAGTACACAGGTGCTTTGAGAGTTGCACTTTTCTATCACTAATTGATAGCAGGATGTTGTTAGTCTGTCCATACGATGTATAGTTAGCTGATTCAAACACCCGTCTTCTTCATTTTTAATCATTCAGAATCGAAGAATGTTAGTTTCCTTCGAAATATAGTTTCGATGGCTCAGCTAGTAGTAAAACAGTCGCCTCGGCGGTCTACTAACCCTTTTTCCTTCTAAATCACTATCTGCATTGTAAAGAAAAATTATAATTATCACGACGTACACATACCTTTACGATTTTACCGACAGAAGTTACTTGGGGAGCCGGAATCTTCATCTCCATCGTCCCACCAGATGACAGATCGCCAGCGACCGTTGTCATACTCGAAGAGAGAGAAGGTGACTCTTTCCCAAGCTTTCCCTTCACCTTCGGTTCATCGAAATGGCTGTTGACACTCTTACCGCCCACTGTCTCCTTGATCTTATGAAAGATTCGCAAGTAGAGGACGGAGATGAGCACGAGGGGGACGAAGAAAGAGAAGATATTCTGCGCGATGTTCCCGACGGTCGATCTCGAGAACGCGCCCACGCAGTGACGGCCGTTGTCATGGTCGACCGCAAAGTCCCAGCCGACGGTGTAGGGCATCCAGAACCCGAAAGAGATGAGCCAAGTCAGTGCGTTCATGATCGTGGCTTTGCGCTTGCTGCGTGATATAAAGTGGTTGATAGGGTCATATGTCGCGCGATGTCGATCGATGCAGATGACGACCACGCCGACCACGGAGACGGAGAACAACGCGTGACGGAAACCGAGATAGAATCTGCAGATGTCTCGGTCGAAAGGAAAATATGCGAGAAATGTATGGGCGATGCCCACGGTCTGATTGATCCCCAGGGCGAGATCGGCGATGGTGAGGTTGATGATGAAGTAATTGTTGTACGTTCGAAGGCGCTTCTCGATGGTGAAAGCGATGAGGCTTATCGCGTTCATGAGGATGATGAGGATGACGAGGCTCGTTCCGAAAACGAGGCCCTGGTAATCGGGAGGCCGTGGCGCTCTCGGTACAACGGCGACGACCTCCATCTCAGCCGTGGTCGTATTTTCTTCCACCATTTCTTCGAAGAAAGTGGTAAACTCTTCGGAAGTCGCGGTAAAATTCGCCATACTTCGTCAAAAGACAAAACTATAATGGAATAATCACTAAAGTACTTGCAGATAAAACACGGCACTTCTACCCTCCACAAAATCAATTTAATTTTGCAAGGCGAATATGACTAGCAAGTCTGATAATAATTATGCTCAATTGTGACTGGTTATTAATTCTGACTCAATATCTACACTTTGTTGTTTGTATTTGTACTCTGTATCTGTGTTCATGATGAGCGCAACAAAATATTTGTCGAATTGCCCTGCACCCGCGTACCAAGCAAAGCAACTCCGTTCCGGAAAGGAGTCACTTATTCTTATCATGCATGATTGTATAATGTATATAGTTAAGAGTTGGGGGAGGTGATAGTCGACCTCTAAGTGCTGTTGGCCAAAGAGAAAATTATATAATGGCAAATTGCTAATGCGCAGATCCGGCCATTATACTTCACTGCGCATTACAAGTTTTCATTATCACTGTCTTCTTACTACGGGATTCCATAATATTATAAGGGAATTGAAGCATTATTTTGCTTAAATATTATACGTTGCTGTTTTGTTTGGCCGCGCATCACGGCATCTCTGGCGTTTCGAGATTTTTTGTGAAAAAGTGACCCAATAGAGCGGAACACCCCCGTATGTCTTAATATTATGTGAAAACCCCCACCCCTCCCCCCACCCCGGGATTACGGGCTGCCACAATTATTATATAAGTTGATTTAAAAATATTCAAATTCTTTTCACTCTCTCAGTTTTCATTAATTACGTGTACTCAAACTGATGCGGGTGTATATAGGCTGGGGTGCACCCCCTCCTCTCCAGAGCCAAATTCAGGCATCTACTATTACGGTTTTTAGTCGTTTGGTCAACAACCAATTCGTCCACTACCCAATCAGTCTATTCACCTAATTATGGTCTACACCCAGCCCGTCTACTTCAATGCAATTAAATTAAGTATATTCATTTCCATAAAAATCACATTACAAAAAAATACATAAGGTATATACTGAAAAATAACATGCAAAATCTTTTACTAGAATATACATAAATAAACAATACTCACATGGTCTAGTAATCATCTCATCTACTAATAATTTGGTCTAATGACCATTTAGGCTAATAGTATTTAGTCTAATTTCCATATGAAAACCTCAATCTTATCTTATCTTATCAAAGCTTCTGGAAGAAAGCCGTCTCCATACATTTACTTCAAGGGTGGGGGGATGTCCCAGCTTCCGGATCTTGCACCATTACAGTGGTCATTTGCCATCATTTTGTCTCTTGCTTGCTGGCTGGGTCATTATGTCTCCAATAATATAATCTCCTGCCTATTTACTGTATGGCTCATTTAGTCTACTTTCCAATAGGTCTAATTCCTAGTTGATCTGATATCCATATGTGGTCTAATAATCATTTGGTCATAAATAATGATAATCAAGAGACCTTATAAGCCCTGGGGGGGGGGGGGTGGTACTCAGATTTGATTTGGACGTGGGTGCCGCTAAAGCCTCGAAGCCCCTGAATTTAAGGGTCATTTTGGGGGATTTTAACTAATTAATGCACATTTTCCTTTATTACAAGTACCCCTTTTTCATTCACATAGGTGCCCCTTTTCATATTAGGGCATTGCTCCTTTTCACCTCTGATAATTTCCCTTTTAACAAATACATAATAATATCTTATAAATGCCCCTATCAAAGTCTGATTTTCGCTTTGAGATTTCTCTATGTAGGTCTAGATGCCCTTTTTTTTCTTCCAGAAAGTGCCCTTTTTTCTTCCCCCCCCCCCACTTTGGAAGTCGCTCGGCCGCCCCTGCATCCATCTGTAAGCCTTATGAATACTGATGGATGGTAGAAGAAATGAGCATCAGACAAATTGAGAATTAGACTAACTACCACCACCTATATCCAGGGGCGTACGCAGGATTTTTTCAAGGGGGGGGTTTTAAAATATTTTGCTCCCGAAAATTTGAAAATCGCGCCGGTCGAAAAGTCGCTCAGTGGGGGGGGGGGGGGGGGGGGGGGGGGGGGGGGGGGGGGGGGGGGGGGGGGGGGGGGGGGGGGGTAAGTGTACACTTTTTTTTTTTTTTTGGTCTCAAAATTTCAAAATTTGACATTTTTTTACGTATGGGGGGGGGTAAGGTCACCTTATTTAGGTTAGCCGTGGGTATAATTTTTTTTTTTTTTTTTTTTTTTTTTTTTTTAAATAAAAAATTAAAATTAAAAAAAAAAGCAAAAGGGGGGGGGGGGGGGTTTAGGTTTTTTTTAGGGGGGTTTACATATATTAAATTACCAAAGGGGGGGGGGGGGTTTGAACCCCCAAAACACCCCCCCTGCGTGCGCCCCTGCCTATATCTATTCCACAGCCAATGTTCAATATCCGATCCGGGACAAAACGACCCGTTGTAAACGGTAGCTCATTACTATAGTACTAATACCGGTATACAAAAACCGGTAGCCAATCGGTTTGGCCGTGAGTCGATTGTAAAAAATATCTGCAATGACGTCATGACGTGATGATGCACCTGACGAAACCGAGAGCGAATACTTCTACAGCCTACCTAAGTAAAGACTGTGAATATCCTGTCAAAGAAAGGTGGTTAAATGCATGCATTAAGACTTGAAGATCATGATGAGAATCCGTGAAAAAAGTTTAGTCATATTTTTCGTGAGGGAGTTCTGCATTTTGTGTCTTAATAACATAATTTTTCATAATGTTCAAATCCAGCGAAGGACTCTTTAAGGGAGTGAAGTTCAAGCGTCCTGGGCCGACGAGTACGGCGTCTTCAACGCGAGCAGAGGCTATATCCAGCTGGGAGAACGACTTGAGCGCGAGCGATGGGGAAAGTGCAGAGGCCATTCCGAATTTTGTGACGAGAACTTGTAGCTACGATGACAGTTTTGAACAGGTTTTACCAGATCACTGGCAACCTGAAATAACAGTTGGCGAGGAATTAGAAAATATCAGACGACCGCCTCTCGATCGGGAAAGATTTGAACAATATTTTGACAGTGAAGGACGCTTGGTCGATGAGCATGGTTTCAGGAAAGCTGTTTTTCGAGGTGATTTTCTACTTTATTCTACATAATTTGTTTAGAGCTTTTGATTTTTTGTTAGAAACTTCACAAAAGTATAGTCAACAATGAGAGGATTATGTGTTGGGGAAAAATAATTGAAAGGTTTACATTTTCTGTGCAAAAGGCTGTGCATGTTTTTGTTGCTTTTTGACATTTTTGCTGCTTCCCCCCGGCCGGGGCCGGGCGTACTACTTACATAAGTACTAGGTCTAGGTATACTATCAATGTCTCATTGAGGCCTGTAACACTACCGGGCTGTAGTTTATTGTCCACCTTCACAAAAAGGATTCAATTTTTCTTCACCAGGTGCATAACAGGAAATATCTGGAAAAAAGATATCAAATTCACTGGCAATAAGAAGATATGCAGAAACTGGTAGGAAATTTAAAAACCCTGGTCAGAAGCAGAGCTAGACCGAAAACTTCAGTCTCTCTAATTTTCGGTTGTTCCACTGAGACTACGTCTGGCTCCACTAGACCTCCGATTATAGAGACTGAAGATTGTCCTATCGGGACTGTACGGAACCAATGGTTCGGTTCGGCAGGACCGCGATGAATGAGATATGCTACGAGATTTTCACTCTTTACATCCTCACACATGCTGCAATATGACAATAATTAGAGTCTAATTAAAAATAACATATAAATAGCTTATTTGACTTACGATAGCTTGCTCATTTAGATCCTAAATTAATGATTAATCCGAGAAAGTCTCGTCGTCAACATTATCCGTCTTGGTTTTAGTTGATGAATATTCATTTTTTCTTTTCGAACGTCCAATAGCTACCGTAGCTACATACGAGTCGGCCCGGCTTGACCAACGAACTCCCACGAAACGAGTGCTCTGATTGGCCATTGGCTTATGTTTGGTAGGTGGACCCGGAAATATATCGGCCGCCGGGTAATATTTCGAATGCATGAACGTACTGCTTCGCGGTTCTGAGGTACAAATTGGATAATTCATATAAGTAAGTCCGTAAATTATACATTTAATATTGAGTTATCAAATTTTGATAACTGTAATTAGGACAAATGACATATCGACCTAATTTACATCTGATTTAGAAATCAGGAAATTAGATCTAAATAAAGAAAATCGGGGGAGAAATGTCGGTAACGAAAAGCTGTTACGCTGTGGCTCTAATTTACCCCCACGGTACGAGATCTCTGGGTTGCCATCTGTATTGGGGAATGACAACAAATGTCAGTTTTATTAAAGAAATGACCCAAATCAGATGGTTATTGCTGTCTAAAGCAGAGCCAGAGGGTACAACAGGATTTTAAAATAATATCATTCTATTATGTGATCCAAATCAGGTTTTCTTCCTTTTACTTGTCCTTCTTGCCTTTGGTTAAAAAAAGTTCTAAGAAGAAGCCATCTTGAGTAGTGTGTAAAATACCATGCAAGATATAAAATCATTGAGGGGAAGTCCACCCTGATATTAAGCATGTTCTAATTGAAGCTGAAAAACAAAAGAAAAAGGTCAGTGAAAGTTTGAGCAAAAGCAATTAAAAATAAGAAAGCTATCAACTATTTTAGGTGTTGTCAATCAAACAAAACTTGGCAAATCTGTGACGGTACTTTCCTATTTGTCCTGTACAAATAAACTTCAAAAATGTATAAATTTGCCCTTAAACAAACTGTTTAGAAGCAATTACAAAAGGATGATTAACCAATTCGATGTGCTAGTGCCCTTTGGTAAGGCATTAATCCTCATTACCAGGTCCCTCAGAGAGACCCTTAAGCCGTCGGTCTTCTGGTTGCTTACTAACAAGCATTTATTGCTTTCTTAGCTGTCAGGTAAAATAACCACCACTATCTCTATCTCTAGTATTACGCATTGGTCTACTGTACATGTACAGTATATACTACAGTGCAGTATTTCAGCTTTATCTCCTGCTATTTCAGATATATTACTTTACCTTTACCGCAAATACTGGAAGAATGCTGAGACAGCAGTCGAGCTTCCAGGTCTATCTTCTTGGTCTATCTTCTTGTACTCATACTCTTTAATAATAATTCTCATTATATGCAAGGGAGGCAGAGGGGCAAGAGGTTGCATCTTGACTGGACAATGTACCATGTACAATGTCCCAGGAGCAAAGAAATTGAAAAAATCAGTTCGAGTATTGAGAGATATGACACTGTTCCTTCCAGCAACGATCAAGCCTGGTTTTGAAGGCGTCTATGGTGGGAGCCTGAACTACTACTTCAGGCAGAGAGTTCCAGTCGTCAATCACTCTGTGACTAAATGTGTTCTTCCTTACATTTGTCCTACACCTCGGCTTTGAAAGCTTGAGACTATGCCCTCTTGTTGGTGTGTCTGCTAGTTGGAAGAAGTGGTCAGGGTTGAGTCTGTCATGCTCATAAATGATCTTGTACACCTGAATCATGTCTCCTCTCCTTCTCCTGTACTCAAGGGATGGCAAGTTTAGGCATTTAAGTCTCTCTATGTAAGGTAGGTGTTTCATTGTGGAGATCATCTTTGTTGCTCTCTTCTGTACTCTCTCCACAGCTTTGCGTCTGAAATGTACCTTGGCGACCAGATTACATTTCCATACTCAAGGAGGGGGCGCACTAGGCCCTTAAACAGCTTGGGAATGGTGGATGTGTCATGACACTGAAAGGCACGTCTGATGCTGATCAGGACCCTGTTGGCCTTGTTGATGGCATACGACACATGGCTGTGGAACTTCAGTTTGTCATCAACAAGTACCCCCAGATCCTTTGTCTCTTCAACTGTACTCAGGGCTGAACTCCCGATTGTGTAGCGCTCCTGACAGTCTCCAGATCCAAGATGTAAAACACAGCATTTTTTTGCGTTAAACTGGAGTTGCCACTTTGAGGACCAGTCTGTCAATGAGCACAGGTCAGCTTGGAGAAGTTTGCGTTGGTCAGGAGTAGAGACGCATGAGAAAGCCTTGGTGTCATCTGCGTAAATTCTTACAGTGGAGTCCAACACCTCAGGGAAATCATTGATGTAGAGAACAAACAGTGTTGGGCCGAGTATGCTGCCCTGGGGCACCCCGCTCTTCACGTTGCTATATGAATTCATGTGAAGCGCAATCCCTTTTTTGGGGGAGGGGGGAGGTGACATTTCTTCTAACTATAAATATAAAGGAAAGATAAAGCTCACAAAGAATTTTCACCTTTACTGTACCAAAACTCATCCTTCTGACTCTTTAATGGCTGATCCTGGACTATTAGCAAAATTAAAGTGCAGCCAAGTTGAACCTTTCCAAAAACAGATACACCACACTCAATTTGTAAAAGACGCTATGGTCTTTTGTAGTTGAATAAATTACAGTCAAATGGGTAAGAGATTTACACAAATGCAATTTGATATACTGGTAAGATAGCAATTTATTTCTCGACCACAGGAACAAAAGGCTCAACCTTGCTGGGGAATGGAGGAACTCGGCAGTCATAGGGTTAAAAAGAGTTCTTGTAAATACATCATAATAATTTATTAAAACTGCCTTCCTTTTTAAAATGTTCCGACTGATAAAGAGAGTATTTTAACACAGATACTCCCCCAAAATGTGATTGAAAAACACAGCTTAAATAACTGAACAAGTTCTTTGAATTCTTCAGGTATTCCCATAATCAAACAGTTCATGGACTGGCACTATCTAGAGATTTTTTTATGGAATCACCATTTCAAAAATGACCAAAATCTGTATGAGCAAGGTGTAATAATATTTTGGAGGCTTTAAATCCTGTCTGCACTAGTTTGGCCAGGAGGGATTAGACCTCCCAGCATGGTCACTAACATGTGGTTATCTCATCAACTCATCTTTCAATTAACATGTACCGGTAAGGAAAAGAGGATCATGGGGGACCAACGGGCATCGCTTAGGCATTGTTTTCTAGAGGGAGCAAGTAGCTACAAGTATTGCAGTGGGGCTTTAAGAGCTGAATTATAGTCAGCCCACTGTATGATACATGACTACATGTAGCAGCAGGTCATGAGAGTTGATCTTTACTTACAAGGTTCACTTTTCCTGTTGCATTAGTTATGCGACATGTGTAAAATATAAATCTATACTGTAAGTAATGGTAGTGCAATGAAACCAAAGCCCTGAAGAAAAAAATAATTGAATAATAACTGTTACCTCTTTTGTTGTAGTGTACACATTTTCAAATGTAAGCATATTGTATATAGACTTGAATTATATTTTGGCTGAGAGGAGGGGACAAATTCCAAATCACTTAACAATCAAGCCTTGTCACTTTATTTACAATTACTCAAATTATTGAAAGTGTACTACAACTACCTGCATTCAAATGAGCATTATCTGTAAACGCACTATATCTACCTCTGTCCTCGTTCGATTGGTTGGATATATATAGATATGTGCATTAAATTAGTAGATAATATAAATCGCACCTAGCTGAGCCTGTTCACACTTAGATGTATTGTCTCCACCATGATACTACTCATAATCAATAACAAATTCATGCTAACAAGTAACACATGTGTGACATTCCCTTGGCACAACCCACAAAGTACAATGTAGGCCCATTTACACATCTGAAAAACTGTTTTGAAAAATCATTGATTTTTTGGACTACCTAATACAGGTACTACTGGAAAAACCCATGAAAAATTGTTGAAGTGCGCATGCACCACTCGTCGGTGCCCTGCATGCGTTAGCGAGGAGAGTTACGTGACAAAAAACTGGTATCTCACCGAAGTCTGCCTTTACACTGCAAACAAATCAGTGAAACTTTGGCGGGCGTTACAAACCACACTCCAGAGGTGGTTTTTTTTTTTTAATTTCCAATTGCGTTTGCCAGTAGTAGCAAATACTGGCGAAACACTGGAATATGAGAAAAAAACAATGATTTTGGGTTGCAGTGTAAATGCAGCTTTAGTGTAGGTCATGCATTTTATGCTGACTGAAGCCAAATATTGTGAAAACTTACCGGTAAAAAGAATGCTCAATAGTAGTTTATCATGTAAATCTTCCTACATGTACATGTGTAGCACTGAAATACGGTACACAAGTTTTACTTTTCATCAATTTTGATTAATTTGATAAATATTGTGTGTTATGGCTGGAATAATCTTTATTGATGAAATTGTGTCTGAATTTACTTACCGGTAGTACACTTTACAATTTTCATGATGTTGGTGAATCTTAAAATACCAAAATATTTAAAATATCTTTAAGGATAACAGTGTAAATGGGAAAGAAAAAAATAATATCATCCCAGAAGGTAACATTTTTTTCCTGTTCCAGATTTAAAAGGTAATTGTAGAAGACTGAGAATCATTTGGGTCATACTGTACTGCTGAATCAGATATCATTCAGAAACTACATGTATGCACATGCCTAATTTAACTCTTCTCTCAAACAACTTCAAATGAGTTTATTTATTGCCCATTCTCCCATATTCTCATGAATGCTCTTTCATGAAGGAAACCAAAACTCCTGAATAAATCAATCATGTACTGTATAGAAAGGGTTATTACTTGAGTCTAGTTTCTAGTTATTATTTACTAAGCACATTTCTAGTCATTAAATCCTTTGTGTTATAGCATGCTTCTTAGATGGTTATTGTATTTAGGATGACTGCATCCCATTTTTAACTTGCCACAATTACGAAATTTGTCAATGTGACTCCTTTTTCACTCATTTGAAAACACCACCCCACTACGTAAGAGGGACTGCATATGCAGGTTGTATATCTATTGGTGAATGGTGACCAAAGCAGTCTACACACAAATTATGCATTCCGAATCAATGCTTGCATATTGATGACCTCAAACCCCAAGTGTGTATTTATTTTTCTGTAACTTGTTTTAAGGAAATCTCTCCCAAGGATTCTATTTTGAAAATGAAATTAATGATCTTTCTACTTTCATTTTATCTACCAGGTGGAATTGAGGAAGATGTGAGGAAAGATGCCTGGAAATTCCTTTTTGGATATTTCCCTTGCCAATCAACTAAAAGGTATGATTAACAGCAATACAGGGATTATTATCATCCATATAAACTAAAGTAGAATCCCCTTTCATCAAGGTATTTTGAATGGAAGGAGAACAAAAATGGAAGGATCAGGATTGTGACAAAAAATGGAAAATCACAACATAAGGTGTTCAAAAGAAATGGACAGCAGTTCACATGTCAAATCATAGAATTCCAATTTATACATGACTATAGAAATTCTTATAGTTGATTTTAGTTTAACTGTGTGTATTTTATCAAAATTGCTCATCTTTAGAACACAAACATACTTAGAAACTGTTTTTTTCTCTTCCAGAGAGCGAGAAGTCTTAGAATTGGAATTTGCATTCCGATATGAAGCCCTGAAAGCTCGATGGAAGACCATCCTGGCCCATAGAGGGCTTACTGGCAAGGAGGAGGAGAGGCAGACATCTCAGTCACATTCAGGTAGATCAAATCCCCCAGTGATTTGTTAAATTAGTTATGATATATAATACCTACTGCTCTTAGTGCAAGGGATATCATACATGTATGTACATTTGTACATAATAATAATATAATAATATTTAATTTTTATATAGCACTTAATACAAATGTCTCTAAGCGCTTTACAAATATACTATTACCCCGGTCATTGGATTCAGTGCTTGCCCGCACACAACGTGTACACAATCTCCACTCCCTGGGGAGCATTCCCGCCAGGCGTGACATGACGCTCAAAACTGTTTGACCAACAATGATGGTCGCATCCTACCGGGTACTCATTTAACACCTGGGTGGAGAATAGCAAGTGTGGGTTAATATCTTGCCAAAGGATATTAGTGCTGTGTCGGGATTCGAACCCATGAACCCATATGGTTAATGCCGAAATGGTTGTAACAATTAACGTAAAATAAGTATATTGTCTGTTCAGAGACAGAAGGGCGTTAATTCTATTACAATACATGTACAGTGAAACCTGTCTATAAAGACCACCCAAAGGAGACAAGAAAAGTGGTCTTTATGTACAGGTTTTTAAAGTACATGTTTCAATGAGAAACCATTTTCAAGGGAAACAAAAACTGCGGTCTCTGTAGACAGGTGGTCGCTAAAGCAGGTTTGACTGTATATGATTATGAGCTAATGTCCTTCTGGCTCCAAACAGATGATGATACTAAGAGATGATAAAGGATTGGACAGTAGGTGAGTGTCTTATGAAATGAGGCAAACTATTCCGCAATACAGATCCATTGATTGACATTCTTTCTTTCCTATTTGGCTCTGACTTTTGTTTAAAGCTAATGTCAGAACTGCTTTAAAATGCGTGTGTAATATCAATTGATGTTTAATGATAGTATGAACAGATCTGTGAGGTGTTGGAAGGTGTTTAAAAAGAAAAAACATGGTAATGAGTGGTACATTATGAAATTTAGTTAATACATAATATAGCAGAGATAAACTTTTTTTCCATTTCAACATACCGGTATGTTTCAGCATTTTTTCCTTTTCTTGGCAATAACTCTTTCCACTTTTTCTAAATAAATAATTTCCATCTTGGACTTTATAAGTCGTAAGGAATTTTCTTTGCATTTATTAATGTTATAGATGTTAGGATGTGTTTACATGCAGGGCATTATATCATTTGTTTGGAGTCACTCTACCATTAAAATATGACTCGATCTGCTTGTGGCTCCAAACAGACCATTTATAAGTTTAGTTTCTAATTCAAATGTTACTGTAAGGTAACCCTATGGATTCAGCTGTAATTTTAATATTAACTTTTTTTTAACTTTTCAGATACATCAGCTTGCAATGGAGCTTCTGTGTCATCTGCTCCTTCAACGATTCAAAGACTATGTGATGATGGTGATGATGAAGTCCAGCAGAAGCTCAGCTTTGCCAGATTTCAAGCTAAGGTTTGCAATAATAATGATCAAAGCTTTTGTACTATGCGATCTGTCTATAGTAAAATCCTCTAAGGCTCAGATATATAATAAGGAACTCAAGGTTTGCAATAATAATGATCAAAGCTTTTGTACTATGCGATCTGTCTATAGTAAAACCCTCTGAGGCTCAGATTTCAAGCTAAGGTTTGCAATGATAATGATTAAAGCTTTTGTACTATGCGATCTGTCTATAGTAAAACCCTCTGAGGCTCAGATATATAATAAGGAACTCAAGGTTTGCAATAATAATGATCGAAGCTTTTGTACTATGCGATCTGTCTATAGTAAAACCCTCTGAGGCTCAGATTTCAAGCTAAGGTTTGCAATGATAATGATTAAAGCTTTTGTACTATGCGATCTGTCTATAGTAAAACCCTCTGAGGCTCAGATTTCAAGCTAAGGTTTGCAATAATAATGATCAAAGCTTTTGTACTATGCGATCTGTCTTTAGTAAAACCCTCTGAGGCTCAGATATATAATAAGGAACTCAAGGTTTGCAAAAATAATGATTAAAGCTTTTGTACTATGCGATCTGTCTATAGTAAAACCCTCTGAGGCTTAGATATATAATAAGGAGCTCAAGGTTTGCAATAATAATGATTAAAGCTTTTGTACTATGCGATCTGTCTATAGAAAAACCCTCTGAGGCTCAGATATATAATAAGGAACTCAAGGTTTGCAATAATAATGATTAAAGCTTTTGTACTATGCGATCTGTCTATAGTAAAACCCTCTGAGGCTCAGATTTCAAGCTAAGGTTTGCAAAAATAATGATTAAAGCTTTTGTACTATGCGATCTGTCTATAGTAAAACCCTCTGAGGCTCAGATTTCAAGCTAAGGTTTGCAAAAATAATGATTAAAGCTTTTGTACTATGCGATCTGTCTATAGTAAAACCCGCTGAGGCTCAGATTTATAATAATGAACTCAAGCAATCCAGGAATGTATCATTACTTGGTATCCATTTACCTTCCCATTCAAATCGGCCATCATTTAAAGTTTTAACATTGCCCAAAGTGCCCTTTAACACTTTTTGAATTAGGTGTGAATTTTCACTGCCTGTTTGCCAAACTCCCATAGAAGACTAATGTCTAACTTCTACTAAAATATAAACAAAAATGCCTTATTAAAATCTAATTTAATTTAATTAGATCTAAATTGAATTTAACCCTTTCGCTGGTCTACAGCTGTTTTTAACCCTTCCGTTGCTTTCTTTGCCTCTCTGCACGTTTGCTCATTCACCACACATGAAATTTTGTACAAAATAAAAGCCACCAACTGACGGAAGGATCGCTTTGTGCAACTCTATGGCTTTGCAAAATGATCCATTTCCGGTCTCGATTAGCTCCATGACAATCACACCACTATAGATTAATCTTGCGCTGGAAAAAGTCAAATAATCTTGAAGCCTGTTTATCTATCCCATGGTAAATACTGTGTGGCACAGGGAGATTTGGGAGGTATTTAAAGAGTAAACAAAAGAAGTATGGCCGAGGTCTAGTTTTTCCTCTGAAAGCATTGGTTCTCGCGTCTGGTTTATTAAAAATGAATTTAACAGCTGTGACATAAACATAGGGCTTGTTGTAGTCTCAATATTGTCTAGAATCTTCAGGATTGAATGAGGCAGAGGAACCCAGAAGAACAACAAGAAGTAGATATTCATTTCAATTGATGCCATGAATTTTTTGGTAGCAGTAATGATTTATAATTTCTTTCTCTAAAACAGATTTATGCCAGCCGTCAGCCCCTAGATGAGAATGATCTTGAAAATATTAAGAAGAACCTCAGGATAATAGACAAAGATGTCCCTCGGACAGATAGAGATCTGGATTTCTTTAGGTAAGAAAGCGTTTGATATTATTTAGGTATAGTTATGAAGTCACAGAGAGAGAAAATAATATCATGCAACTGCAGAGTGCTTGAGGATAAGTCCAAATGATTTGATCATTTTCTGTCCCATAGATTACAGATAAACTATATAATTGTCCTGGGGGGGGGGGGGGTGTTTCATAAAGCTGTTCGTAAAGTTACGCATGACTTTATGAACGACTTGTATATGAAAAGCCAAATGGAATGCTCAATCATCCTTGATTATTATTTATTAAGTTGAACTGTGCAAATGTAGATTAACATTCTTATTATAACAAACATTTTTAATGCAAAGTATATTTTTTGCCATAATTTAATTTAGGTTATTGGAAATATCAATAAAAAACTTGGGCATCCTCTCTGGCACTTCATATACAATTCGTTCGTAAAGTCATGCGTAACTTTATGAACTCTTTATGGAACACCCCCCCTGGTTATTTCCTCTGTTTGGAGCCAGAAGGGCAGAAGGGCTCCAAACAGATGATTTGGTCTGATTCAAGCTCTGGTATGGCTGATAGAATCATCATGTATACCTAAACTGATGATGATGTTGGTAATATATTGGACAAAGTACCATTGACTGCCTCTTGAATATAAACAAAATGTGCTCTTTACATTGTCTGATTGCCTACACTTTAAATTCTAAGCTAATGCAGAAATGACAACATTTTGGTTACCAACAAAAAGATGCCTCACTCCACTTAACTGAAATCCACTCCACTTAACTGAAATCCATCCAAAGTATGATGATAAGCTAGTTAGTATATTTATTTTAAATGGGGAGACTCTGTGTGGGATCTTTGTGTTTGTTAACCACAATGATGTCTCTCCTGCTTTGGACACTTCTAAGTTTTGCAAGGTCACCTGTCAATGGGATTCAAAATATTGACAGTTTCTACTGAAAAAAATTTATTGTCAGATATTCATAGAGATATTGTTGTAATGGCACAGAATTCA
Organism: Strongylocentrotus purpuratus; assembly: GCF_000002235.5. Taxonomy (NCBI): domain Eukaryota; kingdom Metazoa; phylum Echinodermata; class Echinoidea; order Camarodonta; family Strongylocentrotidae; genus Strongylocentrotus; species Strongylocentrotus purpuratus. The sequence goes on from NW_022145596.1 coordinate 27,382,035, forward strand.
ATTTTCTGCTAATGACTTGAGGCTTTGTCAAACCATTTGAGTATCCTTTTAGAACAGGTTAATGTATGTTTCTCCCTCTCTCTTTCTTTTGTTTGTCTCTCTCCTTCTTTCTGTCTATCTCTCTCCATTCTCTTTGGTCGCCAGGGGGCAAGGCAACCCAAACCTTGAAAAACTCAGGAATATTCTTGTTACCTTTGCAGTCTTTCATCCAAGTAAGTACCTTGTTCAAAATATCTACTTCCTGATGTACCAACAAGATTAATTACGTGTGTGTGTGTGTGTTGGGGTTTTTACAGAAGTGTATCAATCAGAAATGATTATTTACGTCTAAAGGCCCGGTCCCACTGCACTTACGGATGCAAAGAGGATGTAAAACGTAAAAAAAATCTTGCCATCCGTTGGAAAACGCTATGCATCCGTTGTGTACTCATTGCATACGTGTTTCATACGCTCCATCCGTCGAGCATCCGTCCACTGTGATTTCATCCGCGCAAAAAGTTTTGAGCTGCTCAAAACTTTAAGAACGGATGAACTTCCGCTGTGTACGATGTAAATCCGCGACAAATACGAGCAACAAACGTTCTATGTCCGTTATCATCCGTTAAACGTCCACTGTATCCTTTCTGCATCCTCTGGGCATCTTCGCAACTCACATCCGCTGCAGCTGAAAACGGAAAGAGGGAGGAAAGATAAGGTACATGGAACGTCTATACATCGTTAGTAGCACGGAAAAAGAAAGGATGTAAGCGGTTGCATCTCGTATATAAAGTATTCAAAGCTGTCATCCACTTCCATCCGCTAGGCTTCCGATGAACATCCGTTTAACATCCCCGCTACATACTACCCACGTCCGTTATTTTCCGTTCTGTTTTCGCAATTTTTCGCAAATTTTGTCCATTTCTGGAGCGGATGAAAACAGATGGAGCAACCCCCGAAATTTTGCTCGTCCGCTGTGTCCTTTATGCATGCGTTTTGTGTCCGTCGGCCAGTGGGACCGGGCCATAAGGACCGACCTTTAAACGTCACCATCCGAAAGACGTGACTCAGTTTCGAACCTGCGTCCTCGCCTGAATCAGTTTGAAACTTTCACTGTTAGCTGGATTACAGGCGCACGCCACAACGCCTACTTTGTCTCAAGCTCTAGCCTCCTTTCAAGGGGATTTGCTTTATTTTACTGCTCATATAACTGAAGAATAGAATGTTTTTTTTTTTTTTTTCATTGTTGGAAAAAATTCTTTTAATGCTTAAACAGTCCTTGTCACAACAGTATGGCTAAATGCTAGTGGGGAATTATTGTCGCATTATTTTGGAAAGTTTTGATATCGCTTATGTGTTATATCGCTAATGTTATAAAATTATAAAATTATTTGTATCATTTATCATCATCATCATCGTCATCATTATTGTCATGCTCACATCACTAGTGCCATGACTGCCATCAACATCTTCATCATTATCATTAGGATCATCTTCAATTTCACCGTTGTCATCATTTTATTCATCTCTATCACCATATCCATTGTCAGTATCATCATCACTATCATCATCACTATCATCATCACTATCATCATCACTATCATCATCACTATCATTATCACCATCATTATCACCATCTTCACCATCTTCACCATATCGTCGTCATTTACCAACAACATCAATATCACTATCATGTAAACTACATTGTACCATTCATTGTCATCATTATTATTGTTATCATCTTCATAATTATTGTCATCACTGTCATCATATTCATCATTCTTGTGACCAGTACAATCTTCATCACCCTTATAGGATAAAATTATTGAATTTCCGATTTAAAGTTCCTTTTCCAGAGAAAGAAAGCATGTATTGATCATGATGAAGAATGAGACTATATTGTGTATCCTGTTTATACTTGTAGCGGTGACCTATGCCCAGGGTATGAATGATGTGCTCAGCAGGTTTCTGGTTGTCATGGAGAATGAGACGGAGGCTTACTGGTGTTTCACGCTCTATCTGGAGAAAGTTGTAGATGACTTTCTTGAGACTGGCATGATCAAGAAGCTTGGTAGGGAAATTAGAAACATTCAGTCTACACTTCTCATTTCCTTTACTTTTCTTGAAGATATTTTACTAAATATTAATGTTTAACAAAAAATAATACTAAAAAAGAGAAATATTGCTCAGTTCTTTTGAGAAAAATCAAATAACTTCTTTTTTTTGAAATACCGGAAGGGTTAAAGATTCCTACAGTATAAATGACATTTGAAACCAGCAAAACTTGTTAGAAATCATATTCACTCAACCCTCATTTTCTAGTGCTCAACATGCAGTCTGGATAACTATCTTAATTTGTATGACTCTTTGCTTTGTAACTCAGCTATTATTCATTTTCTTCCATCTTTTTTTTTTTTTTTTCAATGTTTCAAATATTATTTACTAGTATTCTTAGAAAGTAAGTGTGTATTTAGTTTTTAAATCTAAATGTTTACTTTCTGTTCTTACCAAAACTGAAGATTACCTTTACCGTAATACATTTTTTCTTGGACTGTATTTCTTGTGTATAGAATCACTGAAGAGATTGCTAGAAGAAATTGATGAGCCTTTGTTGAATCATCTAGCACGCTGTGATATGGGAGATCTCATGTTCTGCCATAGGTAAATAACATTCATTTCAAATTAAAATCTAATGTGGATGCTTTGTTTATACATATATATTACAATTTATTATATTAAGTTACTTTTTTATCCATCTTGTAGCTAGTAATTTATTAACAAAATAGTACAAATTCATCAAGACCATTGTACATGAATTTGCACTACTTCTTAAATGCCATTTTGAGGAGGAGCTAAGGTTTAAATAAGTTTGCACAGACTCTTTGTAGAGGTATTGTAGTTGGTTTGAACACTTGACTGGAGATGCAACAGTTGAGGATTTGAAGTTTGAGATATTTCCATTTCCTGTTTGTATAAAGGTCTCTGTTTTCTTTATCTTAGTGAAAAATAGAAAGACTTGAAATGTCTTTTATTGTTATGAATATTATAACATGTATTGTACAATTACTCATGTAGCCAATAACTCCAAATTTTGATTTTGCTTGTAGATGGCTGCTGTTGTGTTTCAAGCGTGAGTTTGAGTTCAGTCAATGTTTGAGGATCTTTGAGATTATCAGCAGTGATCATCTAGAATTGTGTTCTCTTGATGCAGAGAGAGAACGAGACAAAGAAAGGGCTAGGGAATTTCAGAAAACAGGTAAATATGACATCAATCCTAGACCTATATGTATGGCATAACTTGGAGGCTGCTCTGGTCTTAATAATGGTTACAGACCTCTGTTATATCTTTGCTAAGTTAACATGGATCTTATTGAATCTATCTTTGAATTTTGTTTAAATTTCATGCAGTAATATTTGCTATTGAAATGGTCTGAATTAGGGTGGGGGCAGTTCACCTGCCAAAAATGTTGTAATTTTCTATCCTAATGGATTTTGAACAACCATTCGAAGCTTGTTTACATGGAAACAATTCCATTATGAGAAAGTATGTGTGAAGGTTCCACATTGCTTCACCAATATAATGATTAGCTACTTCACAGCTATAATATGATGAGTACAAAGTAAGCTATTGGTATTTATAAATTCATTGGATGACCTCTGGATGACCTCTGGATGACCTCCGGATGATACAATGTTGTTGATTTAACTTCCTGCAGATGGTGTCAGTAGATCCGCTCCTGGATCCATATCCACAGAATACACCTTTGAGTTGTTTGTATGCGTCACAATCCTACATGAGTACAGGAATCAGCTGAGGGAATGTGATGATGCAGCAAGCATCTTTCAAATGGTCAATGGGTGAGTTGTGTTTGTCATGGCAACGATGATGATGGTGAGGATGGTGATTGGAATGGGGAGATGAAGACTATGATGATGACAGTGGTGAGATTGGTGATAATGATGAGGATGATTATGATGGAAAAGATTATGATCATAATGTTGATACAGATGATGTTGATGATGGTGATGATGGTGTTGATGGTGATGATGATGGTGGTGGTGGTAATGATGATGATGGTGGTGGCGATGGTGATGATGATGGTGATGGTGGTAATTGAGGATGATGATGGTGATGATGGTGGTAGTGAGGATGATGATGATGATGGTGGTGGCGATGGTGATGATGGTGGTAGTGAGGATGATGATGATGGTGGTGGCCACGATGGTGATGATGGTGGTAGTGAGGATGATGATGATGATGGTGGTGGCGATGGTGATGATGGTGGTAGTGAGGATGATGATGATGACAGTGGTGGTGATGATGGTGGTAGTGAGGATGATGATGATGATGGTGGTGGCGATGGTGATGATGGTGGTAGTGAGGATGATGATGATGACAGTGGTGGTGATGATGGTGGTAGTGAGGATGATGATGATGATGGTGGTGGCGATGGTGATGATGGTGGTAGTGAGGATGATGATGATGACAGTGGTGGTGATGATGGTGGTAGTGAGGATGATGATGATGATGGTGGTGGCGATGGTGATGATGGTGGTAGTGAGGATGATGATGGTGGTGGCGATGGTGATGATGGTGGTAGTGAGGATGATGATGATGATGGTGGTGGCGATGGTGATGATGGTGGTAGTGAGGATGATGATGATGATGGTGGTGGCGATGGTGATGATGGTGGTAGTGAGGATGATGATGGTGGTGGCGATGGTGATGATGGTGGTAGTGAGGATGATGATGGTGGTGGCGATGGTGATAATGGTGGTAGTGAGGATGAGGAGGCTAATGGTGACATCAAAGATGTTGATAATCACATAATGTAACATCTGTATTTCTGTAATATTTTGAAAATCATTTATTGTTTCCATGATATATCTAGATTGGCCCAAAAGCTGGACCTGGTTGATGTCCTGGGAAAAGCAGAGAGTGTACTCTTGGGTTACTGCCGGAAATCTGTTTCATCTGAAAGTACTTTCGCTATCATTGAATGAAAAGCTGCAAAGATGTCAATTCCCAGGAATGCAAAAGGCCTTTGTCTTATAAAAAATCTTGAGCTCTTACTGAGAATCTGCAGGTATATAAATTCACAGCATACATCTCTTGATTATATTCATGTAGACCTAAACAACTTATGTTTTTCTTGGCCTATGGTTTGTATGTTCCCTAAAGCAAGGTATTACAAAGGCTCAATAGGTCGTTGGTAATGATAATGATAGTGGGGACTTCTGTCTCCAAAACATTGTCATCAATGTTGTCACCCATGTGCAAACATCTACCTAGTATGTGCTCATCATGAAGCTTACCGGTTCTCTCATATTAATGACTACCATGGTCAATGGATTCAATTTCTTTTCTGAACTTACGAATACATGCTTTCCACTCATTAAAAAGAATTTCAACCTGTCACTATCTGACAGGTGTGCACATGCTCAACATTCACATCCTGGAGGGTGTCCATATATACACCTGGGTGGAGACAAACAAATATAGACAGAATGATGTGCATATGAAGGAAATATCTACTTTCATCAATAGCAATCTGTAAATTGACAGGTTCAGTGACGTTTTCAATTTATACAACAAATGTCCCTTCAATTGCTGAGATCTTGAGTCAACTACCGGTACTTCATTTCTCTGTACTAGGCTTGAACCTATAACATTTGTACTGCATTTAAATATCAAACCACTAGACCACCATTGTAGAGCCCGGAATGTATAGACCCATCCTAGCTATAGGATTGCATGCCTAACTATCAGACTATCCAGACATCTCACAATATAATTTGAACTATACATGTGCATCAAAATCTGTAAAATTTTGCTTGCCATTCTATATTATCATCAAAATGCTTATAGCTTTTAAACAATAAGAATAATAATTCAATTCATAATCTTGCATCTTCCTGTAAAATTGCAAAATGTAGTGTTTGTAGCATATTTTGATAACTTTTGTTACACTACATGTTCCTCTTTCATTATATGAATCCATTCATAATGTAATCTTTATAATGTTACAGTACTCTAATGTACAGTACAAGTGAAGATGATCAGTGTCAAATGTGTGTGAGTTAAAATGGTCATTTAATCATTTTAGTCGTCATAAAGAAGGGATACTTTCCTTCTAGGTGAGATGGGGTTGAAATGGCTTGGAGGAGTGTATACGTTCATTCTAATTGGAGTCAATATGTGTTCTATGTGGCTGGTGCCAGGGGACATCCCCCTCACATAGATGCTTGACCTGTGCAAGAATCTTACAATAAATGGAAACAAATAGACTAGGCTTTGTAATGTCTTTTTCTATGTACTTTATTTTCAGTTCTCAGGTTGTATAGTATGCTGTATGTAAACTTGGATTGGACATATTCCCTACATTCTAACTAATCCTAAGTCTGATTACATGTACATGTATGTTGAAACATATACACTATAATATTGAAATGCCTTGGTAAGGTTGAAGAGTACAGTACTATTATAAGCCGTGTGAATAGTTTACCTTACCAATGCTGTACTTTTTTGGTGAATTGATACGAGTTTCTAATAAAATGTGCACCTTTATACTCTATGGTCCGTATTTTACTTCATAAATTAAACCCGACTGTGCGTCTCAGATCATGTTTAACAAAGGAAAACTGAAACTTTGGACTTACTTCCTTTGTTAATTCTGATTTTGAACAAAAGCTTAAGGACATCCGTGGGTTTAAGTTGAATACAGCCTTGTGCCTGTACACTTTGGAGTTTCTCGACTGTTTTGATGAGTGTAATTATTGGACAGTCAGAACATTTACATGATAAAGGGATTTCATATATTCATCTCTATGAATATGGATAACAATTTGAAGAAGAAAAAAAACTCTTATTAACTGATGCTGTAAATAAGCTTTTACAAACGTTTCAAAACAGTGGGGGAAAATATAAAAAATTGGTGTTATACCCATTTTTTGCTAGTATTAATTATTCACCTCTGTTTGTGAGTTTTGGGGGCAGAATGCTGAAAATCTTGTGTTAATAAGGGGGAAAAAAGTTTGATTATTTTTTTGGCGACACTGTCTTAGTCCTCTTTGGTGCCAGATTTTATGAGAGAATGTTCAGTTTGTTTGAAATGTTAGCCATGTGCATTATTATCCTACTTAAAGATGAAGTTGAGTTCTGGTCATGCGATTGCATTGTGAAAGAAACGGTGTGGAACCGACCAGAAAAGGTTGATCATCTAGCATATAAGAATTTGTGTGTATTGCAAGGTTCTGGAATCATCAAAATGATAAGAAATTCGGCCAAGTCTTGGTAAAGTTACAAACACTTGCACAGAAAGACGTATATGGACTACACGAACACGTGGCGTAAAAAGCCGGCCCCCGATTTCTACGATGTTACATGTATATTTAGAATATGAAGGCATTTGAAGAGCCATGCTTTTCAGGGAACATGTCTTAACTGATGTTCTTCCACATTTGCATAATAAGAATGAGTAATGCTCACAAATTATTTTTCACCTCTTCCCAGAACTCAACCTTCTCTTTAATCATAGGGCTTTGGGGAGCAGTAAGATGCTTTTTTAGATATTTTATGCTGTTAATGGTGTGATTTTTTTAAAAACATTTTTAAGATCTTAGGGGATGATACTAGTACATAAAATTTGGTGTAGTTTTGTGCCAGATCATATGGTTTCAAATTTTGAATTACATCCTTCTTCTATTTCTCCATCTTCCAAGGTCAAAGTAGAGTTCTATGGCAAAAAAAGAACATGTATATGATTGTGTACCCTTGTGATATTTCTATCAAGTTGTTCTTGACATTACTGTAGTAAATTGTGTGTCTTTGTGCAACGTCTGACATACATTACAGCAATACCAATATGGTACTCTGTTTTACCGTTTAAACATTGTTTTCTGACTGTGCCTTTGATTATCATACATTTTCACCCAAAGCCTTCTGAAATTTCCTTCCTCCTTTAACAATACTGTAGCAGCATGCGGTACTCATAGATATTTGGAATAGACAAATAGATTTGTTAGATGCCTGCTTCTATTTTTAAAGGGATCATTATGTAATAATTGTGTAAATATTAATTAAAAAAGAGATTAATGTTTGTGCTTGGAAATGTACACAACTATTGCATGGTCAGCCAAGTTAAATTAAAATTAAAATGTTGATGTATTTGTACTGAATAATCTGGACTAATAATTTGGTCAATATTTCTCTCTCTCTCTCTCTCTCTCTCTATATATATATATATGTATGTACATATTTTCTAGATTTTCATCAATTTACTTAAAGATACGGATCATGGTGCCAAATTTTGTGCAATATTTATGACGAATCACACTTGCTTCTTAATAACCCTTAATCTTTAATTGTTATCAAATAATCTTCCAGATATTAATTTGCATTTCAAGTGCCTATGTTTAGAAATGTTTTACATTAGGTTACATTAATTCATTTAAATTGTTTCTCTCTGTCTGTTTATGTACCATACTCATGAAGGGTTTGTGTTCTTCTATTCCTCACTTCTCTTTCTTTATTGTCTTCTTGTTTCATATATTTTAATTTATACATGAACTCTTTGCTGCTTTTATTGAGAAGGGACATCATTTTCACAGTGATTTGCCAGCATTCAAAAGCTATTGCTTTAATCAGGGCTCTACATTATCTTTTTTGGAAGGGGATCCAGATTGATGTACGAGACCCTATGTAACAAGTTTAATCTTAGGGAAGGGGATGGGGGAGAGGTCTGGACTTATATTTTGAGTGCCCATGTGTTTCGGTTGCCTGTAAGTGTGGAGCCATGCTTTAATACCTAAGAAAAGATATCTTATACTTTGGAATCATTTGAAACAAATGGAATCATTTTCGTATTTGAAGGACTGGAATAAATGTTCACTGCAAAAAAAAAAGAATTATCGTAATGTCTAATAGTATTTTATATGGGTTCGATTAAGGACCCTTTCAAAATTACGGGGTTAGATTAAGGACTTTTCCCAAATTACTTGTACATGATAGCCCCCCTTTGAATTAGCACTGGCTATTAAATGATATTGAAAATGTGAGAAGTATGATATTTTAGATGAAAGCAGATGGCTACTAACCTACTTTAGGATAGAGAAGAGGAGTAAGGGATACCTCATTGCTTTACCATTGATACAAGATATTTTTTATATGTTACCATCTTATGATAATTTGCCAGAGTTGTATATTTTAAAGTGAAATATCACCTTCAACATGCATATGAAAAATTAAAAGTTTTGTGCTTTACCAATATCATTGTTGATGTATTATTATTTTTAAGACTCATAAATGTAATTACCTGCTGTAATTTTAAATGTTATTTTACTATGTACACCTGTAATGGAACACAGACACCACATGAAGAGTATGATATAGTCGATCTGTTCTTTAGGATCATGCTTTAGTTAGAGGAGCATGGCAGAAATGGGGTTACTTCTTATGTTCTGAAGCTATGTTAATGTGAATACACACTTTTCCTTTACAAGCAATATCTTGTTTGAAAAAATGAAACAAGGTTTGTAATCAGAATTTTAAATATGTTGATTGAGGTGTTTCATTCAAAAGGTGTTTCATTCAAAAGATGCTGTTCCTGAATTTTAACAGGACTGTGTATCCCAAAATGATATACAAATCTATTAGGCTAATAAATTATGTTAGGTAATTATAAATATATTACAGGTATACATATTTACAAAGTCACCATAGATTTAGTGTGTATTCTACTGAAATTTAAATACTAGATGATGTACACATTGCTTCATTCAAAGATCCAGTTCATGCGATGAAAGTTAGACCCAACTCTAATCTTTCTTTCTAAAAAAAAACTATTTAGACACAACATCAGGTTGATCTAAATAAATGGCATACATGTCTTTGTTTTTACAAAAGAATTGAAGTATCTTGTGGGGAATAAATGAGGGTAAATGCATAAGGAATTGGAGGATAACATGTAGAAGACTGAGAAAAACTATTTGTGAGGTAATGAAATCTTGAAAGAATATAAATAGAGAAAAGTGGATGAATGAGACAAAATGAGATTATGATGAGCCACAGAGCTAACATCTATATTTTGCAAGTTTCTTTTGCTGTAAAAATATTTGGGAAGAAAGGAAAGAAGAGTCATATTCATTTTTTTTTACAACAGCATTTTAATTATCAATGGAAGTTTAGGTCCAGTATCTTTTCTACCTTCAAATATAGGTAATTTTGATTACAGATGGATGATATTGCTTTGTTCACATTTACAAGATCATTACCAAGTTTTTAAAACTTCATACATACAATGGTGCATACATACATACATATCAACAACCATTTTGTTGTTACTGATTGGGAATTCCTATAAGTATTAGTACACAAAGGTAGGTATTGTATACTTAAGTGAAAGTATAGGATATCAATGTAAACTTTTCATTTAAATTGTTTTAGACAGCTCCTATCGTCCATCCTGTTTCCAATTAGATCAGTAAAACACAAGAAGTACTAAATAAGAATATAGAAAGAAAAAATTCTTCATAGCGCTAAGACTTTAAAGGTAATACAAAGTTTTGGGAAATTTGGAGAATTGGGTGGATAGTGATTCTTTACCATTTTTATATATTTGGATGCCCCTGTGGATGTATTGTAAGCACTAGAAAAATTAGCCCCTAAAACACTTCTGCTTTCGAGAAATATTCAATATAATAATTTACCGGTGCTCCCGGTAAATTTTGATAAATTTCAAATAGCGCCTACACCGGAAGGCTGTACAATGATAGCTGTGACAATGAAAATCTCAGAATATGTAGTTGTGATATATAATTTCCAAACGGGAATAGCTTATCGGTCGATTTTAGTCAAGAAACATTGTTTCATAGCTTAATTAATATCTTGACTTTGAGAGGGAGCTATACAACATAAAGAGTTTATTATTTACAATTTCAAAACTTTAGACTCGTTTTCAACTGCGACAACGATCACTCAATATTGTAGGATCGTATTTGCTTCCAATATTTTCACCAAATTCATGACCCCATACCAAAACTTTGTATTACCTTTAAGAAATCAAAAATAATTCTTGCTTTATCTTATATTCCCAATACTTTCATTATAATATCATCTTGTTATAAAAGTATAAAGTTTGTTCATTAACTCATATAGTTTAACACAGAGTTAATGCCCTTCTGGCTCTGAACAGATAAATGTGATCTGTAGGTGAATATGCACTTTTTTTCTTTGATACATCAAGATTAATCAAAGTGTATCATCGTAATGATGAGCAAACTGCAATATAAATATCTGAAAGGTGAAACAAACTTATAGCATAAAAATATGCATGTATACTATCTGTTGGAATCCAGAAAAGTTTTAAATCTTATGTTAAACACTTTAGATAATGCCTTTCTGGCTCTCAACAGATAATATATATACATATATATATATATGTATATATATATATGTCACACTATCAATAGAAATAGATCAAAAGGAAACGTGCCATGGAATTTAAGTCAATTTCACTTGATCAAACATATTCATATAACTTGTTTCATAAATTGCAGAGTGATTTCCGTTCACAAGCAATAAAACTCTTTAACTGACTCAATAAATTCTATCGCAATATCTGCGTGCACTTAGATTAAATGGAACTCCATTTTTTCTCCATTTGCTATGCTCCAGTGTACGGCAGTACGAGTATGCAATACTCTTGTATAAAACATTTGAACACAGTTTGTTGTGCAAAGTATACCTGATCCACAAAATGATGACATAGTCATATCAGGATGTTAAAAGTTAGTTTTGAATCATAATCATCAATGGATAATAATGCTAGGGTACCATATTCACAGGATCATAATCCATTAAAAAAAGCCATAATGCACTATAATTATACCTGTAATATATGAACATTAATACATACACACAAACCCTGGAGACCAAGCCATATTGAACAAGCCTTGCATATCAATCATCCTTACATCCCGATCCATGAAATTGCAAATCCACATCCTGGTCTTGAAGACGGAACCTTGCAAACTCTTCAACCGTCACGTCACATGGTAAATGTCCACAACATTTGATTCAGTTAATCATTGAGGCGTCAATTCTTGTCCAGTACAATTTGACAGAGATTGGATCAGTATCCTTTTCTCCCTCGGAATCTTGTCCTTGTGTCAAGCTATGGCATCATAAAAGGAACATAGAAGCAAGCACATAAACATATCAATAACAATATCTGCACAAATCAATATCAACAGCATGCATGTCAATATTTACAATACTGTTTGAATTACCATGCCTGAATATAGTTCATTCTTTTAAACAGTTGTCAACTATAATAAATATTTTAGTGCACGGTTGATCATTAAAACATACAAAACAAGACATTACAGAAATTTAGCGCAAATGCTCTATGTGATTGTCAAGTACTTCACAAAAATATGATATTTTATTAAAGAAAATAAATGAAAAACTTGAAATGGAGCGCAAACTGTTATATCATTCATATAGAAGTGAAATTTTGAGAATATGAAAGAATACAAAGTTCGAAATTCCCAAATAGTTTTTACAAAAAAAGTATTACAAGAGTAGAGCATAAAAGCAAAAAAGAACAAAATACATACCAGTGATCTTTTACATTCAAAGAAGGCAAACTGTAAAGCTCTGCATTCACTGTCAACTCTTGCTCCCTCTTTTAGGCATTCCTTAGGAGACATTTTGTCCTTTATGGGAAATGGGATAAATTAAGTGAAACAATTCAAACATACAAGTTGAAAATTTGTTAAACGAAAAATTACACTTCAAAAAAGAATATGATGAACAAGAATATGAAAACAGAGAAAATGAGAGGATGGAGAAGGAAAAGATGGTAATACAATTTGAAATGCACTCAGTACATACATAAAAATGTATCAAATTTAATGAATATACACATTACATTGTTGTATTTTCTTTTAAATCCTGAGGGCAGTTGTGGATGAGTCCAATCAACGGACAAGTATGATAAACAAGATGAAAAATATAGAATAAGAGAAGATAGAAGGAAAATAACATGATACAATTTGGAATGAACTATATTACAGTAACACATGAGAAAGAAGTTGAAAATGTTAAACAAGGCTGATGAGAGCTAGAGGAGGGTTTTCTTACTTTCCTGACACAATCACTCTCCAGGAGACATGCCTTAAGGTCTTCTTTCAGCCCAGAGCATGGTTTCTTCACCTCCCCCTCTATTGCCTCTTCAAAATACTTGGGCATTGCTCCAAATAAAATCAAATACTGTTAACCTGCAAGTCCACCTGTCCTTGGCAAACAAGTTGACTGTAATAGAGGAGTAATGATTAGAAAAAAATGATCAGTGAAAATTGAGGAAAGTCAATAAGAAAGTTGATATGTTACTGAAAGTATTTATGAACAATAACACAAGGTGGCTACTCTAGTCTGATTTCTTTGGCAAGCGGCTCTCAGTATTATGTTAAATAGCCTCCACCAATATATCACACTCACAATGCTCCTACAATACCATGTTTAATAAATTATCAATAATAACATCTAATAATATCTAACTATTTAAGTCTAACATTAATTAAATGATTGATAGGCCTTTCAAATAATGACAATTATTAGCACATACTAGTACTAGTCTATATAATCATAAATGGGCCTTTTTCTTTCATTACCATTATTATTATAATCATTCTAGATTCTATCATTATTATTATTATTATACAGTAGATCCCTATTTTTATTTCATCATGATGACTCATTGACTTGAACAACTAAATTGAAGTTTGATTAAAATTAAAGACTTGAAGTTAAAATTGATGAAGATAATTCACACACACAACTGTAATACTATTCTGTGTATTAAAATTTACTCATCATCATGTCACGTGCGAGTCATACTCATAATAATATTTTTTTTACCTATTAAAAAAAATTAAGAACATACACATTAACTTGGTAGTTGACATATTTTAAATCGCTTTTTGTTTCTTAATATTGCTTTTGTTTTGCTTTTTAACATTTGAATTTTGAAATTATTCTTTCTAACAATAACATCGGTAAGTTGGAAAAAAAAATTGTATTTTACTATTTTTAGGTGTCATCACTCATCAATTGTCGCTTAAGTACCGATTTGGAGTGAAATCAGTTGAATTCTGTACAGTGGTGTTTGAAATGTTGAAAATCGATAGCACAACTTTTAATACATAGCTAGGATAGTAATGCAGCTATGTGTGAATTATTATGTGGTAGATGAATGCAATGAACTAACATCAACATGCACGTATGGGGCAATACATTTTGTTTTATAGTTAAAAATGATCACATTAGTCTTATTATACCAATTAAGTTGCGGAAAGGTATGCGTGATAATATGAAGATATATACCCAATGCACTTTAACGCAGTATGAATCCAGTAAAGTCGTTCCAGGTGAAGTGCAGACACATAAATTTTGAGCGGTGGATTGGGTTTTCAGTCAAAGGAGGCTGCCATCTTTATTCGGTATACCTCTTTATTCAGCTTTAAGTTTTCCGATCTTTTATTTTAAATTGCTACTGATGTTCAATCATCAAAAATATAGAAATGTATATTTATTTTTGTATTAAATATTTATTAAATATAAAATTAATATTAAAAATTGTCTAATTGTATGATTTTTAAATAATTTTAAAACAATACACCTGATTGAGGCTGTATAGGGGGGGGGGGGGTGGTAAGCGGACACCTTTTTTTTTTTCTATGTTTTTGTACACTTTTGAGCTTCCACGTATAATTCAATAGGCCTACGTGTTTTTAACTGGCTCTTATACATAAGTTAGGCCCTATTCTTTGCGTTTGCAGTGCAGTATTTGAGGTCATCGCTTGGAACTTTTATAATTAATTCTCGACCAGTCGATCAACCTAGTTGAGCCAGACTGATCAAGAGTCACAAGACTTGGACCTAAGTCTGAGACAAGAGGGGAAGAGGACCAGGCCAAGATCAGACATTAGACAGGTAAAAACTAATTTGGAATTGGGAGTTTGGAGGCTCGGTGAAACTGAAATTGAAAATAGACAGAGTCAGAGAGACGAGAGAGTCGAATTTTATTTGGAATCTAATATGTGTAGTGAGTAGTGTATAGCAGTAGCCGTAGTATCCTTGAAGAGACTGAGAGATGAGTCAAACTTATTAAAGTTAACATGGAAGAAGTCACAAAAGGGCCATTCCATGAGAAGAAGGACATGACATCAAAAAAAGAAATGTACCTCTTATGTTAATTCTTTGATTTATCACTAACCTTATGCCATGGATGTTCATAAAACATTAGGGCCTTTCAAATTCAATACAATTTTTTTTTCATTTTTGTTGATTTCCTAAGATCTCAAACTATCATCAAAAACGTACATGTGGGACTGTAGCTGAAAAAAAAAAATTTATTGCAGATTACACAGGATTCTTGTAATTTTTTATCCTGAAAATTTCGCTAAATGGAAAAAGATGAATATATTTCCATATTCTAAGGGGTCCTGTGATATTTAATCTATTACAAAGGGGTGAAAATGGCCTCCGGACAAAATGTAACGCGAGTTACCGTAACGTGAGTTACCGACATATTTGCTTCCTGCATTTTACTAGTCCATCGTTTCTTATCTTTAATATTGTGATCTTATACTAGTAAGTCACAACCTACTATCAAATTAAAATAGGAAAGATTTTGTCAAGATTGTCTAGTATGAGGAGAAAAGAGGGTCTCGTAGAATTGACCATGTCCTTTTTTTGTAACGCGAGTTACCGAAATTCAATAATCCAAGAATCTAAAAATGTTTGTTCTTCAATTTTCTCTTTTGTTTCATTCAGTTGTTCTATATCTACCCTGTCCATGTTTGAAAAAAGTATCTTGTAGATCCTAGCAGTTCTAAAGATATAGGCACATTATCGTGTCAATGTACCCATTAAGTGTAACGCGAGTTACCATGGAATGGCCCAAAAACAGACTCCCGGATCCCGTTTGAAAATCATAATTCACAGTCACAGTCTCACAGATGAGATTTAGCAAGGTCATGTCTGTTGACGTTGTTTGAAGAAGTGACAGAGGATTACACTGTACAGCTAGGGTGTCTGAACGATTTTTCAATTTTCAATTTGGGATCGTTTTTCACAATTTTTGTTTGATATTTGAATTAAAAATGTAATCAGAATAATACATTTCAAATTTCAAGTCTCGCCGATGTTTCTATCAAAAGATACAGCCCCTTCAAAACGCTGAAATATTCATAGCATTTTGCTCAGAATCGACGAAAAAGACGTTTTTGGTGTGCACCTCTATAGGTAGCCTCTCTCATTTTGAGCTCTGTAATTTGTTTCATTTTTCACCAATTTTGGTTGGATTTAGTATTTGTATTCTCAACATTGTGTTTGATATTGGTCAAGGAACAGAGGTAATCAATTTGTAAGGTGTATTTTGGTGTGAATTTGCAGTATTTCTGTTAAGTTTAATGTTTGATGTTCTTGTTCAATTTTACTGTACAGGCATGTGCATTAAGCTTTACTGGTACTTTGCTTGTATGCCATTTGAATGTACTGACATTCACAATAGTCTCTTTTGTATGCTCCTTTTGTGTAAGCTATTCCTGCTTGTACAATGGATGGAAAGCCATTGAAAGTGTTGTTTTCTATAGGGCTTGTTATTTCTATTCTGTACACTTTGAATCAGCCCTATATAACCAAGGAATGTTTCACTTGTACTGGCTCACACATGAAGAGCCTCCACTGTAAACATCTCAAATATTGTAGTCAACCTATACTATACTACTGTAATTCGACAGCTACATTTCGATGTCTCCTTAATTCTGGAGATATCCAGCCCAATCCTGGTCCAGTGAATCGCACTGAGAATGTTTCCAATATTGGCCATACCAACTCACCTCCTTATTCAGCTGATTGTACAGCTTTACATATTTCATACAACTTGAATGATCTCCATCAGATTAATAACCAGCCGCTTAATTTACTACCCATGAATGTTTGGAGCAGGATCTGCGATCTTGGCATCGGTCGCCGACGTCGAACTCATCGCGGACGTGGGCGGCGTACGATGCCAAGGCCGGATTTCCCTCCACCAATGTCGGTATCATCCAATAGCCTCAAACTTGGCCTTTGGAATGCACGTTCCATGACCAATAAAACACACGCAATTACTGATTTGATTGTTGAACATGATCTAGATGTTCTAGTCATCACCGAGTCGTGGCTCTCTGGAGACAGTAAGAGGGATGGTCTCATATTAGCTGATCTAAGATCTGGTTTGCCTAATTATGATTTCACCCATCGACCCCGGTTATCTTCCAAGGGCGGTGGGATTTTGCTTCTCTATAGATCCACGGCTCGCTGTACCTTGAACAACAACAATGATTTTACATCTTTTGAATTACTGGATGTCACACTCAATCTGACACCTTCATCTGCTGTAAGGTTGTACTGTATTTATCGACCACCCCCGTCTGCCAATAATAATCTCTCCAACGGCACATTCTTGGATGAATTTCCAACTCTCCTTGAAGGTGCTGTTGTAGATGATCATTTTCCTCTATTATTGGGTGATTTCAACATACATGTTGATGATCCCAATGATAATTTTGCAAAATCTGTTATGACATGTGTTGATTCGTTAGGGTTCAAGCAACATGTTCGTGAACCAACCCATCGCGCAGGTCACACTCTAGATTTGATTTTCACAAGGAATTCGGATGATGTCTGCAACGTGAACTCGCTATCTTCCATGCCTTCCGACCATTGTGCACTTGTCACCACTGTCAATATCGCAAGGCCAAAGAATCCCAAGAAAGAGGTTTCCTTCAGGAAATATCGCAGCATTGACAAGGACTCTCTACGCAACTCTATTGACACAATGTTCCATTCACTTCCTGATCTATCTTGTCCATCTGCTTCCGCGGAGCATTACAACTCATCTTTGCGGACGTTGATTGATGAGCACGCTCCAATCCAGGTCAAGACTGTATCAATCAGACCTGATGCGCCATGGTTTACCGATGATATCCAGGAAGCCAAGAGGCGAAGGCGTCGTGCGGAACGTCGTTCGATCAAGTCTGGACTTTTTGTTAATAGAGAGCTGTACCGCCGTGAATGCGAGTCATATTACGAGTGCATCTTCAATGCGAAGTCAGCGTATCTCAAAGATCTCATCAAGAATGCTGACACTAAAGAACTGTTTCGTCTTGTAAAGACACTCTCAACGCCCACTCAATCTTCACCTCTTCCAGATCATTCTTCTGATAGTGAACTCGCCAACAGATTTGCTACATTCTTCAGGGAAAAAGTCGCCAAAGTTGTATCCTCTTTCCCTAATGTAGTACCAGCACCAGCTTCAAGATCTTTTGCTTCAGGCCCTCGTCATGAACTCTCTGATTTCTGCCTTGTATCCCTCTCACAAGTCAGGAAGCTCATCACTTCACTTCCTTCTAAACACTGTAAGCTAGATCCGATTCCTACCTGGCTTCTAAAGGAAGTCCTCGATGAACTCCTTCCTCACATAACCAAACTGTTCAATCTCTCGTTATCATCCGGAATAGTTCCAGAGTCTTTTAAGACTTCTCTGCTTCTTCCCCTCCTAAAGAAGCCGAGTCTCGACACGAATGGACTTAAGAACTACAGGCCCATCGCAAACCTGCCATTCCTTGGGAAGGTTTTGGAACGTATTGTGTCACTACAGCTGAAAGCCCACATTGACAATCTCGGTTTGTTTCCAATCCACCAATCTGCCTATCGGAATCATCATTCTACTGAGACTGCAACTGTCAAGGTCCTAAATGACCTACTTCTAGCTGTAGATAAGGGTAATGAAGCTGTCCTCATCTTGCTTGATTACACTGCCGCATTTGACACTATCAACCACGACCTGTTACTCCATCGCTTAGAGAACGACTTCTCCATCACCGGCACCGTACTTCAATGGATTAGCTCCTATCTCATGCACCGAACTCAGAAGGTGATCATCAATGACACCAACTCGGAATCATTTCCCCTCATCTGCGGCGTTCCTCAGGGTTCCGTGGTCGGCCCCCTCCTGTTTATTCTTTACACCAGCCCTCTCTCAAATGTTATTAACCTTCATCAGAATATTCAACACACTATGTATGCAGACGACACCCAGATTTATGTAACTCTTCACCCAAACAGCAGGACAGTAGCCGCGAACAAACTCACCAGTTGCCTCAATGAAATCAAAACCTGGTCTTTTCAAAACTGTCTCTGCCTTAATGATTCAAAATCTGAAATGATTCATATTACTTCTAAATTTCGGAACTCAGACCCCTTTCCTGATCTTGTTATGAGTGATGGCTCTCTCAGTTGTTGTGCTTCTGTGCGTGACCTTGGTTTAAATATTGACAGCAATCTTACTTTCAAACAACACATTAGTAATATTTGTAAGTCTGCTTCCTTTGGTATATATAAGATCAGTAGAATCA
This sequence comes from Strongylocentrotus purpuratus, assembly GCF_000002235.5. Classification (NCBI taxonomy): domain Eukaryota; kingdom Metazoa; phylum Echinodermata; class Echinoidea; order Camarodonta; family Strongylocentrotidae; genus Strongylocentrotus; species Strongylocentrotus purpuratus. Next base: position 27,401,478 of record NW_022145596.1, read on the forward strand.
GGAGGCTACTTGACCGACCCACAACTTCAAAATTAGTCCATGCTTTTGTCTCGACCCATATCGATTACTGTAATTCTTCTCTTTCTGGCCTCCCTCAGTCACATCTAGTCCCACTTCAAAGGGTACAGAATAGCGCTGCTCGGCTTGTGACTCTCTCGCGTAAATCAGAGCACATAACTCCAATATTGAACTCACTACATTGGCTTAAAATTCACCACCGCATATCCTTCAAAATTCTTCTCCTGTGCTACAAAGCTATCAATGGCTTAGCCCCCTCTTACCTTTCCGATCTCATATCCTTACGTTCACGTACGTCGTCACGAACACTTCGTTCATCTTCCACATTACTGTTAACACCTGGACCCCGCACTAACACCCGGTATGGTGACCGCGCCTTTTCAGTTATTGCCCCCGCTCTCTGGAACAAACTGCCCGCCTTTATTCACTGCGCCCCCTCTGTATCTCAATTCAAATCTCTACTCAAAACCTATCTTTTCAAATTGTAAATTGCAGTTGTGCGTCGGTCAATGGAGGTGCGCACCATATTTGTCTTTATTTAGTTGATTGCCACTGTTTTTCTTACCTTATCTATGTTACTTTTGTATTTTTGCTTTTTCTTCTAATTTAATTCTACGGGTTATAGTCTTCTCTTAATCAGAACACTGTGCGCTTAGAAACATCAGTATTAAGCGCCTAATAAATGTTATGTATTATTATTATTATTACACGCAGAGTTATGTTGTTTTGCTAAATTTAGCCAAACAGCTGTATCGCGCGATATGCAAGCGTATGCATATCGTACGCAAGTTGCTCAGCCAATGCGCGACTTGCAAGCTTGAGCCACGCTGTCTCCGCGATATGTGCCATTGACTAGTATGGGTGGCCGTTCCCGCCATAGAACCCGGAAGTGAATACACGTTGTAGTCAATGGCAATATCGCGGAGACAACACGCGATATTGCCATTGACTACAACGTGTATTCACTTCCGGGTTCTATGGCGGGAACGGCCACCCATACTTTCATTCACTATAAGCGCACATGTTACGCGATGTAACCATGGTTTGGACTGAGCAGAGCTCACGCCTCCCTAATTAGCTGATTCCAAAAATGTGGGAAGGGTATTTTCAAACTGTTATAACAAATGATCCCTTGGGGCTAGCGAAAAAAAAAGCATCTGGATATTATCCTTACGTCTAGCCCTGCTTAAGCCGCGGGGCGGCAGCTCAGGAAAGTGGCAAATTTTGGAGCTAGGATGCAAACAACATTTCAATCGCTGTTTTGACCAAGATATTTTTAGAATTCTGGGGGTGGCCCCCGATGGGGAATATGGAGAAAAACCTGCTCTTTCATATGACACCTCATTTATTGAGTTTCACCTTCAGGATCATTTGTTATAAAGGTTTGAATTTCAAATTTTTTCATAAAATCATTGACCAATTTTGGATGGTCGCACAATGCACGTAGACCACATAGGGAAGCGTACAATCTCTATGGGAAGGGTTTTAGCACACAACATTGGGTGCGCGATCAGACACCCTAGTACAGCCCACACTGACCCTGTCAAATTAAAAATTGCCCTGACGTCCCCCCCCCCCCCATCTACAAATAGGGTCTAGTTACTAGATATACATGTACACCCTATCCATGGAGATATAAGAAGAGATATCTCCATGCCCTATCCGCACCTCTTTTTAAAACTCAATATTTTGGAGGACCAACCAACCAGTACCAAGATCCTCGTATCGTGATGTTGATGATCATGATGATGTTGTTTTGTTCAATTTGTTGAGGATGGAAATTGGAAAATAATAAATGATAATGAATAATAGATCTACGTGATAAATAATAAATTATAAATTATAAATAGAAGTTGCCATTGAATTTGTTAAACTTAAAGGTAGTCCAGGTTTTTAATTTATGACTGGTAGATTTATAAATATATGTAAAGAAAAGAAAAGAGTTTTTTTTTTTCTCTTGAGGTTCAATTTTGGGATAGTTTTTGCACCTGTGATTTTGGCGCATCATATTTATATATAAGAATAACAACACAGTCTTTTGTTTCTCTCTCTCTCTCTTTCTCTCTCTCTGTCTCTGTCTCTCTCTCTCTCTCTCTCTCTCCCCCCTCCCATTCCTGTTAGCATTGTAGTGAAGGTCTTAGCCTGGGATGATTGATGATCAGTTTCATTATCGTCTTTTACCAATTAGATCTGAGAGTTGAATTATCACAGAGATGCTGTCCAGTGTCATCACCACCCATTCCCCGCATTCATCCCCACCCACCAGCCCGACGGGGATTGGGCCAACTTCCCCTCGTACGGAGGCCCACATGAGTGCCCAAGCTAAGCGGCAGAAGTATCTGCGCCGAATTCTGCATTTCCGCCAGATGGATTTTGAGTTTGCCATGTGGCAGATGATCTATCTCCTGGTTGCTCCTCAGAAAGTGTAAGTTTATAAAAACTTGTTGGGAGAAATAACAAATTAAGAGTAATCAAGAGTTGAGCCAGTAAAACCAATCCAATCCATAGGTATTTTATTAGCACCTTTTCCTTATGGCTGAAAAGTGTGTTACAATATGTGCCACATTTATATGGGCCACTGAACATTAACTATCACTTCAAAAGACCAGAAGAGCCACTGTTTACATATGAAAGTATATTTTTTCTAGCAAATAGATGAGACTTCACAAGTTCCTTGAACTTGAGTATAGACATCAATGCAGAAAATCATCAGTATCATAAACAGAACATCTAGGTAGGAATTTCAACAAGGACTTGTAAGCTATTAAACTTGTATATATTGATGTTAATATGATTTCATTTTCCTTTTCTTCATCTTTGTCTCTTTTCATAGATATCGCAATTTTCAGTACAGAAAACGTGAGTACATTTGGTACCCTTAATTTCTTGATTGTAATCTTACATCTGCAGTACATTCATTTCTCATTTGTGCTCACCAAAATATTGTCAATATTCTCCACTGTAATTTAATTGCTACCATTGCTACCATTACCATTTCCGTACTACTTTTCTCATTAATCTTTCTATGTCATCTGTAATTATTTTGTGCAGGATGTTGATAATCTTGTTCAAAAATATCATTCCTGACTTTAATATCAATTTAGGTTTAGGTTTGATACAATAGGGAACCTTTAGTCATTTCTGAAAGCCATGGTCTGTTGCCTCCCTGATCCCTTTGTAGTTATTCAGTTTATCCTATATTATGTCTGTTAAGTGTTATTATTTTTTAATCCCTTTTTTAAAAACACATTTTGTACACAGCAAGCAATTAATGAACATTAAAGTATTCAAGCAGAGTACTTCGTTAAATCAGGAACAAAAGCACTGAGGTCTATCTCAACTAATCCTACACTTTTTATTTTATTTTCAGAAACTAAGAACCAGTTTGCAAGGGATGATCCAGCTTTCCTTGTCCTTCTGAGTGTCTGCCTTTGTGGTAAGGTTTATCATAATTGAACTGTGTGGAGCTTTTAGAGTTTCTCCAGGAGAAGGAGGGGGGGGGGGGGGCTCCCATACCCATCCCTGAAATATCACCAATTGAATTATCAATCACCAGCTTTTTAAGCATTGCTCCAGCATAAAGCATTTAATTTTTTTTTTTTAATACCTCAAGGTGCAATAATATGAGTAATGTACACCACATACATTGTATATCTTTCAATACAGACATACTGAAGCTTTTCATGTTGCACCTGTTAGAGTCAAAGGCAAGACTGAATAGAAATCTGAAGAATGCCAGAGGAAAAACTTCATTATTTCTGTATCATTCCATTTTTTCAAGATCTTTTTATTATAGAATCAAACGACGGGGATCAGAATAATAGTGTACGCACTTAGTCAGTTAACAAGTAAGGTGCCTCATAAGAAACAGTTATTATTATAATCATTATTGTTATTGATATAAAATGTGAATGATCTATTACTTCCTCATTTGAATGAAAACATTGTCTTTTACTTGTGTTTCTGCAGCATCTTCAGTTGGATTTGCCTTTGTGTTAGGTTTGTCTTTTGTGGGATTCCTCAAGTTTCTTCTGTGGGTGGTGTGTATTGACTGCATTAGTGTTGGACTCTGTATTGCTACAGCCCTGTGGTAAGTTTCAATGTGATGTTGAATTAGTGGTCCATTTGTATAGAGGAAGAAGAGTCGATAGTGAGAAGGATAAAAGAGTGAATATTCGTCATGGGAAATATATGAATTTTTTTAATTTAATTTTTTGTAGATGGAAAGGATGGGATGGTCTAGGGGCATGAAAACCAAGTATTCAATTTTACTGCACACCATGTCGAAACAAATGGATAGACATGCTAACTGGTATGATATCCATGAATCAGAAACGTTTATAATGTTCTCACATAACTAGACAAAAACATGAGAGAATTGTGGCTATGCTATGCTCATGATCCTGATCAGAGGAGGGGGAGAGGAGGGGATGGAAGGAAAGGGAGGGAGGGGAAAGGAAGAGGTGATAGAGGAAAAAAGACGGTGAGGGAAATGAAAAGAGAGAGTGCCGAATTGGTGAGAAAAAATGATTATTATCTGGAAAGTATAAATTAATTGATTAACTGGTTATTCATGTATAATTTACCTCACATCACATCGCATTTCTATGTGTCAAAAATTGATATCATTCATACGTTGTTTCCTATTCTTTTCTTTGCTTCTTTCCAGGTTCATAACAAACAGATATCTGTTGATATCCCATCGAGGGCAAGATGTGGAATGGGGTTATGCCTTTGATGTCCATCTTAATGCTTTCTTTCCCATACTCATTATTCTTCATGTGTTCCAGCTTATTCTTTACATGCGTAAGTTTGGAAAATTGAATGTAATGGCCCATAGTTTGGGCAATATTTTGAAGTCAGACAAAATTGTAACTATGTCTTTTATACATCACTTGGGTAAAGTACAATTATGTCATCCCTTCCATATATTGTGCTATTTGCATATTCAAAACCTAATCTATATTGACTTGTGACTTCAGTAATTGTGACTGCATATTATATTACAAAATTTGTTGGCCGAAAGACTGTCAGAGATCTATGTTCTATCAAGTTCTCTTTATTTTACCCCAGAGATCCATTTCAAAGTTATATTGAGCAATAATTCCCTAAGAAGAATATCCAATAGCTAATTTCATTTTGATGTTTATAGCAGTTCCCATCATCTCTTTATTTTTTTATATATTTTTTTTTAATATTAACATATTGCCTCCAGGAACCGGGTGTTCCCTGCTTTGAAGCCTACAAGTATTATAGAATTCAGATATCAGTGGGTAAATTTTGTTTTGTTTGTTGTTTTTCAGCAATTATCAATAGAGACTCATTTCTGTCAACTTTCTTTGGCGACACGCTCTGGTTGATTGCGATTGGTTACTATATCTACATTACATTTCTTGGTTACAGTGGTGAGTTCAGATAACATTAGCTCTTAATATAAAAATGCACTTAAAATGTATTCAAAATTGTTATCAAATTCCCCACAGCAATCTGGGATATTTGTAGAAATCGTGACACACAGGATGACCATGTTTAGTGCATGTCAATGTTCTTCCTATTCATGTGCAGAATCACAAATAGAAATTATCTTTTACCTTCCATATTTCACATCAGTTTAATATTGCTTGTGCCCTGTCATTTACCGACTAGATCAAAGAAATCTGATCAAAAGGTTCGGGTAAGTTACCAAAACTGCACCTGGGCTGTGTAAGCCTTCTTTCTATGTGAAAATGCAGTTCTTGTAAAGACATGTTTCATGTTTCTTATTTTCTGACAGCATTACCGTTTCTCAAGAGGACTGTAGTGCTTCTATACCCACCCTGCGTAACACTATTCTGCTTGTACGTCCTTTCCGTTATACTCAATTGGAACATCAGTCGGACTGTCATGCACTTTTACAGATATCGAGTCAACTAGAGCCGTGCGAACTACAGAAAAAAGGCACAGACTTTTCTACATATATATAATGGCACAATGGACTCTTTGCTGTGGAACTTGAGATGGTATTGGCTGACTATGCTCTTCTGTATGAGATGGTGAATAAAGATCATCAAACTGGCATCTATCTCTTTTATAGCAGTGTGATACGGCACATCTTTGTTTGTTGATGGAATGGTATTTGAAATGCATATTTGTTAAAAAACAGCAGTAATGTAACATTGTAAAAATTTAGTGATTGAACAATCTATGCTCTGGTGACAATTGCTTCATGGTCAATTTGTAATACTAACTTCATCTTTGGATCCTAAACTTGACCTAATCCTAATCCTTACACCAGTGCAGCTTGCAGGGCAGGCACTCTACCACCAGGCCATCACTGGTCAATGGCACAGTCACGATGAACTGGAAACAAATACCTCAGCTCACCTGACCCTAAATAGAAATATTCATTAGTCCGCCATTAGGATAATAGCTTTGAATGTTAGGCTTCCTTGGAGAAGTTTCAATTGTTTTGGAAACTTTGGCTTGCATCCAGTAGATGTACAGATAGCGTGCTCAATCTTGTAATTAAAAACTACCGGTAGTCGGAAAAAACTCTTCTCCCAGGAAGCCGAACATTCAAAAGATACATGTAAGTAAGCAGTGTGTATATATATATTTCCATGTTCGATAATTGCATTGAATTTTGAAGTAACTAGCTTCTTTCTAGGGCAAAATATGTGTATAGAGTCTATATAGAGCAGGTAGACAATTATAGCATATTTAGTATTCACAAAATGATCATAGAAAGAACTGTTAAAAAGACTTTCCATCTCCAAGGATATCAAACATTATTCAAAGAAATTTTGAGTTTAATGCACAGCTTACACCTAACCTCTTAACTTTAGTACTGAATTCTCATCTGTGCTTAATATAGGAGCCACACAGTCCCCATAGGCAATGGGTTATGTATTTCATCATTTCTTTTCTATAGCTCATCCTTGTACTTTAACTGCATCTGAAATTCTGAATGGAACGTTTCGCTCTTTCAGAAGAAATTTGAAGTGTTGCATTTAATGTGTCATCTCTCCATTACAGTCATTTGATTTGATTATTCTAGTAAGAGGCTGCAGAGGTGAAAAATCTAGTTTAATGTGGGTAGGGAATTTTGTCATCAAAATGATACAAATCATATAACTGAAAGCTTGATGCAAGAGAGTTCAATTGCTTGTCATATGGGGATGAAAAGATATCCTTCCCCCCCCCCCCCCCGGGGGGTCCCTCTGTCTCTCTCTGTCTCTCTCTCTGTATCAGGCTCTCTGCTAAATGTTGTACATTTGATTGTTTTGTTTGATTTCAAATATACTAAACAACTTAAAAAGGCTTGACCGAATTGCATGCTTTCAATAGGCATTGAAATGGACAGTGGTTATGACATTAAAGGGATAGTTGAGTTCTGTTTTCAGACTGCAAATGCCTTCAAAGTGCATGGTAATTGCTATTATTCTTATCTATGACATTTATAGTGCCCTTTTAGAACCTAAATTTGTTATAAAGGCAATTTTAGACCCCAAATTGTGTGAAATTTAGTCAATACGAGCATACCAATTCAGCTCCACTTTAAAAAAAACACGGTGACCGTTAATTAAGTATTTAATTACAAAAAACAATACATGGGCCGGCTGGTTGTGCGTAATATAAGCAATACAAAAATGCCAACAGAAAAGCCAACACCGGCATTGGCTGAAATACGACATAAAAGGCGTTATTTCGTTTTTTCAACGTTTTTTTCAAATCTTTCAAAATATCTAATATTTGTGGTGGTACACAAGTATTAGAAATCGTGATATTTTAGCCGTCTCTGAACCGATTTAGATGAAAACAAAGATGATTTTGTCATTTAAATATTATGTTCTTTCAAATTTACCACTCAGTTTTTCATTATCTCACAAAAAATTATTTTGTGTAGCACCCTCTGCAACAGAACTCAACTATCCCTTTAACAAATTTATGGGCTATTGAGAATACCTCTGAAAAGAAAAACTTCAGGTACCAATCTCAAGCAAAAACATCATGCCATTATAACCAAAATTGCAATTTGTAGGTGGTGTCTTATATTCATTCAGCATATAGGTCTATAAGGCCTCTGCTTTCAATTGCAAAGATATATATATATATATATATATATATATATATATGTGCAGATAATATCATAATATCAAACTGCTCAATATGCTCAAACATTATGTATACATTTATCTGCTTCTTCATTGTTGTTTGTGTCAAGACCGTTACTTCTTGTAACAAAAAAGGGAAAAAAGAAGGAATTATTAGTCCTCTGTGTATGGATAGTGGTACGTGATGTAGAAAATGCTTTTTACAATATTTATTAAACTTCAGAAACCTTGATTTTGCTGAAAATTAATTGAATTATTTTGCGCTCACAATGTGATGAAAACAAAACCATTTTTAAAAATCTTCCTTTTCTAAATTTCATTAGTAACATGCATTGCATGCATACTTGTATTGCATGTATAAAGGTTACATGTTGGATATCTTAACCATTATTATTTTGATTAGTGGAAACAATATGTATATGTGTAGTCTTTACAGTGTAAGCTATAATGATCAATGTTTCAAGGTGAGAAATGAACCAATTTTCACAGATTTTATTTCATTGCATTTCATTAACATAAAAGATTGTTGACAGATTTGCCTACCGTTCATATACATGTATGACATTATCACTCCTATATGCTAACAATAAGCCTTAGGCATCTACTGTTCAAAGTTTGAAATGAACAAACATATAAAGTCATAATTCAAACATATCTTCCTTGGAGTATAAAATAATGTCAAGAAATTACCCTTGAGATAATTTCCTGACAGTGTCTGTGACATTGTTAGACCTAAAATTCCAGTATAGAATACTTTAAAATGTGACTTTTTGTAATATCCTCAAATATTAAACCATTGCTTATATAAAGTCCTGAAGAATTTTGCTGAAAAAATTATTTAAGAAATACAGATGACTAGACAAGTTTGATTTGTATTGGAAATAAAAACTTGTTTGTACATCTGAAAATTGTTCATTCTCCAGTGTACAAAGTGTGTCGTGGATAATTTTTTTGATAAGTTATTTATTTTGATGCTGCTTATAAGTATTAGCTTGCATGGCTCGTGGTTGCACTCTCTCACATGGTGCAACCGCAAGCCTACTGTATAATATTTATTTTCCTTTTATGTTTGTCTTAAATGTTTTCTATCAATAGATATTCAAACATTATTTTTCTCCATCTACTACCAGTAATTATAAAGAAGTTAATTTTTTGTCACTAATATGATAAAAAGACAATAGTTTTGACTCATCTAAAAAGGGGTAAATGACAGAAAGCATATTAGGTTTTGATTTGAATCTAAAATAATGTGATAGTTATTTTTTATGTTTACTGTAAACGTGGGCATTGGGGAACAATTTATTCAGGGATAGATGTTGCTTACCCAAATATCATCTTTCCAGTTACTAGATTCTGCAAAATAAATTCTGATATTTCATTATGAACGTATATCAAAACGTTATAAATATATGCCTTACTACTGTGATGACGAAATACAATTGCTTCTCTTAAACAGGACGGTTGATAATCACAGTTTCACCCCCCCCCCCCCCCCCCCTCCATCATCCTCCCCAAGACGGTTGCTCCATTTCCTTACAAAGTTTGCCCTATATTTGAGAACATGACATCCCTGGTTATTTCAGAATTCTTTTCTCTTTCTCTGCCGCCCCCCCCCCCCCCCTTCCCTCGTTTTACATCTTTATTCTTGTCTCCATTGATTGAAGTCCTAAGTAAAATAGCGTAAAACGCATACTTGAGGGATTTTGTCGGTATATCAAACTCAATTGAACAAAATGTCATCCAAAATAAATTCAAGAATTTATAACTAAAAAATTTAACTAAATGAGAAATGAGATATGAAAAAAGGAGAGAGGGGGGAGATAGGCGAAGAGAGTGGAAGAAAGGATGATAGAAAAGAGAGAGAACGAGGAAGAGAGAAGACTCGAGAGAGAGAGAGAAAAGAGACGCACAAAGAAAAGAAATAAAAAAGAGACCGCCCAAAAGAAAAGGAAAAAGTCAAAGAGAAAAGGAGGAAGAGCGTAAAGCGGGGAAACACAACAAATATAATAATAATATACATGTATAATTTAAATCACGATCTAATTTCAATACATTATTTATTTTATCAAGAAGAGAAGAAAGAGAGAGACAATAAAAGGGGAAGGACAAGAGAAAAGCAGGAAGCACCCTAAAAGAAGAAGAACAAGAAAAAATACGGTAATGATTGAATAATTGATTGAATTATATTACTAATCAGGATCTAATTTATTTATTTAAAAAAATAGATAAAGAAAGTAAGGACAAAGAAAAGATGGAGACGTGACAGCACCAGGCACGTAGCCACTGGGGGCACGGGGGGGGGGGGGGGGGGCACGTGCCCCCTAAAATTCCAAGATCGGTTGAACTTTTTTAGACCCCTTTTTTTTACCTCGATCGATTACATGTATGTGCCCCCCCCCCCCAAACATCGAACTCTGGCTACGTGCCTGGAAAGCACCCTAAAAGCGAGAAGAACAGGAATGAAATATCTTAATGATTATTACATAATTGATTTAATATAATTATGTATCACATAGATTCAATAAAAAATGATATTACGTTCCACCTGTCTTTATAACGAGCCGCTGAAACCACTCTCTTTTATGATGTACAGCCGCGCATGCAGCGGTCCAAGTTAATAATCAGTCACACACAGGAAGGGGGAGGGGCGGGGTTCCCATGCCCTAGCTGTCGTCTTCATCAAATGGCGAAGACAAAGAACAATGATAATGAGACAGAACATCAAAAGAAATGAAGAAGAAGAAGAAGAAGAAGAAGAAGAAGAAAATCAATGAGTAGAGAAGGGAAGAGAATTAAGAGAAGAGAGTGAGGAGAGGGGCGTGAAATGTGATGCAACTGGCCCTCCCCCACTTTATATGGCTCGCGCATTTCGTCCATAATGATGATGATGATAATACGAATAATAATACACTATAATAATGCTAATGACGACGATAATAATGATAATTATAATAATAAAAATAATATTAATAATGAAAATAATTAATTTCAATGATAATTTGAAGAATGATTATACGATTAAGATAACAATTAACAAATACATTAAAACTACTAATAACGATCACATAATGATAAGATTATTATTATTACTATCACCATATATTTTTGTTCAGTGTTATTATAATACCGTCCAGCTATCAGGGTGGAATTCCCTTTTAAACTATATAGCTCGGTCCTCGGTGATTTCGATCCTGCACTGTATGTGCCCCTTGACTTCGTTTTGCATGGGGCACTGTCCCGGGGCACTGGGTTGTGTCTAAACTTACCTTGGGCTGTAGTTTTAACTGTGCCCCTTAAAGAAGTCAGTATTTTGTATAATACATGTATATAATTATACATGCGGACTCATGCATGCAGCCCCCCCCCCCGCACCTCGATTCTCGGACGCCGCTCCAGTGCCCCATTTTGCACTATTTGTGACTTCTAACTATAGGCCTATTCGGCAGCAAGCCCCTGATTTCTAAGTAAAAATATCTCTTCGATCTTACTTCAATATATATTTTAATTATATTTAACGCTGTGAATAGACCGTCGGATACATTGATATAGTAAGCCATATATATGAACCTATGATATATGTAATCTTAGAGTTTGTGTTCTGCTTGCTTGCTCTTATTTATTCCCCTCGCAGTGATGGTGACTAGAAAATTTATGAATTCTTCGTTATACCAGGCTCGCGCCCTTCCTAATACTATGCCTGGAAGAATATAATTGAGAATTACCCTAATTATATAGACGTAGTGTGAAAATATATGTTTCTTAAAATCAAAGGAAATCCTTCTACAATGGTGTTGCAAAATAATGCAGAATAAATCAGACATACCGATTGTCAAAATCTTTAAAGACCAATTAAACAATTATTTGGGGGTGTGACCGATAATATGTGCCATCTATTCGAGTGGGTTTTAAATTGTGCGCCTGCTCCATAAATCAGCCCTTCTCAAGAGACTGGATCTCATTGGTCGAATGTGAAATTACTTCCGGTATATCCACGCGATGAATTCTTCAAAGCAGTATTTTCCCAAGCTCTTTGATTAGTTTTATTCATACTCATCAATGTTGCATCAATCATAAATAAATATATATGTTAGTGCCTACTTTATCTACTAATTAATCGCAATCAATCAATTATCTGACCAATCAAAATTTGCGAACTGACTTGTCTTTGCAAAAACCCTGCTATTGCGCATGCGCCAATCATGCTCCATGTTGTTATTTACTAGATCGAGAGAGAGCGAGAGAGAGGGCGGCGAGAGGAAAAAAATAGGAGAAAAAAGGTTATCATCGAGTTCAAGCTCTCATCCGAGTTCTTCGGCCAAAATGTCGGCACAAGTTTCACGATGTTTTACAAGTAATTTCTCACAAATCCGTTGTTACAGTCATTGAGAACGATTCTTGGAGACAACATCATGGTGAGTAACGTATTCATGTTAAATTTGTGCGAACAGACGAATTTTACGCCAACTTTAATTAGAGGTCTAGATCTATGTTCGAGAAAACTGAAAAATGGTGAAGAAGCGAATCATCTTGTCAGTCACGTAGAGATAGACGCCAAGCTGTCATCTTGTCTCTACATTCAGTTTGCTGCATCCTCAGTTCATTAATATCAAACAAATTAGTGAGAAGAACAGAGTAGGTCTACTGTTGTGTTTCCTGAGAAAAAGAGCTGTTATTTATTAAGTCGTAAAATTGTGAATGTAAAAGAATAATGGAGAGCATGCACTCTCTGTGAGTCTGACACCAATGCCAATGGACGGTGAAAGCCTAACTTTGTTAGTGTCTGATCATCTATTCTCAGATTCTAGACTCTAGTATTTTCCTACTCTAATTAGATCTAGGTCTACTATTATTACTAGAGTCTAGACTAGATCTAGATCTAGACCTACTATTATTTTTATATTTATTTAGAATAGAATCTATTCATACTTTCTCGTAAGTCTGATAAGAAAGTCAGAATTTACATTTTACAGGGGTCTAGAGTCTACTCAAATTGTTGAACAGTCATTTAATATTTAAATAATGTTGCAATCATTTATCATTGATAGTCGATATTTCAATTTTAGAAACGAGAAAATAGTAAGTAGACTCTAGGCTAATGTAAAGTTCATCCAATCCAAGATTATGACTCTTATGAGAGCTTTCCTTTTATGGAATCCATGCCCATGCCATGGAATCATTTGTCATGTTTTAGACCGAAAGCTTCAGTCTCTATAATCGTCGGTTGTTCCACTGAGACTACGTCTGGCTCCACTAGACCTCCGGTTATAGAGACAGAACGACTGCCTATGCCAGCCTGTGTTGAACTTATTCCGCTAGATTTTAGCCGCTAGGCCCCTCCCACAAACTTGCCACGGCCGTATTGTTATGCCCCAAAATCCCCCAAAATGTCATTTTACCTCGTCCATATCCAATTTTAAATTAGGCCTAGGCTATAATACATCGGTTCCACTTACTAATTTGATGGAAATAATCCGTTTAATGGTCCCTTTTAAGGAAATTATGGGTCAAAATCGACATCCATGTTGAAAATCTTGCAAGCCGTGTTAAACTCTCGCTGCCGTCAATCTCATCCCTTCTAGTCTACGCCGAAGGCAAAATGATTATGAAGGAAAAAACTGTGATAACGCCATTACGAACGTGTAGATGGCGCACAGTTTTTCCTTCATTATCATTTTGCCTTCGGCGTAGACTAGAAGGGATGAGATTGACGGCAGCGAGAGTTTAACGGACGGCTTGCAAGATTTTCAACATGGATGTCGATTTTGACCCATAATTTCCTTAAAAGGGACCATTAAACGGATTATTTACATCAAATTAGTAAGTGGAACCGATGTATTATAGCCTAGGCCTAATTTAAAATTGGATATGGACGAGGTAAAATGACATTTTGGGGGATTTTGGGGGCATAACAATACGGCCGTGGCAAGTTTGTGGGAGGGGCCTAGCGGCTAAAATCTAGCGGAATAAGTTCAACACAGGCTGGCATAGGCAGTCGTTCAGTCTCTATAACCGGAGGTCTAGTGGAGCCAGACGTAGTCTCAGTGGAACAACCGACGGTATAGAGACTGAAGCTTTCGGTCTAGTCATGTTTGTATCTAATTCCACAGAGGCAGAGCCCATTTGCAGTGTCTCAATCTTGTAACAACTAACATTGCTGCTGGGTTTTTTCCTAGACAGAATTTTCTGTCTCTTTCGTTCGTTAGCCTCTGATTTGGGTAGGGTCGGCTCCTGTAAAGCCGACCCTACGCAAATCAGAGGCTAAAGAACGAAAGCCGACCCTACCCAAATCAGAGGCTAACGAACGAAAGAGACAGAAAATTTGGTCTAGTTTTTTCCCAGTCATACCGGTACTCATACTAGTAGTCAATTACATTAGTCATATACAATTTTTTACAAGGTATTCCCATTTAGGTCTAGTTATCAGATGTCTATACTGAGGTGACTTTCTACGGTAGATAAGCTTGTGTTCCAAACTGGTGACGGTTTCAACACTGTTATAAAAAATAGCCATCTGGGTCGGGGAATTCTTTATAAAAGTTGCATTTGGAAACCTTCCCCATAGTACACAGACGGTAGGCCTACTACATATCGCTGGAACCACAGCAGGAGTTTGATAATTACTCATCATTTTGGCTACAATCTAGCCAAAAATTTGTCTCTGAGTTGTCCTTTATTTCAACCATAAGTTTCTGAAAAATCTACAAACTGAAAAGAAATAATTAATACAGACCCCAATGTAATGTTAATCTAAAGTTATAGTCTAGATCTACTGTAAATCCATTTAAAACATACAAATATAAGGACTTACTTTCAGCTAATCTATCCGGTTCGTGAAGCCGCTGATTGCCGTTCACATGAGACCTGCAATCACATTGCAACTGCACATAATCTCAGTGGAACAATCATCAATGCAAGAGGCTAAAACTTAACGTCTAAATATGTAGATTGCCTGGCAGGCTGGCATATACAACAATTAAAAAAAACAGCTAACTTGAACTAAATCTAATTATGTAAATTCCATAAGCTGATGAAGATACAATGGATATAATTTTATTGAAAGATTCGGATCCCTTATATTTTAAAAGGCTTCTTTTTTCTGCGCATATTGCTGCTTCTCCTAGCAACTTACATTACAAATCGACATCGGCCAAAGTAGAAATAGGCACATCCTCACAAATGCATTATTGTATTTGTTATCTAAAGTAAGTCGTAGTTCAATAAAAGTAAATGAGCAAACAAAGTTATAGTTTCTTAAAAATTTATTCCCTCTCCCGTGTCTCGTCTCAAAACCAACTCGCGATCATCAACCGATCACAACGTTTCTAACATAACATGAGGGCAGCATTTAACAATAATGGCCCTTGTTCAAGTCACATACATGTACATGTACATAACACACATCGTTCAGTGAGTGGTTTGAGTTGGACTATTAGGTTGCTTCAGTAATGAAGCCTTGTCGTAATTAGAAATCTAGATCTCTATTTGACTTTAGACTTGGCTCTTCTGGTCCAAACTATCTGACATTATCTTTTATGTTATAATAATGGTAGCTTCTTATATAGTGCACATGTCTGTCACGTTGTGAAGCTCCTGGCACTTCAACCTTATTACCCCAGTCTTGGCTGGCAGCCAATTATGTAGCACTCTGGCATATCAGGTACCCATTTACACCTGGGTGGAGAGTGGCAAAAGGACGTTAGTGCCAGGGTGGGATTCGAACCCTGGCCCTAGGATTGAGAATCAAGTAAATGAACCACTATACCGCAACACCTCCAAATGTGATGCATTCAGCCCCGTTATAGATGTAGCGCCCGTACCCTAAATAACACTGAGTGGGGGGGGGGGGGGGGGGGACTTGGCATCATAACATAGATATAGTTTCTTACAAATTTGAGTTGTAGTTTCTGATTGCTGTACCACACTCACATAGATGGAAATACTGCATCTATGTTGACAGAGAAAAAGTACTCTGAAGCAGTGAGTGATTTATTTCTGGAAAATATATTCAGATTTCAGAACTCTTAGTTCTGGGCCCCGTCTTACAAACGGTTGTGATTAATGTCAATCACCACTACAGTATAAATGTATGAACATACTGTTAACCATTTTAAAGTTTTTAATTTCTTAATTGGTCATCCATCCCTTCTAATAGAAACTATGGTCCTGTTTTAGAACAATACCTGTATTTTCCTACTTTGGAACCCTGCTCACAATGATTTCTGATCATTTTGATCATCATTCATGAACCTTGGAAAGGACATATCAGAACCAGAACTATTCCAATTACAACATAGAGGTCATATTGGGTAGGATATCCTAGATGAATGTGGTACTGTGTGGAGGCAATAATTTGATGTTCTGAAAGACGTGTGAATACCAGTTTTTGCAAAAGAACAGACTGAAATGTTTAATCATGCACATCACTCCCCAAACATGAATCAAGCATTGAAGCAAAATGTCTAATAAACATTAGGAGCAGCAATGCATAGCATTAATATTTTTTTAAAGAAAAAAATACAGATGTTCCTTAAGATATTTTCTGGAATTGATTTTGGTCAAAATATTTTCAGGTACAAAAAGTGCAGTCTGAATATAGTGACCTATTCGTATTCATGCTCCACGTATGCAACAAGTAACTTGTAAACTGTTATCTTTTGTGTGAATGAAAATATTTCAAATGTCATAAGAAATTAGGATAGGATATGAGGTCATTGGTGAATTTCAGCACAAAGTTTTATGTACAGATACATGCTTTGAGACTCTCATTCAGGACTTTTGACCACATTGTTGTGAGTCTAATACTCTTTTCACACTTGTTTTGCTTAACCCCATACTATCCTTAACCCCGGACTAACTTTTTTGGCTTTTCTCACTGTAATTCGTTAGCCCCGTACTAGCCATAGCGTGAATATTTATTAATTCGCTCCACTGCGTAATCCCGGACTATTCTTCATTTCTGTTCTCATTCATTTGCTTGGCAACGCAATTCTGGAGTTAGCACCACAATTGCGAGGCTAGCCCTGCTATTTTGCAGGGCCAGCTAACCCCGTACTATAGGTGGGGCTAGCCCACTTTGGTAAATACGTGTCTGAACAGAAAGTGGAATAAGCTTAACCCCGGACTATAGGTGGAGCTAAGACCCCCCTTTAACCCCTCCTATATTACGGGGTTAAGCAAATTTTTGCCAGTGTGAAAAAGAAAGTGGAATATACTTAACCCCGGATTAAGGGGGGGGGGGGGGATAACCCCACCTATAGTACGGGGTTAAGCAACATTTTGCTAGTGTGAAAAGAAAGTGGAAATAAGCTTAACCCCGGACTATAGGTGGGGCTAAGATCCCCTTTAACCCCACCTATAGTACAGGGTTAAGCAAAATATTGCCAGTGTAAAAACAGTAAGAGTGTATCTGCCAGAGCAGTGGATGTTTACATGGTGCAATTTCTTTTTATTGTGACAATTATCCTAGTTCTCACTAACATCAAAAATAGATTGAACATGTAGCATATATGTTTCAGAATGCAGATTTTTTATTTTGTGCATTACAAACCATGGACAAATTGTTTTTCTGGGGTCTTCCTTGGTATCTACAGTACATGTATATTAGGGAGTGTTAGATTGAGTGGAAGAGAACGGCGTGAACGTCCACTGATCATGCGTGTCTATGGCAAGCCGTTTAAACATTTATTCTTATATTTTTATATCAAGAATTACCATTGCTTTACAACAGAAAATCATTTCTTGATATCAAGAATTAAATTCCTGATGTCAAGAAATAGGAATAAATGTTAATACGGCTTGCCACGGACACGCATGATGAGTGGACGTTCACGCCGTTCTCGTCCACTCAATCTAGAAGTCCCTAATGACTCCTTTTAGAGCTACATGTAGCTTTAGGGGCAAATTACCCTATATTTTCACTCAGATTACTATATCAGGGTCAGAAGTTGCTGTTAGCATAATCATGCTTTTGCATACCGTCAAAGATTCAAGCAATAATTCATTCTTTGTGATTGAATGAAGAATGACCTCCTGACCTTCATGAATTTAACAGAGTGTGAAGCAAACCCCTATGTGAAAGACTAAGATATCAATCGTTCTTTCCCTTTTGTTCGACATGGGAAATTTCCACAGTTGAACACTGGTATTCATTTTAGGCCTCATTTAACAATTTTTTTCCCATTGTTTTATTTGTTAATCTTATGAGAGAGGATCAAAGGACACATCCATTACTAAAAAAAAATTAAACAGAAAACAAGGTGCAATTGGTAGTTCCATTTTGAAGCTGTTATTGGTGTATATTGTATGTGAATGAAAGTCACAAAATTTTACTCCCTCAGTTGCTGATAGCTCTTGTGATGTCATGCTATTAACAATGACCAGGAGAGAGACGATTTTTAGAGATTATTTGATGGGAAGAAATAAGAATTATTATTATGATAATTATGATTATGATACGGTAATCATATAAGTCAGAAGGGGTATAGAAATGATCTGTATTTTAAAGTGCTTATTTTTTATATTTGTTTATATTGTAACCCCTTGATAGCCGTATGATAGGCACTCCATGTCCTGCAGTGCAATTTCATATACAGCTCTGTACATGTCAGAGCCATCAATTGTTTGGCCAACCTGTTTCTAGTTGGTTACAGTGTGGGGAATACTGCTTTGCTGGGCAAGTACAAGAAACAATAATATAACCCTTGTTGTGACCAACTGAAAGTTTCTGAAACCAAGTTGTCCAAACTGGTTCTGTACACTGTATTTCAGACCTACATGTACAAGTACCTGACAAATTAATAAAAGAACTTCTGATATATCATACATTCTATTTACATGTTTTCCGAAAGATGATGCCCCAAATTTATTTTGTGACAATGCATGTACCACTTCTATGGATGTAGTAGAGGTGCCACACTGAATCTAGGTCAATGGTCTCAATGTGAACATACTTGAAATAGAAGCCTTTAAATATCATTATTGCTATGCTTGTTATTGGATTTCTAACACTTGTTGTCATATCCTAGTTACCACATCACGACAACGCTTTCTCAAAAACTGGCAATCTGAAGCTGTGCACCTTCTTCCAAATTTGAAAAATGTGTTAGCCGACGAGCCATAGTTGCAGAGTTGTGCTGGAAAAGTCATGTTGATAGTTCAGCTTATTTTTACAAGAGTAACTTGTACCTGTTGAAATTTGGTGATACATGCATCAATAATCACAGTTTAATTTTTTTTAACAATAGGGTGGATTCACAATTAACGGCGCCCCCACCGGCAAGCCAATTTTTCAGCTCGCGGGTCTATATCTTTCCATCAGTGCAGCGCAGCAAAACACGAGCCACCAATCAAAATGACGAAAGCATTCGTTCAATGAGATCGATTATTCTGGAGTCGGTGCCCATTTGTTTTCCTACTGATATCAGTCAAAATCCACTCATCAATTGAATCTGACTGAAAAGTTGGCTTAATTTCGGACAAAATACCATACAAACTGTAATTTTTCCAGAAAAGTGACAAAAATTACTAAATGTTGTTGATGGTGACCACTTATTTTAGCATCAGGGCCCATAATTAGATTAGATTAGGCCTATGAAAATGACCAAGGTGTGGTGAGTAGGGTCACTAAGAATTTAACCCTGAGTACGCTCCCGGATTCAAACCTTTCCCCTTATCTCTTAGGCCTAGAGTATTCATGTAAGTCACAGCTGATACAATGTCAACTATGTCCCATAATGCATCACATGAAATCAACCAAACATTGGTGTCGCTAGATGGCGCTGTGGATCCACCATATTGCAGCACAGTTTTGTGCAAATGCTATCCTTAGCTGTGTATTATTTGTCGATTGTGAATCCACCGTATTGCAGCACGGTTTGGTGCAAATGCTTATACCCTTAGCTGTGTATTATTTGTCTGATCTTATGCCTTTTTTCTTCCCACAGAACTCCCTGGATTCTGAGCCACCATACAGTGGTAAGTTGATAACTCATGAATTCAATTAAAATAAGCGGTAGTGTTAAATGTATAAATTATTACACACAGATTAGTCATTCCATGGGGTAAGGGCAACTTTTGTGACGTACCATGAGTGAGAAACCGTGTCTCCTACATGTATCAACCATAACAATATTTGTCCAATTGAGTTTAGCACAATATAGAAATATTGAATATTGAAATAGATTTTTGAAGTACTCCAGCTTTATGATGAATCAATATTATAGACCCAAAGTTTATGTAATATTGCAGTTTGTTGTATATAAATTGGTGTCCATATAATGTTGGTAAAAAAGAAATGCATATCAAGCAAAGATTTTGAAGAGAAGCAACTGAGAAACAGGAATGACTCTGGCAGGGCACTACTGTTTATATATTCAGTGCATAAACATATTCAACAGATGATTTTGTCTTCCATGTGTAGTTAGAGATCTCACATTAGCATTTAAATGTAAATTGTGCAAACTCATTCACAGACAGAGTCACAAGGCATCCATTTTTACAATTATTATTGATGTAAAAGGAGGTGAATATGAACCAAAAAATAATAATTATTTCTTTGATTGTTTTTTGGTTGGTATTTTAATGTCCCTTGAGGAATTAAACAAACTAAAAAATGGAGAATATGCATCAAAACTTTGTCATTGTGTATTTTCAAGACCTAAGATTTCAAGTTTTGTGCTCTTGCTGTTATTACCGGTAATTTTTTTTCTGCCTCTTTTTTTTGCAGTTTTGGATCTGGAGGAGGCTGCCTACTGATGGGAGACTGCATGATGGGGGCAGCTGACCCTCTACTCAGCCAAGATCCTCACAGCGTTCACAACACTTATAATAGCTCAGCAGAGGAAGAAGTAGTAAGTAGTTTGATAGGCTGATCTTATCAGTGGCAAAGGTCCACATTTCTTCTCTTGACAACTAGAAGTCCTTTAATCCTCTACAAAAATCTATGGCCTTCTGGCTCTCAGCAGATGACTTGATAGTTTATAAAAAAATTATATAAAATATTTCTGCCAAAGTTATGCCCATTTATTTTGTTTTACTTTGATGTTGTTTGCCGCCAAAAATTCCGTACATTTGGAAATGAAGGTAGTATTTAAGTCTACAATTTTGCAGCAGATTGGTGAGTGTAGAAGCCATCTATTGCTATGAAAATTAAGCAATCTTTTACTTTTTAATGCAATTAAAATTAATTAATATCTAGTATTCATGTATTTTCAAAGGAGAAGCATGACTTTTAGACAGAATAGTATATAGCAGAAGAAAAAAAATTAGATAAAAATTCAGAAGGGGGGGGGGGGGGGAGAGAAGTAATTCATCATTTTTACAAGCGCACACTTGCTCATCTAACCACATTAACTTTCGCATCCTACTGGGTACCCATTTAACACCTGGGTGGAGAGTGGCAAATGTAGATCAATGTCTTGCCAAAGAACATTAGTGGCGCAGCGGGACTTGAACTGCGGACCTTGTGATCCACAGTCCAGTGACATATCCACTCGACCACAACACCTCACATGTGTATATCTCTTCTACATATTGGGGATATCTGAGAATGACAAGGCTCGCATCATCAGCTTTCTTCCTTAGGGGTTACTTGAAAGAGCAGTTAGGTTAACTTATATCATAAGTTTCATTTGGAGATACTCAATAGGTGGTCAGTTATATCTTATTGAAGATGTATTAAGCCTCGGTCACAAATGCCATTACGAACTGCTACGAACGCCGTACGAACGATTTTCAGACAATGGAAATTCAGGAAGACAATGGAAAAACGGAGATTCATACAAAATTATCGTTCGTACAAACCTTTGTGACCGTAGCATTAAACAGTATAGTTAAATCAAATTTGTTAGTTCGTTTTGTTAAACCACTGAATCCAATTTGATTGCATAGACTTTAGCCCAAGTTATCCCAGTCTTTATTTTAACCTGTTAGGGTGTTAGTATAACAAGGGTTGGCTAAAAATGATGGTGGCACAAGTGCCTTTGGCTACCTGAAATACTATTGGGTGTTTTAAGTGTTACCTTTGTGGCCAAATTGACCAAATAGTTTGTATGATTGTTTCTTGTTTGTACATTATGCATTTCATCGTAAATGACCACCAAAAAGTTTGATTCTAGCAAGATGAGAAGTTGCCTAAGCCGCCTGGCTGGCAACTGGTAACTTTGAAGAGATCAATCATAATATTGGACAAATTTTATCCTTGGTTTTGACAATCCAGAGCAACGATTTTCCTGAAGAACAAATGATGCCTTCAAGTAATCTGTACAGTCTATACCTGCTGCACCCCAGCTCAGACTCCAAAACATCGCCCAAGCAGAAGTCTGATTTCAACCACTACGGAAGCAACGAGAATGAGCACAAAGGCACAACCAACGGGAGGACCAGTGATTCTGAGGAGAACATTGACGTTCTGTCAGTGGACAGTCACAGCCAGTCAACACCAAACACCAATGGGCTTGATCATGATGCTCTGTTTGAAGGAATGCCCTTCTATGAGCTCAAAGGGAGAGAAGTTGGTGAGTTGATCAGACATGGGTAGTATAATGATGGTAAAGTTGGTGAGTTGATGAGACATGGGTAGTATAATGATGGTGAAGTTGGTGAGTTGATCAGACATGGGTAGTATAATGATGGTGAAGTTGGTGAGTTGATCAGACATGGGTAGTATAATGATGGTGAAGTTGGTGAGTTGATCAGACATGGGTAGTATAATGATGGTGAAGTTGGTGAGTTGATCAGACATGGGTAGTATAATGATGGTGAAGATATTAGGTCCTATTATTAAAAACTTTACAGATATCCATTGTAAATCTAATAAAATAATGGGATTGATTTCCTTTACTTAGCTTAACACACTATAATATTAGCAAGAACAAAATGTGTTAATATTTTCTATAAAATTTGAAGTTACAAGGAAGTATTTTCTGAGGTTTGCTCTCTTAATTAGTTAGCCACACAATTTTGGAATATATTTTTTCTTCCACAGGCTTTTCCTTGGTCTATAATTAACAGACACAATATTCAAGATATGTACACATGCTTTAAATACCAAGTAGATGATCACAAATTTAATGCATTCCAGTAAAAAGACATTTATATTAGTTACACATTTCCTCACGAGAATTATTTTGATTTGGCTGTTTGACAGGACCCTGTGCCTACTGCACCATGTGGCGGTCAATTCGATTCCTGTCGTACTGTGGGAACTACCCTTTCTGTAGTGTGGCTTGCACCAAGAAATTTGCAGTATATAAGAGAGAGAAGGGAGAGCTACTGGAGAAGACTACTGGAGACCTTAATACAAGCCAACATCTCAATAAGGTGGGTTCACACTTTCTAAACTTGATTCAGCATACATTTTACATCTATCTATACATAATGTAATGTGATGTAATGTGTTCCCTAATATTTTGAAGCGCCTTGAGCATCTAATTAAACTGGATAATAGGGCTATATAAATCTCATGTATTATTATCATTATTATAGGCAAATACCATGTGCTCTGTGCAGAGAATGGAATTAATAAAAAGTTGTTGAAAAGATGCATACATGTTTTTTTTTAAATATTGTGAAAGGCAAGCGAGAACTTCGTATTTGCAGCCATGCTCATCCAAAGTTTAGAAAGCTCATTTAGGATAATGGGTATGTATAGTACTATTCTGGGTTGAATTTTATTCTTATGATAATTGGTACTCATGAATACCCTGTAAAAGTATCACCAACCTGATAGTGTGGTACAGTATGTCACTGAAACAGCTCCAGTAGGACTTTTGTGCCAAATTGTTGTTGTTGGTGTTGATTCATTGGGGTCCAAGCTATTAGAAATTGAGGGTTTTTTTTCCAGAAGACCCCAAAGTTCCCTATTGCACTTTATATAAGCCATTTTGGCACCCAATATGGACCCCCCCCCCCAGGAAATGAAGGAGGGGTCTGAAAATTTGAACCCCATCATTTTTGGCCAATTGGGACCCTTTTGAAGCCAAAACAGCAACAACAAAAACAAATTTGGCAAAAAAATCCTACAGGATTACATATCATACTGCACTATGACCACATTGTATTTTGTTGTACAATGCTTTTTTAGGTGCCCACCCTGTTTGAGGAGCACAAACCACAACCCTTGTTTCCTCCACGTTTCAACAACCACAAGCATTCCAGATCGGTCAGTGTTAACAACACCATTCCCAACGGTCAGATGACCAACGGTCACAGCTCAGAGGCATTTGACTGGACAGAGTATCTACAAGCTCATGACACCGAAGCCGCTCCTGTGAAGTGCTTCTGTCATGTAAGTTGTGATTGAGTTGTCATTTTCCAGGAAGCAAGGGGCAGAATGGGACTCTACTTTTATCCTGAAAGAAAAACACTGTCATATTTTTTTTCTTTTTATTGTAAAAAAAAAGAACTTTCCTTTCAACCACAAATTGGTTAAATATTTTCAGCTCTTCCTTAAAACCCTGTAATCTCCTGCTTACCAGTATACCCATAACACCCCTTCAATTCTAAACATTCCTGTTGCATCGCTTGCAAATTTAAAGCTTCTGTGATGTAAGAGTAGGATAGTATAAATTAGGACCACTTTGGGATATTAAAATTGTGTGTTTTTCTTGTTTTGCATCGTTGAAAAGTATCTTTACTTCAAAAGCACATAGCTTTGTATTTGTGTGTCCACCGATGATGTGCTTCAAGTCATGACTATACTTTATATACAGGTGTTGTAGATACCATAGAGGTACTCAAATCAAGTGGCCTAAACACTTGACTAGAGTAAGAAAAGTCATGGAAACCGGGTATGAATGAAGTCCATAAATGCCATAAGCAATGAAATTGATAGCCTAGCTAGAGTTGGGGTTAATGGCAGAGTGCATTTAGGAAGATTGATATGAGCTATACGAGAAGCTATTGTTCTCATTATCATCGTCATCATCATTGTAGTTATTGTCATCATGATCATGATCATCACCACCACTATCATTATTATCTTTGATTTTTATTGTTGTGGTTGACAGGCACCCCTGTCCCAGGAATGGAAAGGTAACATGATAGGAGCGATGATAGAAGTGCACAACAGAGACCCTGAGGAATCAGCCAATAGCTTCTGGGTAGCACGGGTTATACACATGGCAGGTCAGTAGCAAATCAATGCCATAGAACCAACCGTTCCTTACGCGGAGGAATGACTCCTACTTTTGACTGTCAAAGTAATCATATGAACCCTAGTTTCCTTTCTTCGGAAAACCTCTGTGTAAAACTGATAAAATCATTGCGGTTTTCACTAAGTGACGGTAGTGAGGAAAATCCACACGCAAATTGTATGGGATTATCATTCACTACTGTCACTTCATGATAATAGGGACGAAATACATTGTATTTCCAGTTGTGCTTTAAGGGATTCCTAATTGTTGTTGTGAAATGTTGGTAGGTATGCAATTCCTAAAGTCCCATCCAGTAATAGCCATGTTTCAGTAATAATATGGTTCCTTGTCCGGGACTACATGTATAAACAGTTCCTTGTCTGGGACTACATGTATAAACAGTTCAAGTTAAGACATTCTCAGGCTTCTAGAGGGTGCATCCATAATCTCACTGGGCAAAGACATCATTCACATGTGTTGCACATCCTTGGACTAATGCAAAGTACCTGTTTCCTTTAACATATTGATGTGTCAGTGCTGCAATATGATGTTGCCTAGCAATATTTTGGAGAAGCACCATCTACAGCTCCAGGATGCCATGAGTTGAACACATACTCCTCCTCTCTTAGCTCTTAACCACTAATGCATTATTTGAAGATTTTTTTTCTTCCCCACATGGCAATATTTGCAGTACATGCATGTTGGGGCCGACTGCCTCCCTTTCCCCATTCATTCACAAACCTCAAGAATATCATTCTCTAGAATTAAAAAGATTTTTATCTACTCATCTGAAAGAATTTATTTGAAAACTTTTCTTGATATTTTAGGTTACAAAGTGAGGTTAAGATTTGAAGGTTACGGCATGGACAGCAGTCATGACTTTACCCTTCATCTTCTCATGGCTGAATGCTACTCTCTTAACGGTGCTGTCAAAGCAGGTCACATCATGAAACCACCAAAAGGTTAGTAAGGTCAATACAATTATACGACAAATGCTCCGTTCTGTTATTTACCGCCTCCATACCTTCAACTACCAACTAGGCTTGGGAGCGAGAGCCGAGTACCCGACTCTAACCGATTCTGAAATCCAGAACCGAGGAGTCGACTCCAATCTCTAGAGAGTCGATTACTCGAGCACGTCGGTTCCGAGAAAAGGAGACTCGGTTCCAAGATAAGAACCGAGTCTTTGGCGCTGGAGTCGACTCCACAGCACCAAAATTCAAAGAGATACTTTGCAAAAGTGAACAAGGAACATTGCCCGAACGAACTGGTGTCGATTCCACAGCACAGAGAATGAACAAAATCAGCTCTGTCAAAGCAGAATGCATGCGAGCGATGGGCGCACTAGCAGCATGCTGTTTTGATACACACATTTGTGTATAGCACTGCTGCATGTTGTCTGTAAAACTGCCCCCCCCCCCCTCCCAGCTGAACGTTTGACCTTTGGTAAATTGCGCAAGAGTCTTGGAACAATGGCCCCATTTTCTCTCCTCTTGGAGCGTGTGATCAAGGAGTTGATTCATGTTTTCTCTCGTGCGCAAACTGATTTATGTGACTTTGTGTTTGCTCTCTCTCTCTCTCTCTCTATCCCTAGTCTCCCCTTCCCCTAGACATCAGACGTTTAGTTTTCTTCCTCAAATAAACTAAATCACACAACTCACAATTTCCTCCTCCTTTCTCTCCCTTGAATTATCCTCATCAAGTTTTATTCTTCTTAAAAATAAGTTTGACAGGTCTACAATTTACATGCACATTCCCCCACCCCCTATATCTTGTTTCCTTCAGTTATTTTGTTTTCCTTGCAAGAATAAATGTGGCAGGTCAACATCTCCCCTTCTCCCTTTCTCTCCCCCTCTAGCATCCCCTTCTGTTATTATTTTTGTCTCAAGAATAAGTTTTGCAGATCTACATCTCTCTGTCTTGTGTTCTTTTTGGGGGTATTTAAACAAATAAGAATAATTCAGGCAAGTCAAGTGTCCCCTCTCGCTGTGGCATTAGCGCAATCTCTAAGAGTGGCTGAAAATGCAGACTAGTTATTCTGAAACCAAGATCTAGCGCTGTTATCTGTTGTTTTTAGAAAGCACGTGGTAACCATGGGAATGGAGTGCCACGAGCTGGGGCTGGGGTCATTAAAGTTTTTGGGTGGCATTGGGCGGGCGGGCGGCCATGTGAGCATGAGTTATTTACACTTAGCTCTCAGATAAAGGTTGGTCCCTGGGAGGAGAGCCAGCGGACCAGGCATGTTTCGGATACATTCCATTTATTTTAGGCAGGGAATCAGAATCTTTAGTTTTACATAATGGATTGTTTACCGTAATATTGGAAATAATTGTTCTGCATTTCTTACATTTTAGCAGTGTAAGTACGAGTTGATTATTCCATCATTCTATGTTGAAGTTTAGAATTTAAATTAGACCTAACATGTTTTTGTTTGTTTACATTGTTGCCAAGTTGCCATGAGTTATTAAATAATTAATTACTTTATTAGCAGTGGTCATGTTTTTTTCTCGATTTGATCGAAAGTAGTAAAATAAATCATTTCATAACTGTTTATGAAGGTCTGCACTTTGATCTTCTTTATATATTGTTTAATTGCATGTAATTGTAGAGATATCATGAGACGAAACAGATATAAACAAAACATCAATTTACACACACAAGTCACACATACATTCATACTTTTGATACTCATTTTTAAAAGTAAAGTTTTCCAAAAAAATATCTCAGAAAATCATCTGTTGCTATCGGTGCCACTGCTGAGTGGAGCCGACATGCACAGTACATAACATACAGTGTGTAAACACCTCCCTGGTGTGTGTGTGTGGCCTTTACAGCATTGTGGCTTCAATTACATGTACTGTATATGGCAGCCAGCGGGAGTCGATTCCACTTGGAACCGAGGCCGAGAGTGGGAACCGGAGTCGGTTCTCATCAACAAGGGAACCGCCCAAGCCTACTACCAACCAAACACTATCCCTAACTCTCATCCTCAAGCTAAACCTAAATTAAAACCCAATCACAACCCTAACGTTATCCTACAATGTCTAGTTTTGAAGAATTAAAGCCTGAAGCAAAATCAGCTGGAGAAAACAACAAATCACCATCAAACCTGCAAAAGTAACCACCTATGTATTAACTCCATATTTTTAGTTTCCTTTTGAAAATAGTTTCTAATTGAAACTTTTTTTAAACAAAATCTTTGCATAAGACTTGTCTGTAAAGATGACCTTTTTGTCTTATGTTAGCAGTTTTTATATGTAAGTTTCTCTGTACAATTGGCTATGCTTCTTTAATTTCCTTATCGTCTTTTCATGCCAAGAAACATAGCATGAACATAGCATATCTTACATTCACCCTGTCTAGAGTCCACATGATTAAAATGAAACATGCACAAGTCTTTTATTTTTTATTTTTCCCCTATTAAAAAACCCCACCTCTATTGAGTGAAAGTTCTATAACTATACTCTAAGAATCATTATTGGGATGTAGGTTAGATATACACTTCACAGTATGTAACATTGTAGACTCAATGTTGATGTCATTCTCTCCATGTTATTTACATCACACTGTATAGGTGTTTTAGCTCGTCTAGGTAACAGCTGGCAAGAGCATCTTGCCCGAGCTGCCCATTCTGGAAGCCCAACCATCATGCTGCCCCCAAACAAGGTATCTATGAAGCTCACTTTCCTCTTATCAGCTCTTACTAACAGTTTTCTTGTTTGTCTGCTGAGTCTGAAATTTTTCTTTGACTGTATGATGTATTCTGTTCAGACATCTTCATGATGGTGAAAAGCCATGAAGCAACACTTACATACAAAGTATAATATATGAGGATTCGTTATGGGATTATACACTCAGCAAAAAAATAAAGTGGGCGCTCTTTATTGTTTAAAACTTTCATATCATCAATAAAGTAAAATAACATTTATATCAAATGAAAGAAAAAGAAGAACCCTACCACTTTCAATCTAGATGTATTTTTGAACTTTCATGCTGGATTTCATTTTGATCTAGGACTACCTGAAATGTAGATTTAAACCTGGCATGCATCTTGAGGCTGTCTACAAACAGAAAATCTCCCACGCCATTGTTGCCACGGTGACGGAGACGGTGGCAAGCCGCATTCATGTGCAATACGATGACTGCAAGGACCCAAGCAAGGACTTTTGGTTCCATGAGACGTCACCTTGGATTCATCCTGTGGGATGGTCCCAACGAGTTGGTCATCCAATCATCTCTACTGCTGGTATGTCACATTCCAGGATTCGATTTGATTTGATTTGAATTTATTTCCACATTTCACTAATAAATTTGAACAAGTAATTATACAAACAAACAATACATTCAAAAGCGAAATACAATTAAATGAATTAATTGAAGAGTAAAGTACAGTAAATATTATAAAATCAACAATTGTTTGTAATTAAAATAATGTGGAATATGGTGGAACAAAAAAGAAGCAATGCTTGTAAAATATTTGGTTCCCAGGGCTAATTGTGTCTAATCAATATTAATCAAGAAAAAAGTAATAAAAGAAAACGAACAAGGTAAGAACAAAAAAAAAAAAAGAATAAAAGAAAAGAAAAGAAAAGAAAAAAGACGACAAGGTGCCATGCCAACTAACAACTTTTGTTAGACCATGGTGTTGGCAATGATGATAATATCAATACTGATGATCATGACAAGGATCATGACAATGAGGAGAAGGATAAATAAGAGGATGGTGATGATGGTGTGAGGAGTTGTGATGGCTGTGGCGTGATGATGATGGTGTGATGAGTTGTGGTGGCTGTGGCATGATGATGATGGTGTGATGAGTTGTGGTGGCTGTGGCATGATGATGATGGTTTGATGAGTTGTGGTGGCTGTGGCGTGATGATGATGGTGTGATGAGTTGTGGTGGCTGTGGCATGATGATAGTACAGCGGATTAGCTCCCCATATAACGAGAATTGTGCACTTTTTGATAAAAGCATGAAACTTCTAGCATAGTTAGTTTAGACCATAAGATTCATTTTCAGATGTGGAGGGAAGTCAGATTTGACCTCTGATGACCCTGAGAGGTCAAATTCAAAATGGCCGCCAGTCCGCATGGCCTAATGTACAAACACGCTTAACTTTTTAACCAAATAGTCCAGAAAAACATTTAAGGTGTCGTTTCCAACTAAATTGAGGATGCCAATGCATTTGGTAATACTTTTGAGATCGCCAGATTTCGGGGTTTGGCATTTAGGTCAAGGTTAAGGTAAAAATTGACTAAAAATAGCAAGTTTTCAATGTTTACAACGAAACAAATCCCATTTATTTGTCATTTGTTCGCTCCTATGTTCTCAAATTTCTTTAAGAGTGGTTCCCCTGCAGACCATGAGATTCATTTTCAGATGTAGAGCGAAATCAGATTTGACCTCTGATGACCCTGAGAGGTAAAATAAAAAATGACTGCCAGTCCGCCGCATAGTCTAATAATTGTCCAAACACGCTTAACTCTTGAACTAAATAGTCCAGAAAAACGTTTAAGGTGTCATTTCCAACTAAGTTGGGGATGCCAATTCATTTGGTAATACTTTTGGGTACGCCAGAACTCTGGGCTTTGCATGAAGTCAAGGTCAAGGTCAAAATTGACTAAAAAAATAGCAAGTTTTGAATGTTTACAAAAAGTTTTTCCCATTTATTTGTCCCCCTATGTTCTCACATTTCTTTAGGAGTGGTTCCCCTGCATAGTCTCCATCGTAATCCCTGTCAGTTAGTTTATTTCACTAATTATAGCACCAAACCAGTAGTTGTCTTGTAACTGACCATATGCATATAGCATGGTCAGTGGGCAGCTAGGCAGTATACGGTACAAACCTCAATTCAAGTCAGGGAAACTGCTCCTTTCCGTTACTGCTCAATAATACTGGTAAGACGTTCTTTAAGTTACTTTGTGTTTTATTTGGTTTAAGTAATTTAAATAATCGCTACAGAGTTGGAGGAACATGCCATAAAGCAAACGAACGTTTCCGCTAACACTATACAAACATCACCTTGACCAGCAACCTGGAGTGCAGGCAGCATTCTTGAGGAATGGGAACTTCTGACAGTACTGAAAGAGATGGGGAATCCATCTCAAGAACAAAGTCAAGACATACTAGTCATTGGCACAAGCGGCATATCATGGACATCCAATTGGCTGAAACGGGGAGAAGGATTGAGACCCTAGGTGAGCAGTACACAAAGTTTGTGACAGAAAGGCTAGAGCAGTGTACGACACCTAGCTGTCACACAAACACTTCATACGAACAAGTTGCCATTTTTCAGTCGGCAGCCGGCGAAGGTTATATATATGTTAAAACAGAAGGCACAGCTTTCAGCACTTAAGAGTGACTGTGGTCTCTTTTTGAGGATTTACATCTCGTATCAGTCAAGGGATGGAGATATGGACAATTTCTTCTCTCATGAAAACCAGGCAGTCCCGCCAGCTTTGTTAACTGGAGGTAAATGCGGTTTGGAGTTAAAGCAGATCTACTTCGCTGCCTGGAATCAAATCTGCTCGAAAACAATAGTGCACCTGTGGCCCAAGCAATAATTATTGATGGTGAAGCTGTGGTTCAAATGATCAACCCTGGAACATCAAGAACATTTCAAGAGTATGGAGAAAAAGTGTTTGCCCCATACATCTTTGCTCAACTCGAGAAAAGCATCCGCCTCGACCTTGGCTATGGTGTATACTTACCTGCTAGCCTGAAAGCCTCAATAGGGCAGGAAAAGGGAAAGGGCACCAGGAAAAGGGTGGCTCCTTCTATTTTGCTGCCAGAAAGCTGGAAGGACTTCCTTCGATTCAATGAGAACAAAACCGAATTGTTTGATTTCATGTCTGCGAAGCCGTTTACCTTCCTCTACCACAGGGCAAGGAACTGTATAATATGCAACAGATGGAAGTGGAGTACTCTGCTCTCCTGCTGAGTCACACTTGGCAGGCCTTGTCCCATGGGTGTAAAAGGGTATCCATACGTATTGTTGGTACTGATGCGGTTGAACTGGCTGTGGCTTCATTCAGCAAGACAGCTCCTGATGCTGGGGATCGCTTTTGATGTCAGATCAAGCTTTCGATACTAGGCTTTTCATAAAATCATGATAGTTGCCACCATGAGTCTGACACAATGTATGACTCTTCCAATCTTTCATGCGTTCACCGGGTGTCACACTGTTTCTACATTCACAGGAAAAACTTAGAAGTCTTTCCCAGAGGTGAATGATTCCTTCAATGAACTCCTGTGCATGCCTAGGGAGGTCAGTGAATGATCAATGTTACTGCCAGAGCAATTTGTGGTGCTAATACGACCGAACCAGTGAGAGCATGATAGTGAATGATGCCAGGAAACAGCTCTTCGCACAGAAGTCTAGAAACCTGGAGAACTTTCCTCCATCCCAGGCAGCACTCAAGCAGCACCTCAAGCGCACTTGCTACCAGGCCAACTGTTGAAACCAGATATTGGCCAAGAATCCAGAGATGCAGAGCCATCTGACTTGGGCTGGACAAACGAAACAACTGAGTGGCAGCCTCTTTGGACCACTCTCCCGGAAGCATAAAAATTGTGGCATGAATAATCCACTGTCGCTGCAAGAAAGGATGCACTGAACTGTGATCTTGTTCTGGAGACTGTTAGATTTTGATCGTTACCATCATTAGGATATGCATAAGTTGTGGACAGTGCTAAATTCATGTAGATATCTATAGCTGTGGTTATGAACAGGTTTTAGGTCGTATTTGGAATAGCTTTTTTTGTCTTCTGGGCCCAATTTCATAAAGCTGCTAACCGGTAAGCAAATTTACGTGCTATAACTGTAGCAGACAAATTTGTACCTTGTACGTTCACAACGGGTTACATTGTTACAAAATTCATTTTCGTCCAGTAAGCAGCTAGCGTAATGTTAATGCATTTTCGTGTGCTTACGGTTAGCAGTGCTTTGAAGTAGAAACTAATACGTAAGCACAGAACCAGCCGATAAGCAGCTCTATGAAATTTGGCCCTGGATAGACAAAGTGGTGGTACACGGGTCTTTTTATTAATTTTTAAAATAATGAAACCTTAAGTGTCAAAATAGAGGCAAATTTTATTTTAAAAAAGAAAACAGCACTTTTTTGGCCTAATATGACCTTTAACTTGACCTTATTGCAAATCCCTGAGTTCTGGCGATCTCAATGTATTACGATATGAATTAGCATCCCCAAGTTAGTTGACACCTCAAACGTTTTTCTACACTTTTTGGTTCAAAAGTTACCACGTTTGTACATTAGACCATGCGGACTGGCGGCTATTTTGGATTTGACCTCTTAGGGTCATCAGAGGTCACAATCACATCAAACTGTTAAATAAACTAACTGAAAAGGATTAAGGTGGAGAACTCTGCAGGGGAACCATTCCTTAATAAATTTGAGAACATAGCTAGGGAGAACAAATTACAAATAATGGGGATTTAACCTTCTGTAACCATTCAAAACCTGCTATTTTTAGTCAATTTTGACCTCGACCTTGACATAAATACCACACTCTGAGTTCTGGCGATCTCAAATGTACTACCAGATGAACTGGCATCCCCAATTTAGTTGGAAATGACACCTTAAATGTTTTTTCTGGATTATTTGGTTCAAAAGTTACTGCGTTTATACATTAGCCCTTGCGGACTGGCGGCCATTTTGGATTTGACCTCTCAGGGTCATCAGAGGTCAAATTAAACTGAAATAGACTACCTGAAAAGGATTAAGGTGGAGGACTATGCAGGGGAACCATTCCTAAAGAAATTTGAGAACAAATGACAAATAAATGAGATTTAACCATTTGTAACCATTCAAAACTTGCTATTTTTAGTCAATTTTGACCTTGACCTTGACCTAAATGCAAAACCCTGAGTTCAGGCGATCTCAAAAGTATTACCAAATGAATTGGCATCCCCAAGCTAGTTGGAAATGACACCTTAAACGTTTCTCTGGACTATTTGGTTCAAAAGTTAAGCATGTTTGTACATTAGACCATGCGGCCTAGCGGCCATTTTGGATTTGACCTCTCAGGGTCATCAGAGGTCAAATCTGACTTCCCTCCACATCTGAAAATAAATCTTATGGTGAAAGCAAACTATGCTAGAAGTTTCATGCTTTTATCAAAAAGTGCACAATTTTCTTGCTAAGCCGCTGCACTATGATGATGGTGTGATGAGTTGTGGTGGCTGTGGCATGATGATTATGATGATTATGATGGTGTGATGAGTTGTGGTGGCTGTGGCATGATGATGATGGTGTGATGAGTTGTGGTGGCTGTGGCATGATGATTATGATGATTATGATGGTGTGATGAGTTGTGGTGGCAGTGGCGTGATGATGATGGTGTGATGAGTTGTGGTGGCTGTGGCATGATGATGATGGTTTGATGAGTTGTGGTGGCTGTGGCGTGATGATGATGGTGTGATGAGTTGTGGTGGCTGTGGCATGATGATGATGGTGTGATGAGTTGTGGTGGCTGTGGCATGATGATTATGATGATTATGATGGTTTGATGAGTTGTGGTGGCTGTGGCGTGATGATGATGGTGTGATGAGTTGTGGTGGCTGTGGCATGATGATGATGGTGTGATGAGTTGTGGTGGCTGTGGCATGATGATGATGGTGTGATGAGTTGTGGCTGTGGCATGATGATGATGATGGTGTGATGAGTTGTGGTGGCTGTGGCATGATGATTATGATGATTATGATGGTTTGATGAGTTGTGGTGGCTGTGGCATGATGATTATGATGATTATGATGGTGTGATGAGTTGTGGTGGCAGTGGCGTGATGATGATGGTGTGATGAGTTGTGGTGGATCTGGCATGATGATGATGGTGTGATGAGTTGTGGTTGCAGTGGCATGATGATGATGGTGTGATGAGTTGTGGTGGCTGTGGCGTGATGATGATGGTGTGATGAGTTGTGGTGGCTGTGGCGTGATGATGATGGTGTGATGAGTTGTGGTGGCTGTGGCGTGATGATGATGATGATGATGGTGCTCATTGTAATTGAATTCACCATCCATTTGATAATGTGATGAGATTTGTAGTGAGGTTTTTTATTGTACGTAAACTTTTAGATGTTCCTTCAGATTCAGTTGAAATTTACTTTAGAAACTGTAATTAATAAAAAAGAAAATATAACATTCTTTTCCTATTTCATGTGATGTAAATACATAAATATTGCAATTTTCTTCCGTTATTCTAGCATATATATCTGAGGCCTTGGATAAGGGAAGGAACAAGAAGTCTGGACCAGATGATGCACCATGGGAAATCTTTAACATGGTGAGATTTTCATGCTCTTTACATTGCACTCGGCTTCTTGCAAACTATTCCTTTAATGAATTGATTTAATGACATATTGTCTGATACCCCTTTCTAACTGGCCTGATTTTCATCGGATGTATCCGATGAAACTGCCAGAATGAATGCTATAGAGGAGAAAAAGCCGATTAAATAGCCGATGAAAAGAAGAGAAATAGGCGATTTAATTCTCATTCTATCGGTGTGACACCGATGAAACAGCCACTGTGAATGCGTTCGGGAGAAAACAGTGATTAAAACACTGATTAAAATGGTCAAAGGTCGCAGTGTACGCGCGCTTTATCGTAACCAGCTGTGTTTGTTGACTTATGGTTGAACATGCTGCATGCTAGCTAGATGGGGCGCAGGCTTAATAATTGCTCAATAATTCTTCACTTCCGGCAAGGGCTCGCCACAGCGAGTGATTTCACCGGCAGTATGAAAGCGACAGCAGGGAAACGGCGGTTTCACCTTTGTTTACATAAGGAAAATTTAATCAGTATTTTCATCAGTGTGACTCTGATAGAAGCCAGTTTGAAAGCAGTATAAGTAATCATCTATCTGTATTTTCTCTTTTTTACTCCCTCTCTGTCTGTGTTGCAAATATGATAAGTGTTGAACAGTTAATGTAAATCATGTTGAGTCATTTAAGAACTGTATCTTTTGTTACCAAAACTTTAGACTAACTTTCAGGGGAGAGAAAATGATGAATATAAATATTCTCACTCAAAGAGGGATTACTTTTGTACAATTGATATCAAGTATCATGTTTTTTTATACAAAAAAAAATTGAAATTATAATCTGTAAAT
The DNA here is from genome assembly GCF_000002235.5 of Strongylocentrotus purpuratus. NCBI lineage: Eukaryota > Metazoa > Echinodermata > Echinoidea > Camarodonta > Strongylocentrotidae > Strongylocentrotus > Strongylocentrotus purpuratus. Next base: position 27,437,854 of record NW_022145596.1, read on the forward strand.
TACAACTTCTTTACCAAATACCAATTGACAGCCGGCATCCAAGGAGGAGACCCAATTTCGCATCAACATGAAGCTGGAGGTGGTGGACCCCCTGCGACTAGGCACGGTCTGCGTTGCCACGGTGATGCAAGTACTGAGGGAGGGGTATCTGATGATTGGTGTAGATGGGTGCCTGGAGGATACTAACAGCTGGTTCTGTTGTCACTGTACCTCCCCTGCTCTCCTGCCAGTGGGGTTCTGTGAATACCATAAGATCGACCTTCAACCTCCAAGAGGTACTTGAAACACTGGATTCAAAAGAATATTCCCTTTTACATCTTCATTATAATAGTATCCTTGGTTTTTGTGAAGCGACCTTTAATTGATCTAAAAAGAGCAACGTCAATCTGGCGCTGCTCAGTGGCTGCCGGGCTCATGATCAATTGGGCAAAAAGAATTTCCATTTTCGGTTTAACTTAATAAAATTTGGAGTGGACTTTAAAAGATTATTATTATTATTATTATTATTATTATTATATTCTCATCCACACTGTTGATATTTATTTTTTTATTAATTGAAAGTGAATTTATATTTGAATTGTAACTTCTAATGTTCAGCATATTCATATACCCTATAGGGTATGTAAACAAGTTTATTAATTCATTATTATTAGTTTTATTCTCAGGTAAGAAAGTCTATTCAATATTTATTTAATATTCTTCTTGATTCATATGTGGTAATTAAGCAGTCCATAAGACTAAACAAAGTGCAAAATTACCTTCACTTTATTCAGGTGATAAATATGTATACACTGTATTTGCTTAAGAGAGGACTTCTGTTGAAATCTTTAGACCTGGAGAACAATGAAGGATGTAATTCACATGTTTTCACTATTTAATTCTTTTCAAAACTATTTTCTATGTGCGATTCTTATCTCTGCAGGTTCAGATAGTAATTTTGACTGGGTAGATTACCTACGGACGACCGAGTCTCTGTCAGCACCCATTGAAATATTTCATCAGGTAAGCACACACACACACAAATCATCTCATTGTCTAATTGAAGCCAAAATGCTGCTAACTCTTCTACATGTACTTATAAGTTTAACACAAAATTAACCCCCTTCTGGTTCTGCACATACATTATATACTTTGCAATATGTTACTGTATTTGCCGGCCTAAAGGCCGCAGTATTTTTGGAAGAGAAAATATCAAAAAGTCGGGGTGCGGCCTTTACGGTGAAAGAGTAAAAAAAAAAAAAAAAACATCAAAACCAGCACGAATTTGCACATATGGGACTACATACGGTAAAATAACTGTACCACTATGGTACAGGACATTTCAACACATCTTACATTGTTGACAATTTTATCTTACATTGTTGACAAGAATACAAAAATAAATTGCTAAACCAACATTTGCCATAGATCTTGATCTAAGCTCGTGCCAATGCATTGCAAAAGTAAAGGAAGGGACCTGCCGCAAAGCATCCATCTGAAGTCGCCATTTTGTTTTCCATTTCATGCAGTTTCGCATTACATCGTACATTGTGGTAGGGGTATATATAGGACACCAAATCTGCCCGCGATCACTTTTTGAGCTAAACTTCCGGTAAATTATAAGAATATTGATGAATTTGGTATCAGTTTGTAAAAAAATTAGTGTTTTACGAGAAAATTGCGATTATTTTGTTTTGTCTTTTGGTTTTTTTTTCCCTTTTTTTTTTTTTTTTTTTCCTCTTTGAAATGTCAAAGTTGGGGTGCAGCCTATGCGACGGTGCAGCCTTATTGCTGGCAAATACGGTATATGAGTTGAGGTTCAATTGGAAGGTGCATCTAAGTTTGTATTGTATAGTTTGGAAGACATACTCAAAATAAGATTATTGAGAAGGCGTGATTGCTCAGTGGTATAGCAGCGGACTCATAATCAGGAGGTCCCAGGTTCTAAACCAAATCGATGCAGTAGTGCCCTTTGGTAAGACAATCATCCTAATAACAAGTCCCTCAGAGAGGACTAACATCCATCGATCCCCTGGTTTCTTACTTACAAGCATACAATGCTTTCTTAACAGTCCGTTTAAAACAAACCATCAAACCATTGAAGTAAGCAATGTGTCTCAGTTTGCCTCTGTCTGATTCTGAATTTGAGGATACAGTTTAGCTGTAAAACCTTAGGATAGGACATTCAAATAGGTTGCTTATTTACACCTGAGGAAAACACTTTGTGATTAGAATGAATTCTCTGCTCGTGTATTATATTTATTTATCAATCAACACTTGATTTTAATACCTAGTAGTTTCTCTCATGAAAGCCATATTTTTGTAACGAGTAGCTTTGGGTAATGTCTTCATGATGAGCATACAAGTAAAAATTAAGAAATGGCAGGCCAAAGAGAAGGTAGACTGACAACATACAGGAATAGACAAGAAAAGACAATTAGACAAAACTCCGACCATCATCGCCACCACGCCATCATCATCACTCATCTACAGGAGTTAAGGGATCAAAGCAAGGCACGGCTAGGCAATACAAAACTCACAATATTGTAATTTGTTGTATCCTTCTCCTGCAGAAAACTGTAGACCGAGGTTTCAAGGTCGGTCACAAGCTGGAAGCGGTTGACCTGATAGAGTCCGGTTTCATCTGTGTTGCCACGGTGACCAAGGTGGCTGGTCCATTGTTGAGGGTTCACTTTGATGGATGGGACAGATCGTTTGATCAGTGGATGGACTGTGATTCACCAGACATCTGCCCAGTCGGGTGGTGTGAGATGGTCTCATATAAACTACAACCTCCAAGGATACATGGTGAGTTGGGATGCGACCAAGACTCCGTAGTCGTTTTCTACTCTAACCGAATTTCTAATTTCAACCCAGGACCTAACACTATACCTAATCACATTCACAATGCTAAACCTAACCCAAAAGGTAACCTCAAATCCAGCCAACCCTAACCCTGCATGAATCTGTGACAACATAATACACAAAGCAGGAACACTATTAGTGTACATGGTAAATGATTGAATGATTGGATTACTCACTGTTCAAAGGTCATTTGACCAGTGGGTAGACTGCCCTGTGGGGGTAGTGTTAGATGTTTTTATATGGATACATGGTGACATAGAACAGATGGTAGATATGAGCTGTTTGATTTTACATGCAAATAACAAAATTGTTAATGGTAAAAGATCTTTGAATTCAAGTAGTGCAAATATTTGCCTTAATTAGCCTTTTATCGCCAATTCAGGAGAAGAGATAAATAAATTTTTAGCAAATCAACCTCTGAATTCTATATAATTACTATATGCTAGCATTTTTTGTATTGTCAGTCACACCCTTAGATGATCTTTTTATAACCATCATCATTTATTTACCTGGGTTAGATACATTTACAATGGTTTGGCAATGGTGGGAGATGAACCAGAGAAACATATGTGCTATTTAACTGATGTTCTTTATGTCTGTCTTCCTTTGAATGAGCAGAGTCACAGGATTATATCAGCATCACACCAGTATGCAAACCAATCTCAAGAAGAAAGCACTATCCTACTGGAGAAAAGAGAAGTGAGTTTCCCCTCTACAATTAGAAATCATGATAGAGTTGGATTAATAAACTTAAATTAAGCGCATGCTCCTCAGTAGAATTGTCAGTGTCAATGCCATTAAAACAAATTTATTTTCATCAAGAAATGGTGTCTTAGATGGAGAATGCCCAGCTCACCTTTAAAACCTTTTAATATTTAGTATTTCCTTTAGCAGATTCATGATTAGTGCAAGAACAAAAAATGAAAGTAAGGGAGGGATTGCCCATCCTGATGGTCTTGTGTTACAAACCAAGTCAGTTGGTCGTGCCCCTTGCAAGATTCAGGACTTATAATTATGACTTATTGTTCTCTTGATTGCTTGCCTTAATTCCCTCCAGATGAAATTGACATGTTTTGTATGTTTAATATAGAGTTGATTATCATATTATTGTTTGTTTATTTGACAGGGATGTCTCTAACTCCAGCCCTGGAGAGGATGAGCAGAGAGAAGAGTGATGAAGCTCAGAAGATGATGCCTTCAGTCTACTCTTTCTCTGATGAAGAGAGCAACCATGACAGGAGCATCATCCCTCCACCTCCCAAGAAACACCTGATCAAGAAACCTCAGGTCCGCTCCAATCTCAAGTTAAAGATGCCCAAATCAACTTTGAAGCACAATGGCAAAGGCAGGCCCCATGAGCCGGCCTCTCATCACAACTACGCACTGCCCTCATCCAGGCAAGGCAATGGCAGTCTGCTTGGGCAGCAGGTGCAAGAGAAAGAGGTAGAAAAGAGCGTACCACCAGACCAGACACTTAGTGTGAAGACTAGCAATATGGTGAAAGGATTCTTGAAGCCAGAGAATATAGAAAATGGGGAATTCATCGTAGAGGTTGAGAAGGGCATCGTGGAGAGCCATTCCAAGCCAGATACGTCTATTTCCAGTCTAGATTCACCTCCACTGTCAGCAGATTCCTCTTCAGGATACATTGGGGCTGGTGCTTCTCATCAGACAGAGTGCTCAGAGTCCATGGGGGATGCAGAAAGTCCTGGCAAGTTCACCATGAGGAACTGGTCACATGTAGAGCACAAACAACAATGCTCAAAGATGCTGTCTTCAAGGCCATTCAAAGACTTTGTGAAAGAGAAAAACGATGAGTTTGGCATTGAGATGTATGACTTTGAAGATGCCTCTATGGCTCCACCTGTTCTCATACCAAGCGTTAACAAGCATGAGAAAAAGAAAAAGAAGAAGAAAAAGAAGAAAAACAAAAAGAAGAAAGACAGAGAGAAAGACAAAGACAAAGATGAGGACATAGAGAAGGAGAAGCACAAGAAGGAAGGGAAGAAGAAGAAGTCAAAGTTGGATAAAGAGCGAAAAAAGGAGAGGAGGAAAGAAAAGGCGAAAGCAAAAGCAAAGGCCAGTCAACTAGCAACTCTGTTGAATCTGCCGACAGAACTGCCTTCAGTTATGCAGACTGACCTGACAAACGGTGAGGAAAATGTGCTAAATCATATTCTGAATGATAAAAACACTCCCCAGGGTGGACTAGACTTGAACAGAATGTCCAAGGTGAAGTTCTCCATGAACACTGGGAGCAACCAGGACCCAAGTACTGATATCCCAGTGGAGGAAGATAACCGAACTGCATCTGACAAAGTCTCTGCATTGGATAGACTGTTGGCTAAGTCTGTCGATGATAGCGTTTCGGTGAGAGTAGCTCCTTATACTGTGTGTAGTCAGACCTTGAAATCAGATAGTGCAGTGTTCACAAGCATGCCGAGCGGCTCCAACACAAAGCCTCTAGAATCACAGGTCAAGGAGAGTAGTGCAAGCAAAGAATCAAAGTTAGTTGCTGGATTTTCATCTTCTTTTGCTACCAAGGATTTGGGAAAGCCCAGTGTGCCAAGGACAAACTCTTTTATTGATAAGACTAAGTCTAGAGACTTGACCCTCAAAGAGCGGCTTGTTAAAGAACTGCCGAGTGCAATTGACGATCCCTATAACTTTGAAGCTGAACCAAGTGAAATAGTGCCTCTCAGACCTATCAAAGAGAAAAGAGCATCAGCATCTAACCTTCGCAAAGAGACTGGCAAAGGAAGTTTGGCAAAAAACGGGACAATGTTAAAGGCTGGTCCAGACACTGCAGCGTTGTTGGCGTCGCAAGCGCAGGTCCAGAAAATAATCAAGGATGTTAACACTTCACTGGCATCCCAAGAGCATCCAAAGCCAACGCCTGCATCCAAAGACCAGGTACAAGCAGGAAAGAAGAGTCTTGCTTCCGCAATGACGTCTCGAGGAGGAAAAGCCCAGATGTCGGAGGAAGATGAACTGAAGCTGAAGAAACTTCGTTCTCTCTTCCTAAAGCAGGAAAAAATCAGCGACATACTGACTAAGCAGCAGCAAGCAAAAAGGAAGAGGAGGATCAGCAGTGAGGAGCAGTCTGGGCTTGGGATGATGAACCCACAGGGTATAGCTCAGGTAGGGTTCTTGAACTCGATGGATGGCAGTACCATTCCCAGTCTCCCATCTCCTAGGCAACAAGACATGATAAGAATGATGATGCAAGGGCAGAGGTCACATATTCCTCCATCCAGTCTGCCCCTAGGCCCTGAGCTTGTGAGCCATTCTCAACTCAGCCCTTCTTCCCACCCTGGTGTATTCTCTGGATTCAGACCCTCTGGTAGAGATCTGTGCAATATGGTAGCCCTGTCAAGGCCGCCAAAAGAATTCTGTATGCCTGTCAATGTCCGTTCCCCTTCACCTACAACCATGATGCAAGGCCTCACCCATCCTCCTCGTATGTCCCCAACAAGTATACCTCTGTCCAGTCCAACCTCCATGTCTCCTACTATAAGCAGACCTCCCCCAACCTACGGGGCTCATTTATCTCAAGCATTACGTAATATGCCAAGATCTCCGGTAGACCCAAGATCAGACTTCTTGCCATTCCCCCCTCAGCACCGCATGCCCATTGACTCTAGCTTTCCCATGCCCCACCCACATGCCAGTGCCCCCCAACGGCTTCCTCCACTGCAGTCCCTCCTAATGCAGCCCCGGTACCCTCCCCCACCCCACCCTAAGAAATCCCCCATCCCAGCCCAAGCCAATCATTCCCTGGGTTCACAACAGCTGTCTGGAGTGCCCCCACCAACACATATCCTGCCCCCTCCTTCAGTACCGCCTCCATCTTACAACCTCCACCAGGCTATGGTGAATCAACAATCCCTACTGCCGAGCCCTCTGGGTCGTAAGGCCCCGTCCTCCAGCACCAGCAGCCCACAAACGAGTCCTGCCACACCTGGTGAACCTGCCCTCACCAGGGAACGGCCAACCACGCCCAGTCTTAATTCACCTGGAGAAAAGATGCCTAATCCATGGACATGGGGAATCGCTGAGGTGGTTCAATTCCTAGCTGAGACAGGGGAAGGCTCATGTGCAGAGTGTTTTTGTAGACAGGTGAGATATCATTTTAAATAGTTTTTCATAAATAGAAACTTGCAAATGAAATATATTCATTTCATTTGAACCGTATACAAAATATTGTAAGGGAAGGGGATAATACCTTGTAAGTCAATGTTCAATTTTCAGGAGATCTAAAAGACATGCATGTGAACATTAGTGCATTGACCTTTTTCCTTTTACATCTTGCTTGCGGCATTATTTTTACAGATCGGTATTACATGTAGGATAATGGAAAATCGAATTGGTCCTTGGTTGCAAAATTATCCCAAAAATAAAAAACAAAACTTGCAAGAAATCAATCTATGATAATTCATCACCCAGTTATACCATACATTTTTACAAAATGATTCTGTGATTCAAACAAATTGTTTCTCAGTTACATTTGTTCTAAGGAGGATCTGGGTTATTTTGGGCAATATGATATATGGTAGGAAAAGGATTAAAAAACAACCATGCAATTATATGTATTTCTCGTCACTTGTAATTACTGCAGAATATCAATGGCCAGAAACTGATGTCTCTGAGCAAAGAGCAGCTGGTCAAACTGACTGGAATGAAGGTGGCTCCCTCGCTCAAGATCTACGAGCAGATTGTGAAGCTACGGTCCCAGTTTCCCATGGGTCCACTCGGCCCCACCCCACAGACGGACTCCATGGCCAGATGATAATCAGTTTAGGTCAGTGCAGAACTAGATGACCTCATATGAACACTTATATTGTCAACAATTCTTTGATAACTCACTACCGGTGATTGTTCACCAGAGCTTGATGTCCTTCCTGCATAAGCCAGAATAGTTACTTCTGGACAGCACAGCTCAACAACTCCTAACCTGTTCTCTTCGATATTGGGTGCAGAAGATCAGTACCAGTATGATGTTAGCGCAGCTTGACAGCTCAGCTCCTAGCTTGTTCTTTCTTCAATGTTGGGTGTAGGTCAGTATGGTCAGCTAAAAATGTCCTGTCTTGTTCTCTCTATAATGATGAGGTGCAAAATATTGTTAGGATGTTGACCCTACATCAGAGCCCATCACTTGCTTCCCAATGCACTGCATAAGGTCTATGTATGATAAAGCTACATGAATGTTTCTGTCTTTTTTGCAGATAACTATTATCCATCATTGTGCTACGGCTGTTCACTTTGCTTGTGATATTGTTTGTCTTTTGATAAGAGTGAGTAAGGCTTTACAGTGACATCCTTTATTCAGGCACATCAAATTTCTCTGTTCCAGCAAACAGTATCTGTATGATATGCCAAGTCTAAGAGTAATAAACTAAAGAGTTCATTTGGACAACAACAAAAATGTGCTTTATCCTATTTTAAAAATTCAGGTTAAGGTAATCTTTGACCATGTTTTATGTGTAAGTGAATTTGCCAATTATCCCTATCTTTTGTATTCTCACAACTGCTAAGAAAGATGTTGATTTTATATTGTTATAGAAAAAAAATACATATGACCATGAGTTTGAAAATACAAGATATGTTCCATATGCTGCGACTTTGGTGGTCTTCACAAGTTGCCCAAATATGTAGGTGTATATATATATATATATACTTGTATGTGACATTCTACAAGGGGGTAATGTGTGTTTCCTACATACTTATATTCCTGCATGTTTTATTTGCAGTGTTTTCTTCTTAAGTAGTGGGCTCTTTTATCTTGATCTGGTCAACAGTTCTATGAAACCCTTCATAATCAGTCAACTTGCAGTGGCTCTTTACACTATGTCATGTACTATTCTACATTTACAAAACATAGAGTTTACCATGGCTAATAAGTATAAGTAGATAGTAAGCATGGAGATATTGTCGGATGTGTTTTGGTAGATTTCAATTTCACAAGAACTGTCATACAGCAGGGATTAGAGCAATACAGTCTTGTGGAGAGTATGGATTTTTTTTTAGAGGTATGTTGAGTCTTGTGTAGGTTTTGACACTGCAAAAAAAAATGTGTATGGCCGCAGTTGATGTGTGAAATAATCTTTATTCCATTTAAGCTGATATTTTTATTTATTTTCTTTTATAATAAATAAGTTTTTGTTTGTTGCTCATGTTAGCTCAGAATGAGATATGTGAGATATGAATACATGTTATAAACCAAATAATTACCAAATATTCCTACATGATAGCCTGCTATACATGACTGTATGGATCTTGCTAGAGTTTTATTTCTCTTAGTGCCTCCCATATTTTTTTAAATAGTAAAAAACGATCCTGCTATTCTGGACTTTAGGCCAGCTGAAACCCATCTTGCCATAAATACTACCCTTGTCAATATTGTTTTTTTCTATGCATATGATTTTTTAAAAACCTTTGATAAGTTATTTATGCCCATTATATGATATCTTTCATAGCTTACATTATCTGTATAGTCCTGCTCTTACTCAAGGACTCTTCTTCTATGTCATTCATTTTATACAGAACAATATTTTTTTCCAAAATTAAATTAAGTTTGCCACACATTTTCTTTATATCGCTGCATGACTTGCCTGTCATTTTTTTATGAAGACAAACGACAACTGATCTCAATATTGGCCAATTCAGAAAGAAAAAAATGTTCTGTTATTTCAAAGCTCACCAATGTCATATGACAGCCCTTTTCAACTAGAGTGCTGGGAGAGAAATGGTGTTACATCAAAATAGTATTTTGGAATAATGTTGATTTTATGAAACACCACATATTAGATCATGAGGAAATAGCATTTTAAAGTTGAAAAGAATATTCTTCCTCACTCTCTCACTTTGTTTAGAAACGGGAAGATTTCAGGCAACAAAGTACCTGAATACCTCCATATTTGGCTTAAAGGTGCCCAAATATCATTTTATTTGACAGCCAGTTACCCAAATATATTTTATATCTTTTATATCGAAATTGGATTGCTACCATGCTCGTTCACTGCACTTGATTGCAAAATATAGAAACAGGATAATTCTGGGCAACGAGATGCCCCAATATCCTCATATTCATGTATATTTGACAGTGGGGTGCCTGTATACATTATTGGATATCTTATGTAATGTGTTATTGCAAAATGATATTTTAACATTTTAGGGTGGTCTTTTTTTTTGCGTGCTCACTTTGCTCGCTCACTCAAAAAACAATGGAAACAAATAAGCCTGCCTCCAAATAATGTTCAAGATTTAGAGACTGTATCATCATTTAGAAATTTAAAAAGTATAGTGAAAAGATCAAGAAACATAGTAGAGAAATATATTTGTACACCATATTCCTAGAAAGAAAAGTTTGAAAAATTACATTAGACTGTTGTACTACCACTTGTTATGACTATGAATAATTTGCCATGCTAATATAATTGCAGGGAAATCCAAATAATCGCCCTAAAATAAAGTAGAAAAATCAGATTGGCAAATTGGAGACATTTTTAACAAAATTGGACGTACAATAAGAAAGTTGTTTAAAAAAAAAGTTTTGATCACTATAACTATGAGAATTTCAAATTGGCTGAACAGTAAAATATGACTGTGATGTAGTTGGCAGACAACTCTATGTGGAGGACCTATGGTAATATGCTATCCATGATATATTTGTAATATTGCCCAAAAAGAGAAAGTACCTAGGGGGGCAAAAACAGTTACTTATATTTCAGTATATACTGGTAATGAATGGTGGAGTTGACTGTGAATACATCACAATATACTGACCAAATTGCCAATTTGAGGTTCGCATAGATTTAGCGATTTGAAACTTTTACTACTTTTTTTTGTGGTCATACAAATTAACTTCTTACACAGCGTTCCCTGTAAGAGCTTCAAAGAAACCAATATCAACATTTCAAAAACTTGTTTTATTGCTTCGGCTAAAAAAGTTTAGAAATTTGACTTATTTGAGTGATAGTGTTAAGTTAACTATGGTATAATTATTATATGCAATATCTTTTTTAATTTTGCTTAAATTTTTCATTCAAATTGTTCTTCTGATGAATTTGATGAATTCTTGGTATAATGCTTTATAAGCACCAACCCATGATGATTTGACAGATTTTCACAAGCACGAACAAGGGTTATATGCCTTTCTATAGCTCAAGAAAAAAATCTCCTTACTGAGGAGTATGGAAAAACAATCCTTTGAAGATATTGTATTTGAAATCTGGACCGTTAATCATGAAAAACTGATTCCTAGCTGTAATTTGAATGAGCTGATTTGCACCATTCTTACTCAGCTATGTTTTATTTTAATTTTTAGAAAGCCATCCTTGGTGGATGCATCTCTTGATATTCATGCATTTTCCCATCAGCTAGGGCATCCTCTTTCCACAAATCTGTCATAAAATACAAGTTTGCAGAAATCTCATTGAGCCCTTTGTTAATTGTAATGCATGTACATGCATATCAATGGGATGTCAGCAAACTTGCACTCTTGCAACTTTGTGAGATGCTGTGATTTTAAGACTTTCAAAAGGGTAGAATAAGATTAAATAATGAGACTGAAAATAGTAAAAATTAAAATAATGAGACTGAAAATTGAGTCACATTAAAATACTAAGTCTTGAAAATAGAGTCAAATGTTTTGGTCAGTGTTTTGATGATGCCCTAAAGTGTAATACGTGTCATATTTCTCTATTTTATAATACACAGCTCAGTGAAAAAGCATAGGACCTATTTTGCATGCATAAGAACATGTGTCATTTATTTCCATGAACGAGTCTAAATTTAGTGTGAATTTGTCAATGGAATGTTACTGCATTATGCTATACTGGCACATGTACTTCATTAATGCATTGTTATGTAAACAATTTGGGTATTTTGCCAGCTGAAATGCAGATACTGCATTATGAATTTAACTTGTTAAATATGTGCTGCCTGCATCTTTTTCTATATGTGGGGCTGTTGTGTAGTTATACCTGTATTTAGTGTAGATCGAGGCCCTCCTACAATGTAGGCCGGGTAAAGAATCATGTACTTGTATATTTGAGTAGCACTACCTCATGAGATATATTGAGTATTATTGAATTCATCTTTATGGTGAACATTAACGCTTGGGGACAATCTATATATGGACATTATACATTTATTCATTCATCTATATCTTAGTTATGATATTCTGTCCCTTGCAGATTGGAGCAACTTGAGCTCTACTTTTACTTTACTTTTTTTCAAATGCAGTTAAAGGGAACCAAAACCTTCATACTAAGTTACTTTTATTGTAAAATTTAAAAGATTTGAATAAAATCAGTGAAAATTTGAACAGAATTGGGCAAGGAATAAGGAAGTTAGAGCTTTTTGAAATGACTAGTCACTAGAGGGCGGTATTCAATTTTTTGACATCATCTGTGGACAACTCTCCATGCCTTTTGTACATAAAATTTCACAATTTTTTCGTTTTCTTCGTATTTATTTGTGTTCTTGATCTGACTTCATAACATGTGAAGTAAAATATCATTTTGCATTCTATATCTTGCTTTCAGGGGAGTAGATTATCTCAATCACAAGAAAGAAGGAAAAACATGAAACACAAAAGGCATGGAGAGTTGTCCACAGATGATGCCATCAAATTGAATACCGCCCTCTAGTGACTAGTCATTTAAAAAAAAACTCTAACTTCCTTATTCCTTGCCCGATTTTGTTCAAATTTTCAATGATATTTTTCATATAAATACTTTACAATAAAAGTAACTTAGTATGAAGGTTTTGGTTCCCTTTAACTTTGCTTTTTTCAAATGCAGTTAACTAAGTGTGTCCAAATTTACTTTTTTGGGGTCCTAAAATTACTTATAGCCAATTATTTCAAAAGCATAGGTAGAATGCATCTATCTCGCATACCTTAGTTTGATTATGACAGGGAAGTACGTTTGAAAATCAAAATATATTTTCAAAAACTATTCTTACAATTTGATATTCATTTCTGCCATTCACATTTTCTGCCAAGTATTTCACTGCAATTTCTAGTAGTGGAGGTTTCATTTATTCATTCATTTTCTTGAAATAGGACCACATGGGTTCATTATTTAATGCACTGTTGTCCATAAAGTTGGAACTGTTTTTCCTCTTCTTTTTCATGCAATGATTGACAATATGTTTTGTAGATAAAATTTACGTATTCTCAGAACTTTATTGATCAATCTCTATGACTCTTCAGATTGATTAATGAAGTTCTGAAATTGAATAATATTGTCAAAATCATTTCATGAAAAAGAGGTTGAAAAAAGTTCATAGGCAACTTTGGAGTAGATCAAAATGTTGTATGCCTGGCAGAAGGGGGCAGACATGAACTTTGGTAACTTTTCTTTGGATAAAGAAACGATATAGAGAAGTTATAATGTTGTACATGTATGTAACGAAATATTCTGGTTCGATGTAGTTAAATTAAGGTTACAACTGTGTAAAAATAATGTCTAAAAATGTAATCAATCTATTGATGGCTTCCTGACAGGCACACATTGAATTACATCAGTTATAACTGGCCCTAATGATCTGGGGAAAACCAAATTTTACAGTTAAGCAAGGAGGGAAAGTTGTCCATAGTCTGTCTGCTTAGTCAAGGTGAATGGGCATATCCATTTTAACATTTGTTGTTGTTGTTATTGAACTACAGGTATCATTGAATTGTGTGCACATACTCTTAGTACCACAAAATATGTATACTTTTTGCAATACATTGATCTACATTTGCCACACTCCACCCAGGTGAAGTAAATGGGTACCTGGTAGGAATTTATTCCTTGAAATGCTAGAGCGCTATAATGGCATCACAGCTAAAGCCGGGGTAATAATATCCAAGTTTGGAAGCGCTTAGAGACTTATTGTGATTTGCGCTATATAAAAGCTGAATATTATTATTTATTATTACATGTTGATAACTTGAACTGAAATTTGATCCATTTTATTAACACCTTTTAAAATCACTCCATACAATTCAGGACAGGCAAATGTTTATTTCTACTCCATGATAATTGTTTTCAGTTAGATATTTGAAGCTTTTGATAAAGGTGGAATCTTGCAAGTTATGTTAATGGATGCATCAGTGAGCTTTTATATGACATTAGATTTCCCCAGATTTTCAATTTATGAAAAATTTCCACCTCCAAGGCGACGATTTTTTAAAAACTGTAATATACTTTGTATTTCCTTTATTTATCTGAGCATATTATTTTGATATTCAAATCCCTTCTTTCCCACACCAATTCATGAGGCATTGCAATTTTCATGTATATTAACATTTCTGAAATAATTTCTCATAAGTGTGTACTATATAACATGGGCCTTTTCCTATTTGTAAGCTCTACATTGTGTGTGTCATATGTAGCATTTCAAAATAGGATGGAAATTGAGTAGCTAGGATCAGTAATCCATAGTATGGAGTATGTTTACTTATTCTTTCATAATCATAAATGTTGTGTTAATATTGATTTTATTTATTGTAAATTTTATTTTCTGTTATATCAGTATTCTTTTTACTTTTACAGTTACAAATGAAGTATATGCAATGTAAGATACTCTTCCAGTTGACTGCAAAAACAATTATTTCTATTATAAAAATGCTAAATACTGTAGAGAATTATGTGAAATTATAATCGTTGTGTTTCAGATGAAATTGTAATGTTTATTACCATCACAGGTTTTTGTGTACATAATGAAGTAGACTTGTACAGTTTTGTGAATACTGTATGTAATTATTTAGTGTCAGGTCTTGATATTTTGTTTTTTTGTTTTTTGAATGCAACCAATATATATAGTGCAGGACATATGTGATTTCTGGTTGAATAAAATGAGAAATCATGTTGTGAAAAAGCATTTTGAGATCTAAGAATCAGTTATTGATGATGATGATGATGATGATGATGATGATGATGATGATGATGATGATGATGATGATGATGATGATGATGATGATGATGATGATGATGATGATGATGATGATGATGATGATGATGATGATGATGATGATGATGATGATGATGATGATGATGATGATGATGATGATGATGATGATGATGATGATGATGATGATGATGATGATGATGATGACCTCATTCATATTCATAGGGCTTAATCTTCATAAATAAAAACAAGGAATGATAGAAAACAAAAATCTAAATGTTTATACATGTAATTTTATTAAGGATGATGAAATGCTGCTTATAATGGAAGTTCAATATGAATTTTTTTCTTCTTCCAATTAAAGCGGCAATCAGCAGTTTGGATGACATGTACAAATATAGCATTCTCCCTTATTAGCTAATTTGGTATATTATTATTTAATATATTACAGTAGTCCCCCTATTACTCATATACATGTATTTTGACAAACTGACATTTCATACATTTTGTGCGTATATTCAAATATTTCTTTCTCATTTTTTGTCCAATTTCATTTAAACTTTCACTAGTCTGCTTCTAAGAATGTTCTCTGTTCTTGTAGAATATTAAGGTTGGATTTTTTTTTCTTTTAGGGGTTCACGTATATACTATACATAAAACAAATACCTCAGAAACGAGGTTGAACAAAATTCAGACAAACATGAAGTATGAGTTTACAATTCACACATATTTAATGAAGTACTTATGATTGTGAATTATATGTTGTTCCTGTGAAATTATCCTCTATGGACATATAGAAATGAAATGAAATGAAATACATTTACAAGAAAACATAACAAAATTTTGATTTTGGGCAGGAAAGTAAGACTACTTTTGTTAACATATTCACAAAAAAGATGTACTAAAGACTCTGGATATACATTTTATTTATATACAATCTAAGTACATACATAGGTATCCTTGGAAGCTAGGATTTTCCAAATAATGGGATCACTGGTCTGTCCATAATCCATCACTAATATTAAAATATTTACTGCGATGTGATCATAATGTTTACACAAAGAGTCACCAGATTATATACTTGCAGATGACATCCAGACATGAACATTTTCACATAATTGTTTGCAATTAATTTCTCAGTCTTTTCTATTCTATTTTCTCATGAAGTCACAGTAGAAAATATCCTCTAAAAAGATTGCCCTCATGAAAAGTTTTGACTAAAACATTCATGCCACATGTGTGGTGTAGTCCCATATACCGATTCTGTATGCAGTGCTTGTGACATTCTTCTCATGTACTTCCCAATTTTTTCCACAGTTTCTTTTACAAAGTGTTCATTTAACCAGTTTTTAATTTCTTTGAGTTAGGGGTTGAGTTTGGTTCTCCTTGCCATGACGGAAAGCAGAGGTGGGATCAAATTTCTTCTTTCCCTCCATCTTCTCCACTTTATCCTTCATCTGCCTTAGGTTTCTGCTCTGTTTGGTGGTTTCTTCTCGCAGTTTGGTAACCTCCTGAAAATGCAAACAAATGAAAGACAAACGATTTACTGCCTATTTTGCATGCCTCCTCACATTCTGTATTGAATTATCAACGTTTGAATCCTACAGTATATGGAAAATTCAAGTGCATGGTTGTCATGCCTTGTACAAACGGTACAACCTGTATTTTGTGAATTTAAACTGGCAAACTCCATGTGAACCCAATGAGTTGTTGATCGAGGTGTTTAACTATACACCTTTGTGCGGCGCACTGCGTTAACATTTTTTTCCTTCAACATATGGGATGGATTAGCCCATTGAACAGAGTTGGTTTTCAAAGGGGCCCACATAATTCTTTTGTCTGAACTAGGTTGAATTTGTAATTGGTTAAGCCTGCATTACCTTCTTGAGACTGGCGTTTTCATCCTTGATCTTCATGATGTGATGTATCTTCTGCTTCTGGTTCTGGTGCCCAAGGAGTTTAGCATAGTCGTTACTCAGCTTGTTAACCTCACTCTGTGCAGCATCGTTCTGGCTAAGTAGCATTCGTCGATCCATCTCAAACTGGTTCAGTTGATCCTTCCAAAACAAGCAATTCATTTATTATTCTTGGTCATGTAATTATATTGTGAGAATCAGGAAAGATTATTACATGTATTTTGTCAGACTTGAATCATCAACATAAATATCAATCGGACAGATCACTAATGGGTAATAACATGGTTTTACATGCCTGTTTGAATTAAAAACAATGGAGGCTGAGTTGCTTTATCCAACATTATGTGACCGCACATGACCAATCATTTGATTAGGATCTGGGAGTGAGTTGTATAATACCTACTATTTAAATACCCATATATTGGGCATTTCACCTGCCTTGATTTACAAAGGATTTTTTTCATTTTTGAATTCCTTTTCAATCTATTGCAAAGTTGTTTCTTTGATGTTTCTGCTTCCACCAAGCACAAAATTCTGTAATTTTTCTGTTACATCATTAAACCATATTCAAATAAACTTACCTTAAAGGGAGCTACTTTTTCTATCAGTTCCTCAAACTGCAGCTTCCAACTGGGGTATCAAAGAGAAACAATCAGTTCATTAAAGGTCATTCCAAGCGTAATGTTCATTACTAAACATATAAAGAACTGCAGGGGGTTAGATGAAAAAATTCAACCCATTTTTTAGCCCCATCTATCCAGGGTAAATGTGACCCTGTTTGTCGGAAAGAAGGATATTGGGAAAAATTTCATGAAAGTTGTAAAAACACAAATTTTCGACAAAATCTGCAAGGGGTCAGTTCAGCTTTTTGTTGTTGACATATCACTAGACCAACTTTGTCAGTCTTGTGTGCCTTGTGTAAATTTGTTGAGGGTTCACTCTCCAAGGTTCCACAAGACCAATCATTTCTATCTTCCTTCATGTATTTCTTTGTTTTGGCTTACGCTCTAATGAATGACAAAAGTCATGTTTCATCTCCTGGGCCATTAGTCAGCTGTGACAATCTCAGTCACATTGAATATCAAAATCTAATGCAACAAGAAAGTGCTTTAGTTGTCTATAGTGACAATCCAACCAAAACAGACAAAACTGGTTTAACTAATTGTACATTGAGCATATCCTTCCTGTCAACAAGATAGCAAGATGAGGGCTATGATAGCAAATCAATATTCAAGATCACTGATTAGCTATCATAGTAGCCCCCCCCCCCTGTAAAAAATCAAGCAAAAAAGAAAAAAAATAACATAAATAATGAAAGTAGTCTGCTACATTACTGGGGATACCCCTAAATGCATGGATGTTATTTTCACGCCCCCATTTCAAATGAATCCGAGTCTGGGATAGCTTAGTGATTTAGGCGCTTCCAGCTGTACTACATGTGCCGATCAAGTCTCAGCAGCTTGCGCTGGCCAGTAGTCACAGAGCAAGCTGTCTATATACACATTGCAATAGTTGGACGGTGCCAGCTTTCACCACTTCTTTGGTGTTTTAAATAGTATTTCGTAAGCAATTTTCTATTTTACATAAATTGTGAATCTGCTGTGTGCTGGTTAAAGATAAAACCCTTCAGAGATATCCCTAGATGAGAGATGTGACTTGGGAAAGACTTCCAATAAACCCCTACACAGTGCACAACCTGGAAAAGTTGCTCCGAAGGCAAGTCAAGTTTGAAATCACTGCACGATCGGGACTCTATATTCACAGCATTTTGACAAAGAACAATAACAAAAAATAAAAAAATGATGGACATGCAGTGGGATTCCCAAATTATTTCTTCTGGAACAATCATGAACTTGTAAAAAATGCAAGGAAGTAAATAAGCAGCCGTAAAGAGAGGAATCTAGAAATAGCTTTCGAATACGTATATTGCACATGCTTAATACATGTAACTCAGGCGCTACATGCATGCACCTGTATACCAGAAGTATGTAGGTCCCGTAAGTGGCCCGAAATTACATCCAAGAGTGGGCAATTCAGGCATTTTGGGGTATTGGCGATAGCAAGATTTAGAACTTTGATATTTTTATTTTTTCCTATTTAGCTTGTATGAAATTTTGAGTATAAAAAAGGAAAAAAGCTTACCTTTGACTCTCGGTTTGAAGAATTTCAACAGCCTTTTCGTCCAAGCACTGGTGATTTCTGATAAGAAAAATATAATCCAGAGCAAAATCTAATAATGATATCTGATATTGAGATTGTAAAGAGGATGATGGGATCTTCCTCAAGTATGTAATTGTTATATTTGACCAATTTATACTTGGGCAAGTAAAAGCTATTGTGTGCCCCATGCATTATGAAGTATTACAGTGTAATCAACACGCATCAACACCCAGAGTATCATAGTTGATATCCAGAGGGTTCACAAATTAATACAATAATCAGATACAAGATACAAGTTATTTTATTTGATCTTTAGAGCAAACAAGTTACATAGAAATTTGGTTTCCACTGGCGTTACAGTAATATTCAAGAAAATACATAATTACAAGAAATAGATGAAATAAGAAACAAATACATGCAAAAGATAATGAAGCAACAAAAATGGTCAATTGTACTTAAAATCATGAGTTTCACTACACTAAAATACAGATATGGTTGGTAATGTATGGGAGAAAGTACCATGGAACTGCCCACTCAACAAACTGTTTATATACAACGAATCTATGACTCATCATAGTTGGTAATATTTCTGAAACTAACTCTCTCTCAGTCTGAAGCTGATGCAGTCTCTGCTCCAGATCATCTATCCTCTCCTCCAGGCGTTCCCTAATCTGAGAGGTCTTAACCTCGTGGTCCTCCCTCGCCTTCCTCCTCTCAGCCTCGCTCTGAGACAGCTTGGTCTGGGTGTCAACCAGCCGACGCCCAAACTCTGCCCGCTGGTGGCTGCAGGCTTCCTCCAGGTTTTGGACCTTGGACTTCCAGGTGGTCTCAATGTTGCTGACCTGTTCTCGCAGTGTGGTGCTCTCCTGTTTGGCAGAGGTGGCCTCGCATTCAAGTCTGCAGAGGCAAGGGAATAGATGTGATGGCAAAAAATAACACATGAACTATCTCATTTCAGTTAACCCATTTACTGCAGAAACCAAGTGGCTTCTGTATTAAAGGCTATGGGAATAAGAGAAGTCAGTTGTCTATGGGTTAATAGCTTACATTCTGTGATATGCCAACAGGGAGAGGGAATAATGGTAAAGTAAACATGACTTTGACGTTTCAGATACTATGGCCAGCTGTGTTTTCTACATGCTGGCAAATAAATGACTCTCTAATTTGTCAAAATCATTCCAAGCCTGATAATTATCTAATTTAGATATGTAGATATTGCTCTTGAAACACCTTTTAAAATTCCCCTTTAAATACATCATTAGTTTATGTGGAGCCCTTCATTAGAATTTGTATGTATTCTCTACTGTCATTTATCCAGTGTTCAGTATTTTTTAATTCCATATTTAGTATTCTTAAAACAAACCCACATTGATGATGTATAAAGGAGAAATCTCAGCAAAATCATGACAAGGAAAAATAGAGGAAGAAAGAAATGGGTTGAGAAGGAAAGAGAGATAAAGGGGAAAAAAGGAAAACAAGACAGAAGAGTCTCATGCACAGGAAGCTAACATCATGAGAAACCATACCTGTGGACATTCTGTTGGCCTGCAAGCGAGTCTGCACTGAGTTTTTTCTTTGCTGCCTGCAGTAGCTCTACTTGCGTCATCAGACTCTCTTTGGCTTTCTGAGTGATCTTCAGACTGGACTCAAGACTGGCACTCAGTTGCTGTTGCTCCTCTAGACTCATCTGTACAGCCTTTTGCTCGGATCGTGCCTGGTCGAAAGCCTGCTCAGCTCGTATCTGCCCATCTTGAGCCAAATTCAGCATGGAACTGAGTCTATCCTTATCCATCTTGATGTCTTCAGCCTGTTTAAATTATGAAAGAAATAGGGTTGCTCTTTCACCTTTTGTTGAGATTATCATTACCAAATTTTAAACAAAACTTAATAGGGCTCATCATACATTGCGATAAAATTGGTGTACGTAGAAAGTGTATGTTGCTCGCCAATATGCTATTGAGCCTTCAGCACCAATTTTCTTGTCCATATGTGATCAGGGTCCCGTATCACAAATATAACATAAGAATAAGAATAATAGGCATTTATATAGCGCCGTCTATCTAAACAATTAACAAATTAATTATTACCCTGGCTTTAGCCTAGCTGCCATTACAGCGCTTTAGTATTTTAAGGAATTAATTCCTGCCACGTACCCGTTTACCTCACCTGGGTCGAGTGTGGCAAATGTAGATTAATGCCTTGCCAAAGCAAACTTAGCAATTGATAGCTATTTTGCAATTGACCATGATGTAAAGTTTTATGTTTTACAGGGCTCAGCTCATAATCCTGACCATACAACCGAAGTGACCACATAGTCAACAACGAAAGGTAATGAATTATAAGCTTCATTCTAATCGTAGATACAGCCTACACTCCCAAAATGTGACATGTAGATGTAGGGACAACAGAAATATAATAGAACAATATCAAGAGGAGATGGCTCTGTACAGGGTAGAGCAGTGGTCTCGTAAATGGGAGGTCCTAGATAAACCAAGTCGATGTACTAATGCCCCTTGGTAAGGCACTAATCCTCATTACCAAGGCCCTTGGACCTCTCTTAAAGCTGTTGGTCTCCAGGTTGCTGACTTACAAACATATGCATGCTTCCTTAGCAGTCATGTACAATGTAAATAAACAAACCATCACCATTCCGGAATAAAGATATATAAACATAAATAAACATCTTTTACACAGGGGTGATAGTGAGCACACAACCAAAAATAGGTATTTTTGTTTTCCCCTCAACCACGCCCCCTTGAGTAAAAAAAAAAGAAGAGGATTCGCGGGGAAAAAATGTCATCTAACAACATTTCCCCCCTTTCGAGTAAGAAAATTTGGGGAAAATTTGGAAAAAATAAGGCAAAATTGGGAATACAGAAAATAAGGGGGAAATCGGGAAAATCAGGATTAAATAGGGAAGAAAAAAAAAATCTGGTTAAAAAAAAAAAAAAGAAAAAGAACTGGATTTTTAATTTTTTTTTTTTTAATTGGGAAGAAGAAAAAAAATCGGGGAAAAATTAAAAAAATCGGGAAACCAATTTAAATCGGGTTTTTATCATGCCTGTTACAGTAAGATGAGAAATGTCAGCTAACATTATGTGAGGGTAAAAATGTTGAGGGTATAATTTAGCCATTAGCACTGCATGTTTTTATCAAGCTTGCCTACCGTGCCCTCTTGTTTGGCAAGTCTGTTCTCAATGTTGCTCAGTTCTTCAAAATCATTACTGAGCTCTGACAGCTGTACTTCCAAGGCATCAACTCTTTCCTGTAAAAGAAGGCATGAACATTAGAATAAGTCTAGCATGAAAGATGTATTATACACTCATTCCATCCATTTTCTATTTCTGACACTACATGGTTCTCTTTTCATTTTGATGTATTCTAACAAGTATCTTGACTTGAGATATTTATCACTTTTGAAAGTTGAGAGGACGTTCTTGCTGGTGTGACAATAAAGAAAGAGATTGGAATGTAGAAAACATTGCAACAATAGTTTGTCCCTTTTTTCAATAGATTTTAAGGCTGCGACTCGCACTGTTGACAACTATTCAAGTAAGATTTCTCGTACTCGAATACACGGCCGCCATTTTTTCTTCTTTTTCCCCCCCGATTTATGCCCTGCCTCCTGGCACTGTGCCGGCCGGCCGACGCTCAACCGTGCCCGGAAGAGCACCGGCATGGTACCGTGAGTAAAAATGTTTCCAAGCTCAATCATACACGGGGTGTCACTGTCAACTCATCACTCAGAAACTATGGCGTAAAATCACCACAATAAAAAGGCAAGGTATTTACATGTCAAATATTTTTTCCTTGCCATGTCTAAAAAATAAAAAATGTTAATTTTTGAAATGGTTAAAAAATGGCCGCTGAGTACTTGAGTACCTGCCTGTAAGCCTGGGCGTGTACTTGAGTACCTCATTACACGCTTACGCACAGCCTTAATAGATTTGGATTAAAAAAATTATTCCTACAAAATTGTGAAACTTTATCTGGGTTATATGTCCTTTCAAACATTACTACCATGGGGTTGTAGTATCAAAATATAGAATACATTAATGATCCCCTCCTTACAAAATATATCGTTCACATGATATATGTTTATTTCAACTTTACACTTTCAAATGTTAATTGCATTTATTAATGTCTCTGTATATTGCTTTTTAGGAAGTTTAATACCTTTTCAATGTTGAGCTCCTCACACAATATCTCCTTGTCCTTTGTATGGTTGTGTTTATCCATCTCTCGTGCCTCCTCCACACTCTTGAGTGATGCCATCACTTGGTCTTTCTCCTCTCTCATCTCATCCAACTTGGTCTGGAGTTGATCATTGATTGCTCTGATTGAACAAATCTGGGCAAATATATCAGAAAGGAGCGGAAAGAATATAATGTGTGTGTGTGTGTGTGTGTGAGAGAGAGAGAGAGAGAGAGTGTGTGTATTTGTAAAGGGCTTAGAGACATTTGTATTAAAGCTTATCAACACTAGTGTGGCTAGGAGAGATTAGACCACACAGCGAGGTCACTGACAGGTGGCTATCTCAACAACTCAGCTCTCAAATAACATAAGAAATAGAGGATCATGAGGGACCAACAGGCACCGATTGGGGAAGTTTTCTATATAGAAGGAGCAAGTAGCTACAAGTAGGACAGTGAGGCTTTAAGCGCTATATACAAATTACAAATTATTATTAGAGAGAGAGAGAGAGAGAGGGGGGGGGGGGGGGGGTAGATAAAGAAATAGAAGAACACTGATAGAGCAAGATAAATAGAGATGGAGAGAGTGGAGTAAAGGAAAACAGAAGCTTGGAGGGGTTATAGAAGGAAGAAATTTGGAGAGAGGTAAGAGAAAGAAAATTACACATAAGAGACGAAAGGGAAATATAGAGAAAGAGAGCAAGAGAGAGATAAGGGCTGAATTAGATAGGGTATATACAAAGATGCAAACAAAGAGACAAAACAGAAGGTGCAATGGAAAAATAGAGGGGAAAACTGATGAGGCAAAGAAGAAAGGCGAGACGTATCGAAGAGAAAGATGGCCGGGCAGACAGGGGAGAGGGAGCTAGGGAGAGCACCAAAGAGAGAAAGGGCATATATGGAGAGACAGGAGACAATGGGTAAAGAAGAGTTAGAAGGGAGAGGGAGGAAAAGAGACATAGAAAAACAGGAAGATTCAGAGAGACATGCAGATTATGCTGGAAGGCATGCATACATGTAACACACAGACGATGAGCAACCCATGAAGGGCGATCTCACATACACACCTCATCTTCTTGGAGTTGTAGTCTCTCATCCAAGCCCGTCACCTCCTGCATCTCTTCCTCCATCTCGTTACCTAGCTCCTCAAGCTGTTTCTCAAGAAAACAAACTTGTTTCTATGGCAACAAATGAAGCAAATATTTGTGTGCATTAGAAAGACTACATTTTTGTGAGAAAAAACGGAAAGCCAGCAAATGCCCCTAAACTGAAATTTATTAGTGAACATGGCCCACATTAATAATACCTTGCTAAGCCTAGCTGGCAACTGAAATGGTCTCTAGCTTTTAACTAGTAGTTACTCATAGGTATTCATCAAACCTTACTAATTTTTAGTTCGCCACTAGGCCTTATTCAGAAATAGCAAATAGCTTATGAATATGGGCCCAGAAAAACCCCAATTCTGTTACCATGCCTGCACCTTGTCTATTGAGGCTGAGGCTAAACTCAAAACAGCTGTTTTACATATCTACGTATATTTCAGTGAATTTAAGGATAGCTATTTTAGAAACAAGAAACTTTTGTGAAATTCCAAAAAATTTGAAGTTGTCAGTCAAACCGATCTTGAGCTTTCACAAATCTTGTCCACTGCGTTCAGAAATTACACGGCATGCACCCACCTTTTCAGATTGCAAGGCAGTTGAGAGCTGGCCCTTCTCCTCCTCAAACATGTGTTGGTCCTTCTGGGCCTTCAGCTCCAGAGCCTGGACATGATCCTCTGCCTTGGTCTTCCCTTGCTTCATGTCCTTCAGGTGTTCACCAAGATCAGAACAGATTTCCTTAATGTCTTCGCTCTGTGATGGGTGGAATAAGGAAGTAAAAAATATTGCATGTTATATCACACTTTATTCTGAGTAATGAAAAATTTTGCTAATGCTTTCTCAATGTTATACATGTATCCTCATGTGTATTTCAACAGAAAAATTACATTGTAAAAGTATTGTTAACCATTTTTATATCCTCTGATGATACATGTAATAACAGTGGCATTTTCGACTAACAAAAATAAATGTACTTAAGTACATTTATTTCTGGCATGAAATGTCCAAGATACTACATGTTCCTTCCTGTGATGTGTGTTGATAACGTGTGACAATTACATTTAGACAACACTAAATAAAAAAAAGTGCATGTGCCTGTGTAAATGTAAAACACTGCAAAGTTGCATTCTTCACTGGCAGAGGATATGAAGAAAAAAACCCAGAAGATTTCTTACATTCTTCTCCTGCTTGTCCAGCCTGTCACCAATCATTTCCAAATCTTCCTTGTCCTCAGTTGTGAGCTCTTCTAACTGCTCTCTCAATAGATCACACTCCTCCTGTTAACAACATTTCATAAATCATAGATAAATATCATTCAGTCATTAAGTAAAGGTCAAGAATTTTGAATTGACATTGTAACTATCAGACATTTTTCTTTGTCAGGGTGGTTCTTTTGAAGTCTACTACTGGGTCAAACATGAACAAGACTTAAAAACAACAAATAAAACACATGAAATTAATACTCTACAAACATATGCTAATTATGCTTACATGTTGAAATGCACCAACAAAAAGATTGTAACATAAGCCGTTATGCCCACTCATTTTCTGTGAAATGACTGAGATGACCCAAATGACCTTTAACCAATTATTACTGAAGAAGTGTCATAATCCCTCATACAAGCATCTCTAAATTGAGTATCATCAAAATTTAATCAAATTGGTGTACGAAGTTGCTATTAAAGCAGATAACACAACATTGATATATCCACCTTTTCCACATTGTATGCATGTATAAGATCCCTGTTTTGAATCTGCAAGGCTTCGCATTCTGCTGCCCTCTGTTGGCTGATGGCCTCAGCCGCAGCGAGCTGAGCCTTATGAGTGTCAGCCTCCCAGGTCAGGTCTGCCTCGGCTTGGGCTAGGATGGTCTCTAAGGTCTGGTACTTGTTGCTCATCTGTCTCAGGCTCTCTGTCGTACTTGTCTCAGTCCTATTGAATTCAATATTAAGATCATAAGCATGGTGAGATCTTTATGTAAAGTCTTTATTGAGATAAACTGTGCACTAAACCTACCCCATTGTTAGTTTTATTTGATCTGATCATCAACTACTACCAAATTACATGATACATGTTTAATTGCAAAAATAACAGTTGACATATTTCCACAAAGGGTATAGGGACAAAAAAGCAAACTTTGAATCAAGGTTAGTGAAATGACATCAATTATACAAACTTTACTTGATATATTCAAACAGATTTAGAATTTAAAATGTATTCTGGTATTGTTTTGCTCAAACTATCAGACACATTCTTCTCATTTTTCTGCTTCTATTAAAACCAACTAAATACCAGGGTGGACATCCCATTTTGAAAAGATTTTTTTTTTAAGTTGGTGGTTTTAACAAAAAATGTGAACTTGGCTTTACCTTTCTAATTCTTCCTCAAGATTCTCCACTTTTTCTTGGGCATCTTTTCTGCGTTTTGTCTCCTCTTCAAACTGAATTTGTAATTCTGAGAGCTGAGATTCAAGCTTTAAGATCTGTTCCTTAAGATGGACTTCTCCCTCTCGAAGAGAAGAGATTGTTGATTCAGCATGGCTCAAATTTTCTCCCATTTCAGATCTAAAAAGAGAAGTACAGTGAAACCTGCTTTAGAAACCACCTGTACTGAAGACCATTCATCTCTTAGGCCAAAAAAAAAAATTGTTTGGTTGTCCTCGATTGCTATTCTGGAGTAGGGGCGGGCGGGCGGATTTTTTTTTTTTCCATAAAAAAAATAAATAATTGGGATTGTCAAGCATTTAAACAAACAAAGTCTATAAAACACTGTAATATGGTAAAAGACTAGTTTAATATACAATGAATATCAAGACCAACACAGAAAGTATTTTGGGCTTTGAAATACAGCACCTTTTAAATCTCCATTGTACTACTTATAGCTACTTGCGCCCTCTATGTAGCAAACAATGCCTAATCCGTGACCATGCATTGGTCCCCATTATCCTCTTTATCTTATATTAACTGAGAGCTGATTTGATGAGATAACCACCTGTGCAGTGATCTTGCAGGGTGGTCTAATCCCTCTTGTAAACTAGTACAGATTGGCTTTATAATCAGTTTATGAATGCTCAGAACCTGACTTGAATGAACGGCATTTTGACATAGAAAAATAAAAAAGGCAAGTTTAATAAATACCTAATTGCGTACTGAAAAGACCAAACTGGCAACGGGACGCATTTTGATCCTTGCAAATGCATAAAATGGTATGTTTGGCATTTAAGATTGCTCCCCCATAAAAAATTTAATTTAAATTAAAACAAAAAAACAAAAAAACAACGAGCGGGCAGTTGAGGACAATCCAAATGATTTTTTTTTTTTTGGCCTTAAAGGTAGTCACTCGTCAGTTTCCATGTGCAGAAGGCCATAATTTGCTGACACCAGACTTGGTGGATAAAAATCATTAACGTGTGTACAGGTACTACGTCTGCACACAGCGAACCCGTAGCCCAATCGAGAAATACCCCCTCCTCTCTCGGAGATCTCTGGATGTGGGAAAGGTTTGATAATGACTTTACCATGTGGGGGAATGGGTGGAAAATGCAGTTCGTTACATAAGGCCTGCTGGTCATAAAACTGAAGGCTAATTCTAGTGATTGACAGCACCTCTTATTGGGTAAACACCCGAACAGTGTTGAATTCCCCATGAGAGCTAACTACTGAGTGTCTTTAAAACCACCTAATTTGTTTCCTTTAAATATTACTGCCCATTGAAAAAATTTCTAAAAACCTTTCTATAAAGACCCCTTTAATTGTTTCCCCAGATTGGTGTTAAAGGGATCGTTTAACAATGTTAAATCTGAGATACACGGCCCTACGTGTTATCAGTGTCTGTGATGGTGTAATATTGAAGCCCTAAAAAAATTGCGCTTCAAAATGATCAAGAAGTGCCTCAAAAAAGGAAAAAATCTTTGAGTGACCGGTTTTACCATGCTCGTTTTCCCCAATGTAGTGTTATGAAAACCGACAGGCGAACGGTTTTCAAAATTTGTAATTCCAATCATAAATATCTTGATAATCAGACAGGCGATCGGCTTGTAAAAGTCATGGGGTTCCTGACTGACCTAAAAGTTTATAATTATCATTGCATCATGAGCTAAATCCAGAATTTTATTTCAGAATCTGAGACAAAGTTACCGGATCCCTTTAATATGCAGATTTCAATGTATTTCAGTTTTTATCATCAATTAAATTCATAAAAAGGGGGGGGGGGGTCAATATTTTCATATCTGATATATATATATTATAAAACTTTTAAGTTGGATTATTGCTATCAAATTATTAACATCAGCCTGTTCTTTTCAGACATTGTAAAGAGAACATGACCACCTAATTCTATATTTAGTGTAAACAATGACACAACTGTAGTTCAAATACAGCTTAATACTGGGATTAGATTCAATTTGATGATCAAAGTAAACTGCAAACTTTAAATATTGTCACAAAATTATGTTAAATTTGATTATCGACCTTCAAAGTAAACTTTATACTACATATACATGTACATAACATTCATACTTGACACAAATATTCAAATTATCAATAGTGATTTATTTATACTACTGACGAGTTCTACTATAGACGAATCACCTTGTATAAACCTGTGATGTACGACGATAAAAGGAGATTATTTTCCTTTTGCATATTAGTCAATTATTAGATTCATGTAAAATGAAAATGACACATATACCACAACAAAAAAAAATCATATTTAAAATTATTTTTGTATAAATAATTCCTTAACTACATGTCCATAAACACCTATCTATTAACTGAAAACAACACAGGATAGAAATAGAGGAAGAGATGACATACTTGGCCAGTTCAAGGATATCTACGTTGGCTATAGATATATCAAGCCTTGACTCCGTCTCTAGAAGGGAGCGCTTCACCCTTTCTATCATTCTTTCTGTGGACTCCTGCTGGATAATAGCTGAACTCAGGTTGTCTTGAAGGCGGACATTCTCCTCCCTCAGACAATCAGTTACCGCTGCAAGAGGGTCACAAGGTTACAGGGTCAGAAGGTCACAGGGTCAAAGGGGGAACATTAACAAGGGTGAAGAGAGAGACCTATATGCATGTATCTTGAAGAAAGGTTTGCCTGGCTAGACTAGAGACCTGCCCACCAGAGTGAGGCGCAATGGCTTAAAGCCGTCTGCACTCAACCCAGCTAGTGAGGTAAATGGGTACCTGCATGGTACATTACATATACTTGAGGAAGATCCCATCATCCTCTTAACAATCTCAATATCAGATATCATTATTAGATTTTGCTCTGAATTACATTTTTTCTTATCAGAAATCACCAGTGCTTGGATAAGAAGGCGGTTGAAATTCTTCAAACCGAGAGTCAAAGGTAAGTTTTTTTTCCTTTTTTATACTCAAAATTTCATACAAGCTGAATAGGAAAAATAAAAATGTCAAAGTTCTAAATCTTGTTATCGCCAATATACCCCCAAATGCCTGAATTGCCCACTCTTGGATGTAATTTCAGGCCACTTACGGGACCTACATACTTCCGGTATACAGTGCATGCATGTAGCGCCCGAGTTACATGTATTAAGCATGTGCAATATACGTATTCGAAAGCTATTTCTAGATTCCTCTCTTTACGGCTGCTATTTACTTCCTTGCATTTTTTACAAGTTCATGATTGTTCCAGAAGATTGTTCTTTTTTCCCGTCTTATCTAGTCTCGTCTCCCTTTTTTGTTTTTGTTCTTGTTGTGTGTGTACACTTCTTGTTTTTTATGCCACCTTTTCCCTTTTGTATTCTTAGGTATAGTCACAAATATCTACTCATCATGTTTATCTGGCTCAAAGGGGAACCTAAAACTTACAAGCTCTGCTTTTACCAGGGTCTCCTCGTCTTTCTTTAAGTTAACTTTGTTTTTATCATTGCCATAATTTGTTATTTTACATTGTAAATGTTAATGATCTAATGTTATGCTCTATGTGTCATTTGAAAGAAAGACGAATAAATATCTTATCTTAAAATATCTTATCTATTTGTTATGTGCACAGCAGAATGGCATAGACAGGAATAGGTTTATTTTTTTCAAATTGAATTCATCAAATACCTGCCAAATAAAACCTTCCATTTTCAAGATATATTGGCCACACTTGACCCAGGTAACTTAAATGGATAAATGTACATGGCAGGAGTTTATTTGAACCAAGCTGAATCAACAATCTTATGTCTTCGAGAGGGAGAAGTCCATCTCAAAGAACAGATCTTAAATCTTAAATCTCAGCTCTCAGAATTTCAAACTCAGTTTGATGAGGAGACAAAACGCAGCAAGGATGCCCAAGAGAAAGTGGAGAATCTTGAGGAAGAATTAGAAAAGTTTATTCCTTTAAAATGCCAGAGAGCTGCAATATAGCAGCTATGCTAAGGCAGAGAAGTATACTGGGAGTGTTGAGTTGAGACAAAGATCACTATCTATACAAGAACCTATTCTATACTTGAGTCACATGCCGACAGTATTAGTTGGTTTTATAATCCTACATGTACGTTACCTTGTAGCTGTCTGATCTCTTCCTCTATAACCTCTCCATGATCTCTCATTTCTTGATTGGTTTGCTCTGAAATAAATCATCACATTTTTTGCTTTAATACTTTTCTTACTTCAATGTGAATTTAACAAAACAATAGGTTTTACCCTTATATAGTTACCCAGTGAACATGCACGTTATCAGTGATCACAATGAAGAAAACATAGGCCTGTATATATTTTTACAATGTTTGAGTCTTAATTGTACAGGATCATGCAATGCTCCAGGAAATACTGTTACAGAAAGGATTATGATGTTGTAAAGAGAATGAATGATGTAAGAGAAAAGGGTGGTGAAAGGAAATCGAGGATAGAGCATAGAACCAGCAGGCTTTGAAATTAGACATTGAAAATATATCTTTCTAATGAATTAGACCATTTCATGCACATTGCAGTATACTCACCCATAAGTCCTAAAGATGACAAGTTCTATTCCTACTGTCCTTCCTCAAATAGTCTTGTGCTTTTCCCTTTTCTATTAGGTACTCTACACAACATCTTTTTTTCTTTCTTTTCTTCTTTCTTTTTATTAATGTTTGTTTTCTGCATCTTTTTACACAAATATTCACCTCCTGCCAAACACTTACAAACTCAACAGATTCTGCCTGTCTTCAACTTGTATGGAAAGGTATTTTACATTTCGTCATAAAAATTCCTTGACCACAAGAACAGTCTCTTTAAACTGCAAAATATCAGTGTATGGAATATTGTATTTATTATGAAATTCAGGATTATTACATGAATGAAGTAAGTTTAACTAACCTTAAAAAATGAATTAAAATTCCAGTCTGTTTCATTACCTTACAAATATACAAACTATATAATGCTTTATAATCTGAATGGAGAATGATTGAAATGTAACTACCGGTATACCATTTAACAATGTGCTTAATTAGGGTGAGCCTAGAATCAAGATACACAAAGAGAACATTGTTTTGAATATCAACTCATTATAATAGTAATGTCTTTTAGTGAGCACATTAGTGTGGTTTGTAATTCAATCAAGTGGAAGACATACATGTACAGTGTGTATATATACTTGAATGTTATTATCAAATAAGAACATGCAATCACAATGCAGAGGAGTTTTAAGTGCCTATATAGATCTACAACCTTTTGATATTTTGATAGAAAAATCAATATAAATCAATATATGTGATTTTAATCATTATTTTTGTGTGTAAGTGATATGAAATAACCAATTCCCTGAAACCATTAGCACAAGGGATGAATTAGAAGTAATAAAAGAATATCCTATCAGGATTGAGGTGCCATATTTGTTTGTTTGTAAAAATGTTGACAATCAATTAAATAAATAGATGGTCTTCATGCACAAGATGACCATTTCTTTAGCTGTAAAATCATTAGATCGACAAAAGAAATGTTAATCTTTTGATATGGTATCTTATGGTTCAACTTTCATCAATCTACATATTACTACAAGGATCTTGATTACATATATTTAGGGATTCTTGTGCTGCCTGGATTAAGATGAGGAAATCATAAATGGTAGGAGGAAAAGAATGGTGAAAGAAAAGAAAAGATATGAATGAGATTATAAAGAAATTAAAAACATAAAGAAGAGCATGATTTGAAGAGAAAAAATAGGAAACAATAAAATCATGAGAAATGAAAACATAAATAAGAAAAAAGAGAGTTTGGGGAAAACAAACACACAGTAAATGCACATGTACAATGAAATGAGGTAAAGTGATGATTATAAATCATAGAATAGCAGAAATTCAGTATGGTTTAGTCTAAGGCGTGCAGTGAGTGTTAGCGATTCCTAGGGGGAAGCAAATTAGTTGGTATATGAATAGTTTCAAGTAAACGCGAGAATGGGTATAGTTATAAATGAAATGCCAAGAGGAAACTAAAATATTAGATCATAGCCCTATCATATTCCTGAATACTTGAATGATTTTAACCGTTCCTGTTGTTTGGAAAAATCAGTTCACATGGTGTGGAATATACATAAACTGATATTCATCCAAATAGTATGAGAGCTGTATGATTATATAAGAATAGGGAAAGACCAATTTAACTGAGGTGCGTTGTACAGCAGCATGCATGCACATCAATTCATATTAAACGATTATTTAACAGTTACAGATGAGCAAGAAAGGGTAAGAGAGAAGGAAGGAGAGAAGGAAGGGGAGAAGGAGAGGAGGTGAAAGGAGGTGAAAGGAAGAAAGGAAGAACAAGATAGTGAGGAACTTGAGGAAGAGAAGAAAGGTAATAAACAAAAAAAGAAAGGAAGGAGGAAAGGGGAGATGAGGTAAGAGAGGGAGAGGGAGAGATATATAGAACAAAGGAGTGGAAGAAAGAGAGGGTATCAAGAAAGTGCCAGAGAGAAAGAGAGGGAGAGGGAGAGAGAGAGAGAGAGAGAGAGAGAGAGAGAGAGAGACATACATATGGACAAAGACAGAGAGGCATAACTATGGATCAGATCAAAATATCCAATCTTACCTAGAGCCTTCCTGGCTTCCTGGAGAGCCGTAATGTTAGTATGTGCAGCAGCAAGGTCTGCCTGCAGAGAATTCACCTTGTTGTTCAGCTCCGTCGTGATTTGTTCAAGCTCCTACAAATCGAAAGCAAAAGAATATATGGTCATGTCTATTAAACTCTAACAGATTTTGGCTCAATATATTGGTGATGTCTCTTGGCAACAAGGTATTGTAAATTGATTCCCATGTCAGCATCCTTTGGGATTTAAAGCGTACATATCAAAGACGAAGGTTTTTGGAGATCCTTGGCTGAATAAACAATTTCAAACTCCTCAAGTTGGCAACACAATCTTGATTGAACTATCATATCTCCATTTCCCAGTGTTAACTGACAAGATTTGAAACAAAGAACCAAATCAGTATTTCAAATATAACTCATGAGTATACTCAGCATTGGCAGTTACTAGCATCATTACCAGAAGACATCATTATCAGTTGTCTCACCTTCTCCTTCTTCCTGAGTTGAAGTTTAGCAGCATCAAGTTCTTCCGATGTACTGGCGTGCCTTGAATGGGTGCCCTCAAGGTTCTCAACCTATACCAGGATAGATAGGCATCATTCATTAAACCAGGAGTACTTCTCAGTAAATTTGAGCTCAAGTCAAACATTGATTCTAAGGCAAATAACCCCATATAACAATTATATCCACTGATATCTGTGACTTCCTTTTAAAGGCAAATGTTACCTTCAAATAACAGGGGTGATAGTGAGCACTAAAAAAAAAATAGGTTTTTTGTTTTCCCCTCAACCATGCCCCCCTTGAGTAAAAAAAAAAAAAGAGGATTCACGGGGGAAAAATGGAATCTAACAACATTCCCCCCTTTTGAGTAAGAAAATTGGGAAAAAAATAGGGCAAAATAGGGAAGTATAGAGAAAATGAGAGGGAAATCGGGAAAATCAGTATAAAAAAAAGGGAAGGAAAAAAAAATTGGAAAAAAAATTGGAAAAAAAATTGGAAAAAAAAAAAAAAAATCTGGATTTTTTTTTTTTTTTAAATCGGGAAGAAAGAAAAAATTGGGAAAAAATTGGGAAAAATAAAAAAATCAGAAAACCGATTTAAATCAGGTTTTTATCAGGCCTGAAACAATCATTCTCCAGATGAATGAATACTACCCCTCACTCTTAGGGGAGGTACATGCACATGTAACAAGTGGGTAGCACTTCATCACTTTTTTGTTTCGTTTTTTATGGGGGGAGGGGTATTTATCCTGTGTGGATTGTTGTCTGTTGGGTAATTATTGTTGAGAATATTTATTTATTCGACAGAGATGCTAGTTGGTTTCCAGGGTTATTAGACCATATAGCACAGTACTTTTAATAGCTCTCTGAGCAATTAAGACAAAATATCAAGCAAGTCAGTTACTACCAAGACTATGTCAAATGTCTGAAAGAGAAAATATGAGACTCCCCGACTATCCAGAGACTAACCCAATTAATGGTTTGTTACCTTGACTGTCTGCATACAGATCATATTTACCTTATTCATAAGAACATCTTTGGATCTTGAGAGTTCTAAGATCTGCTTCTCTGACTTGGCCAGGTGGGCCTGGAGCTGGGCCTTCTCTTTGTAGGCTGACTGGAGCTTGCCCTCGAGCTTCTCACTTTTCTCCTGCGCCTGCTGGAGCCTCCTACCCATCTCTGTCTCTTGAAGCAGAAGGTGTTTGATCTGTGGATCACAAAGGATGGAATATTGAAAGTACAGTCAAACCTGCCATAGTGGCTACAAAATATACAGACAGGCCACCTGTATTACCGCCCTCTAGAAGGAAATGAGTGCTGAAGTACCTGTCTAAAAGGTCATCTGTCTACAATGGCCACTTTTTGTGTTTTCCTTTTGGGGCCTTAATACAGTCAGTGTCGATCCTACTTGCCGGAGCGGAGACTGAGACTGATCCCATCTCCCCCAATTTGTTACCTTTTGACTCTTTCCTCATGGAATACTTTTGACTCAATTTTGAAACCCAGAAAAGCAGCATCAACTACCTGCACTGCAGATAATAGTGTTCGAGACTAAGCATGTAATTTGCTTTATTGTTATTTTTGAAAGACACCATAGAAGAGCCAGGTAGTTATTGAGACGACATCTTTGTTGTTTTACCTGTGCTGCACAATGATGTGTTATGCCATGATTTGACTGTGATTCAGCCTCATGGAACTGAAATTGGCTTGAATTTAAGGCATGAATGAAAGCACTGAGTACCAAATAAAGATACAACAAAAGGAATAAGAATGGATGCGTGTACTTTGTCTCCTAGATAGAGCCATTGAACTGTGTAGTTGACTCTATAATGATGATTAACATAGAGCATTCATCTTCAGAAGATCTATCTGAACATGCCTGCCTAAACTGCTGCCAGAAACGCCCTAAACTGATGACAGTGGAAAAATCACTAAAAGCTTGAAACGAAGACACGGACATACAAGGTAGCACTTGCTGAACACAAAAAAGTTGACTGTGTACTCCAAGAGGCCCAAAATAACAAAATCACATAATCACACTAGAAGAGCACTACTGTGCGAGTCAAAACAAAGAGTTCACACCAAGAAAATTGCTAATTATTTTAAAAATCATATATGAACAGTAAATTATTATACATCTCATGAAAGAATGTTTTATCCCGACTTTTTTTTGACTCACACTGTATAGATCATCAACAAGAAAGCTCAAATTGCAAAGCAAAACCTGGTTGCATAAATGAAAGCAAACAACATCATGCACGAGCAAATAATAACTAACTTCTTATCTAATGACCTCATCATAGTAGTCTGCCTAAAGTAATTTATACCCAACATTATATCATAAAATTGTATGTGCATGTTAAACAAAATATAAAAGACACTAAAATGTAAAACAAAGTACACTTAAAAAACATGGTTTACTGCAGCATATATACATTGTATAAAAGGCTTTACTACTTCCATTGTCTACAACATGTCATTCTTAAATAAAAAGACAAAATTTGTTAGTAGAGTCCGTACTTACCTTTGCTTCTAACTGTTTGATTTTTCCATTTTCTGCTTGATGGCGAGGTGTGCTCACACTAGAAGCATTTCTCCTTCTTTCAATTCCCTTAACCTATACAGACAACAGTCGGATAACAAATTTTTCATTAGAAATATGGCAAGAAATCATACCTTCTATAATTTAAACTTAGGACTGTTAAATAACTTAAACAATTGTATGCTTTTGTGCACTTGATTTTAAAATGCCCCCCTCCCCCTTGAAAAAAACTTACTTTGGACATTAGTATTACACCCAGTTGGGTGCTTAGTCTTAGTTTGCTGTGCCATAAAGCTATGTATTGTGCATGGCTTGCAAAATCTTATTTTTCATTCTAGAATTCTATTTTTTTTATTAAACTATAGACAACAAAAATCTCATTCTGCATTTAGGAAAAGAAGCCTAGCACCCAGCGTATACCATTTTCAAATATCATACAGAGGAACCTTAATTAGTATAAAGAACTCTGTACAAATATACAACCATGCAAAATAATGAACTATCTCAAAGCACAAACTGGAGTTTTAATAACAATATATTGTATAAAAGACATTTCTTCTCCTTACCATGGACATGTTGGGTTTGATTGGGGTTCTGAGTTCACCCATTGAAGAGCTCTTACTCATTACACTGTCATCCGTACTGCATGAATCTGCATACGTGAGAGGAGACACAGAGAAAGAGAGATTATATTTCAAAAAGCTTCAAAAAAGCTCGATCTCATTCATCTTGTGACATCATCTGTCAATCATTGGTGAGCTAACGAGAGACATTGGTATGTAGCTTCACCAGAACTTACCACCTGTTTACAATAGACTATTCAATATCAACATAGGAGTTGCTATGTCAGACTCAACCAGGAAAAGATAGGTAACTAATGAGGAGGTATTGTATGAAAGAATGCAATTCTTTTGTGAGCATGTGTTGAGCTGGGGGAAGTTACATACCACTGTCTCTTGTTATCTCACTAATGATTGAAAGATGATGTCACAAGATGAATGAGATCTGGACCTTTTTTTTTAGGGTGGAGATTAGCAGGTCTGAGAAAAAAAATATTTACAAATACTTACAAATCAATGAAATATATATCTACATGTAGATACAAAATATGAATTGTATGCAGCCCTGCCCATCAATAAGAATCAACTTATATTTGGATGTCACCAGACCTGAGATATAAACATGGCATATTTTCATGAAATGTCAGAAGGATAAATCACTGTTAA
The DNA here is from genome assembly GCF_000002235.5 of Strongylocentrotus purpuratus. Classification (NCBI taxonomy): domain Eukaryota; kingdom Metazoa; phylum Echinodermata; class Echinoidea; order Camarodonta; family Strongylocentrotidae; genus Strongylocentrotus; species Strongylocentrotus purpuratus. The sequence goes on from NW_022145596.1 coordinate 27,475,253, forward strand.
AGTGAACGTGCAATGATAAAAGCTGGAGGATTTCTTGTCCTTTTGCCAGCCATAGTCTACCTAATAAATTACATGTGATAGCGCTGCACCGACTAAAAAAGTTGTGCCAGAGATATTACAGAGTCAGAGGCATCATAACTACTAGCTTGGTCACGATGTTGTCTTTGATCTAGGCAAAGAGGGCTTCATGAAATGCACAGCGGACAAGAAGCTTACTAATGCTGATTTATACAAGGAGTTAGACTTATGACGGTTTTGATAAACGGACCCGAAGAGTTATCTTTAAAGATATCTTGTTAATTACCTTTGGTTTCTATAAAGCGTTGCGATTTGTCAGTCATGGCTGCTGCTGCAGCTCCTTTTACTTTCCTATTGTCTTTGACATCATAGCTTCCTACACCCGGTGCACAGCCTGAAAGGAAGTTGTTAAGAGGGTCAAAATATATTGAAGCAGATTAGATTTTCAATCAACCTTTAATTCAAACAAGGCCATGAGTTGTACACCTGGTTGTACATCATGAATTGTAGTACCGATATATCAGACCACTTTGGAATAACAATATAATACAGACACAGTGGCGCCCCCCCCCCCATGCCCCCACAAGCGGGCGGGCGGATGTGCACCTGCCCGCAACCCACCATAGGTATGTAGTTGTAATGTGCAGCGGTTTGCCGGGCCGTGAAACCTGTGAAAAAGTGTCAACGTTTATCCGTAAAATAATCCAAAAATAACAAGAAAATTGACACGAAACAGGTAATAAACATATCAAATTTTAACTCATGATCTTTATTTGGACATTTCAATGAAACTTCATTTTGGGTATGTTTAGCAGTAGGGGCGCTGGTCCGAGAATGAGGATTGTCCTCATAAACAAGGATATCCTCATAAACAAGGACAAAATGCATCCTCAAAAATAAGGGTCGTCTGCATTTTCGAGGACGTATTTTTTCATCGGCGCTCTGGGGGTTTCATGTTACAGAACGGCCTGCTGGCGATGCCAAAAATGGATTCCCCAGGGGAAAATAACCCCAGTTCACCGTTTACTTTTATGGGTTGTCCGTCTTCCCAAGGATTTATTGCTCATAATGTGAAGGTCTCTGTACAATGTCAATGTAAAATGCATCAAGAAAATCATTGCAGAATCTTTTTTGCATCGCCAATGCGCCGATCAAAATTATGAAACGTCTGCAAAAATGCAGACGGTCCTTATTTTTGAGGACGCATCGGTCCAGGTTAAAGAAGACGATCCTTGTTTATGAAGACGATCCTTATTCTCGGACCAGCGCCCCTACTACTGTTTAGTAGGGTATCTCTACGCCAGAGTTACAGGTCAAATTTTGGTTCTGAACAAGCGCCGGAGTAAGTACTATACTAATTTGCGCTAACTCCAGGAAGCTATGGTCATACTCGTTAATGTCTAATGACGCTATAGGTCTAGAGTCTAGGCCTAATTAGACTCTATATTGGCCTTTTGGGTCAACTGTACAGAGCTCAGAGGCAAAACAAGGTGAAATTGCAAAGTTGTAATTTCTAGACCTAGAGACGAGTCTAGATTAGGACCTAGACCGAATTTTCTGTCTCTTTCGTTCGTTAGCCTCTGATTTGGGTAAGGTCTAAAGAGGAGCCGACCTTAGATCTACTCCTTACACTATGAACATGATCATGACTGGCAAAGAAAGCGGACAAAATGTAGGGTCTAGACTCTAGATCTAGATGAGATCTACCATGTAGACTAATAGATCTAGATCTAGAGTCTAGACTAGGCCTAGATCTAAGATCTACAGTTCCTCAGGTAGACAAAGGAACATCCCTAGGCCTACACTGCATGTAGAATCTAAAGAGTGAATATGCAATGCATGTCACACCCGTTCTACACATTTTTACACGATAGCAGTGAATGGATGTTCCTTTGTCGACCTGAGGAACTGCATGTATATTTTGTCCGCTTTCTTTGTCAGTCATGCATATTCTGTTAGTCCTTACCCAAATCAGACTTTCATTTTCAGAGGCTAACAAACGAAAGAGACAGAAAATTTGGTTATTAGGACCTAGATCTAGACCTATATCTAGATAGTAGTTAGTACTAAACAGGCTAAAAGTAAAACTTGTTAAAAGGCTGTCTGTTAGTGTTAGTGTTTACTTACCACTGGTTTCGTTGAAGCGTGTGACTCTACCTTTTGAAAATGACATGGTGCACGGCCGTGTCTAAATTCTTGCTTGATAGAATCTAGATCCTAGATCTACGGTGGCCGGTGCGGTGGATGCAAAATGACGTTAGTGTATCAAAATCAGTTGGCTTTCGACGTTATGCATTTCATGCAGAGCTACGGCGGCAGTACGAGTCTAGCTGTATTGATTCATAAATACCTAATACGGTAGTCGGTACCTCAACAAGTACAAACACACCTAGATTTTCATAATAATGCACTGACTGCTTTTCAAATTCTTGCCGCGAGAGCTGGCTTCAGTGATCTTGTAAGTTGTACACAAACAACGTATTCGAAAAACCCTCCACAAAACAGGAATCGGAGCTGTTTGGCCAATCACAGGCTTCGACTGAAAAGCCAAGGCAGCACATCGTCATAATAAGAGGGCGACACATATATTGTCCTTTATAAATAAAAGGGACACAAGGCTACTCTAAACTAATGAAACGCCGATAATACAAACATAACCAACAGCAACTCTCCATACTTATGATCGTATCTCTTTTAATCTCATCAAGAGACTCTATAATTCATATGTGATCCTCACAGGGGCAGATCTAGCTTTTTGCCAAGTGCGGGGGGAGGGGGGAGGGGGGTGACCCAGTGGCGGATCCAGGTTTTTCCAAAAATCGCGCCGTTTACTGTTTTACTTTTTTGTTATCTTCTTCCCCTCTTTTTTTTCTTCACTTGGCCGCCCAAGGGGGGGGGGGGGGAGTTAAACCGCCGAAACCCCCTTTAGATCCGCCCCTGTCCTCCTCATAATAATAATACTACTCTCCAAACAGGTTGCTCTTCTTTTCTCTTCCCCCAAAGTTATGATACCGATAGGCATGTATTGTGGGAATTATAAGTCTTATTAATGAAACAGAAGAGATTTGGGAGTGTTGTTTCAACCATGACCTGTCTTAATTTCAGCAACCATGCAGCAGATGCTGCAAAGAGAGCCAACATTAAAGGACAAGTTCGCTCCAAAAATAATTTGCTTTTAATAGATGCAAAAAACAAGAGAAGCCGCAGAGCAAAACAACTTTGAGTAAAATCAGATAACTAATAAGGAAGTTATGCATTTTTTTTAATATGAAAAACTTTGAAAGTTAGAAAATAGCTACACAAATTGCCAATTTGGTTATCCGTTTGTGACGTCATTGTTTCACTATTTGTCAATTGCTTTGTTATCCCCCCAAACTTGATTTACTCATGCCTTTGGCCAGGTTATATGATTTGTACATATTGCGTGAACGCCGTGAATGACATTTCACAAAATCTTTTGTGAACTTAGAAACTATTTTCTGAATATTGTATATTCATAATCATTGATTTGTAATCGATAGTTTATCACAATTCACACTTTTCATGATTTAACAGAATAAAACATATTACTATATATTAGTGCATCCACACGAAAAAATAGGGCCCATCAATATTAATATATAACTTGGATGCTAGTGTGAGAAAATAATATTTTTTTTAGGAGCGAATTATAGGAAATTTATCCGATTTTGCTCAAACTTTTTTTGATTGGTTTGTCTGATTTTTCTGCTTCTATTGAAAGTAAATTATTTTTGGAATGGAATTGCCCTTTAAAGTACAAGACCACTCGAAAAATAACTTACTTTCAATAGAGCAAAAAAATCAGACAAACCAATCAAAAAAAGTTTAAGCAAAATCGAATAACTAATAAGAAAGTTTTAGAAAAAGTATTCTTACTTTTTCAAAAAAGTGAGGGGGGGGGCTTGAGCCCCCGAGTTTGCCGTTCTGCAAGCCATGATATGAAGGCTTCTAACTAGATATGCATATTTTTCGCCTGACTGTCAATTTGGGAATTCGTAATTTTCCAACAAACACATACAAATGTATAATTTACAGAAAAAAATAGAGAAAAAATCCCGGAAAATCACATTATTTCAGCAACATTTGAATTTGAGAACAGAAATATATAGGGGGCAACTGCCCCCCCCCCTCCCATCGATCAATTCACCAGCGCGTACGCAGGATTTTTTTCAAGGGGGGGGGGCTTTAAAATTTACAAATCAGGCCGAAAATTTCGCAACGACTCAGCCAGCCGCTGAATAAGCGGGGGGGGGGGGGATCGAGGGGGGTTTTAGGGGAGTTTAGTGGGGGTTTACACACAGAAAAAATACCAAAGGGGAGGGTTTAACCCCCCAAACCCCCTCCTCCTGTGTACGCGCCTGTGTACAGTGCCTCTCAGGAAAACAGTTTGAATATATACTGAAAGAGTTACCCCGTCTAAATAAAACGAATGAATAAATAAATAATACAAATACGTACAACACTAGCAAAGATCATCGCTAGATGGCGTGCTTCATCTATGATGGTTTCTTCCAATTTTAAGCTTGCCTATATAGCTAGGCGGGGGACGACCTCGTTTTTATAGTTTCGTTCACTACCCAGGGCAGTAAGCCAATTTAGTCTTTAAAATAGAGGTTACAAAAAACAAACAAAAAACAGATTCCCAAAAGTCGTATCAGGAGAATTACCCCTTGGACAATCACCCCCGGAAAAACTAACCCCCCCCCCCCCACAGGACAATTACCCCCGGAAAATTACCCCCATCCCCAAGGACAGTTAACCCTTGTTCATTGAAGTTGGTTTTAAGAAAAGCAGATTTTGTTTTCAAGGGTAATCGCATGTCGAAGAGGGTAATTTTTAGGTGAGACGGTCGTATGTCCTGCCCCGACATGCAATCCAGTCTTATAATTATTTTAAAGCCTCGACCGTAATGTACACATTATGACGAGAAAATTTAGCCTCCGTTTGGCCTGAAAATGTAAGTATCGTTTGACTTGTGTATGTTTTTGTTTTATAGCTTAAACATTGCTTAAACAGTTTGGGTGTTGTTGTTGTTGTTGTTGTTGTTGTTGTTCGATTATGTTGTAAGGCAATTCAGTCAAAATTAACTGATTATACCTTACGTGTGTTTCTAGCTAGCTCTTTTGTTCGTTTGTTTTCATGCAGTTTCGTCATAATTGTTTTGTTTCGGTGGCCGTTTGATTTAATTTTGTTTTATTTTTTTTTATTTTTCTGATCTGAGAAGTTTGGCTAAAAAAAGGTACCCCCATTTGCTTTCTTGCTTGCTTGTCCGACGGGAATCTGGCAGCCTCCCCCCTCCCCGTCGCTTTTTTGATAAAAATATCAGTTCATTCCAGCTGGTTGTTCCTGCCTATACCCCCTATATACTAATGACCTAGCGGCTACCTCCCGCAGGCACGCAGTCAGCAACTCAAAGCAACAAAACATCTCACAAGACAAGACTCAAGCAAAGGCGTCCTGGAAGAGAACATCAACAATCCATTCCAACTCCCTGTATCAACCAAACAGACGTATATAGATACTTATATACTCTCAGTTCAGCTCATAATATAGTACTCATTATGCAACCGAGAGCTTGAGGACCTTCTACCCAACCATGCCACCAGGAGCTAGAGCACATCGTCTAAGATAAAGGTACCACAATTCCAATAGACCCTGTAGCCTGTAGGAAAGGAAATAAGATTTAGGCATAAAAGACAATAACGATGTGTGGAGGATTAGTTTAACCTATCATCATGGGGGTCTCAATCATGTAGAAATACTGTAAGCATGCGTGACCACAGGTTTTTCCAGACACCACCTAAACGAAGATTTCGCGGGTTTTTTCCCCCGAACTCGCATCCTACACGGGTATTTCAAAAAAGTGTACCACCCCCGTAAAAACTAGGGGTTCGGGGGTTCGCGCTAACCCCCCCCCCTAAAAAAAGGACATATATATATATATTTATATAAATATGTTTTTGCTCAAGAAGGGGAAGGGGGTGTTAATTGATTTAAAAAAAGAATTTGTGCTCCATCCTAAACAAGTATTGTTAAATTGTAACCCCTTTAGCAATTTGAAGTGCGATAGAGATTACCATTGAAGTTGTTGACAATGTAAAATAAATCAAATTGTGCTTGTGATGTAAAATTCATAATGTAAACGTTTATTTCCAGAGAAGAGCAATAACATCAACCTGAAACAAAAGGGTTTAATGCACAGCCATCATATAAGTCTCTTTTTTAGAAAAAAATAAGTACATCTACAATTTTATCTATTTTATGAAACTTACATGTAGTGTTTACAAAAAGTACACCATGTACAACGAACGGTTAGTATTCTACTATGCATTATAATTTAATAAGACCCTATTGATGCATGCATGCACCAACTCGCGCTAAATATTTTAAAGCTACCTCTCGCGGCCGTCGTCCACAGAGCTGACAGAGCGCCTATAACCAACTAGCAAGGCGGCAGGTGCAGGCGGCGGACGACAGGGTCGCCAATGGGCAATTGTTACCGCCCCCCCCCCCCCCCCCCAATCTCGTTTGAGGGCTAGAAAAAGTACCCTCCAAAAATGGCCCAAAACCGCGCGGCGCGGACCGCTTCCCATCTAAAAAAAAAAAACACCCCTTTATGCTCGTTTTCTTGGTCACGCATGCTAACAGCAAACAGCATTTGTATTTGGCTGAGATATCGGGCTTCTCATTTAGCCAAGTGAGCATGCGCCTAAATATATCTACTTCATATATTTGGCCTTACAAAAATATTGTTGAAAATAATCTATTTGTGCATTATTTTGTTTATCTATAATCTCATTGAACACTTGTGTAAAAGATGGACAATATACAGTTATGCGAGGTCAGTGGGATAACCAGATTTTTAAACGGGGGGGGGGGGGGGCGACGTACAAAATAACACAGTGGATTACCTTTTTTGTAGTGAATGTACAGATGGGGGTGGACATGGCCCTACTTGCACCAAGGCTATATACTGTATATGCCTATCTCAGGCCTAATGAATTGCAAACTTATTTTCTCTCGTCCTTTTTATTACAATGGCCCTGGCTATTTATCAGAGTGCGGGGAGGCGGGCACACTGTTCTTACAAATTACAATGATTGGAAGAAAACAATTAGTAACTTCATCTTATTTGATCTTCCCGATGGTTTCGATGAGCATAGTATTTAAACTTGGACAGTAATATTGTTATGAGGTTGGGTTTGTCTCCGTACACGAACAATTTTTTCATTTCAATATAGCAGAAATTGAGACATCAGATAAGAAAATTGGGAAAATTTAAAAGAAAGACAAAATGTAACAAGAAATTATCAAAGTTTTTTCAACTAGCCGTATAGATAAACTTCAAATTTGCCGAATCGGTAATGTCACAGTTATGTATTGCTATGCCATACAACTTTCCCCCAAAATCTGTTCCAATACACACACAAATAAAAAAAAAGAAGGTCCATTACTTCTAGAAAAAGAATTTCCGTTTCGGTTTAATAAAATTTGGAGTGGACTATTAGGCTATTATTATTATTACTATTATTATTATTATTATTTCTTTTTAGTAGTGTCAAAAGGGAGAAAATATACTTTGTAGAAAAACAAAAATTATTAACGGGAGAGTTGTCCATGAATACCTCATAATCCACTGAAAAAAATACTCATTTGAGTTTCGCACAGGTTTAGTGATCTCGTATTTCAACATTCATAACTATTATTGGTCTATTTTATTTCATACTTTCGCCATTCTGTTCTCTGATTTTTCTGTTTTAATTCTTACAAAACCTTTAACAAAGGATGGATCGTCCTTAAAACATCTTGTTTTCATGGGTGGATCGAGGGGGGGGGGGAGGCTGTGCATGTGCAATTATGTTTCAGCCCCCCCCCCCGCCTGACGACACCACTAAATAGAGAATAGCAACATTTTGATTATTTAAGCAAAGACATGTGCCCACTTTGACCCCTCCCCCTTCAACATTTTCTAAGAAATTATTTATAGATCTACCGTGTGAGTCAAAAAAAAGTTTACACCTCGAGACTTGCTAATTATTATAAAACTCATCTATGAACAGTAAATTATTATACATCTTATGAAACAGTGTTTTACCCCAAATCATTTGGTATCATTTTTGTGTGGTATATTTCCACGCTTGGATGAACAGGGGCATTGTTTACGAGAGTGCAAAAATCGACTTGCGCCAAAGCGATTCCTACAAAATGTTTTATGTTGGGATTAGCGGAGTGAGAGAATGAATTGAATGTATCAAATGAAATGCATTGCATATGCTTTTTGCAGAAGCAAAGTCACACACGCACACACACACGCGCACAAATGTTCTTTGATATTCGATATTTGATATGTGTGACATGATTAATTTTGTTAGGGATGTTATTAGGATCTGCAAAAACCGATTTAATTTCCCAATCCCAATTGTTTTATTCAAACATCACATGAGCAACTTTGGCGCAAGTCGATTTTTGCACTCTCGCAAACAATGCCTCCTGTTCATCCAAGCGTGAACACATACCACACAAAAATGATACCAAATGATTAGGGATAAAACACTCTTTCATAAGATGTATAATAATTTACTGTTCATAGATGATCTTAAAAATAATTAGCAATTTTCTAGGTGTAAACTTTTTTTGACTCACACTGTAGTGGAAACGGTCCTTGATTCTCTCTCGTTATTTAACTGAACTTTCCTTGCTTGAAGAACCCTATCCCATGAAAATACATCTTTTTATCAATGGAAAGCCGAAAGAACAAAATATTCACCCGTTCAGTATTGCACAAAAGCGAATTAAATCCTTATTTTCTGCACCTCTCCGAATTACAGGTCAAGGGGAGTCAAATTTGCCGGAGTTACAGTGACGGCATAATAATTATGTGTGATCCGCCTATATAGCTGATGCGATGAGTCGTGCTTAATGAATGTAAAGTCATTGTGAATATGCGTACTCCACATACGATTTTTTCTTTGTAGCATTTTTGTTTTGTATTCATTCATTCATGTCATCAATTCGATAGCTAGTTTTTAGGTCAACAACTCCCGATATCCAAATCTTTAGATTTCGAGTTTTTAAAGAGCTGTTACTCGTCTGACAGGCACTAAGTAGCAAGTAATTGGTATTTTGTAATCTATGGCTTGTAAGCTTTCCTTTGATATAGAATTCATCAATTTCATTTTCACTTCCGACAGGCTGTAGTTGGCTGTTCTGCCTATACCCTGCCTAGACCCGCCCTAGACCCGCCCTATCCCAACACGCAGTCAGCAGCTCTTAACAACCAAACATCTCATAAGGTCAGACTCAAACCAAGGATTCATGGATGAACATCAACAAAACACCCGCGCTAAACGCGCATGTACAGTAGATATTCTCAGTATTAACCGCAAAACACAAAACACCAACAAAAACAGAAAACTAATCTGCACTGGCAAAAAGAATGTATATATATATTTATATATTTATATATTTATATATTTATATATTTATATATATATAATAATAGAATCAGTATTATAATACATGCATAAATGATGACATAATAGATGCCATCAGTATAACAGAATAACAAAATATATGTCAATGCATTTAACGAGTTTTGGCAAAATTCTATACAGAAATCATAAAAACAATCATCATTTGGTAATTTTTTTGTATATACCATCAATAAAATAATTTAACAATTTGATACATACATCATGATAAACGAACACTCAGAGAAAGATACCAAATAAAGAGGAAACTCGACAGAGGGAAAGAAAATGTTGCACCTAGGGTAAATAGATGATTTTTTTGCAAAATAATGTTTATGAATTTAGTACGATGTAAACAAAATCTAGACCAGTTGATCTATTATCTGCTAACATGTCTACTTTGAGAAAAAATGTTCTTATCACAATGATTTTTTTCTTCAATTGCTATACTCTATACTCATAGGCGTTGATCAAGTGATATAGAGAAGGTATATCTGAATATATTTATATGTACACCCATATGCTTTGATATTCTCAGTATTATCCGCAAAACAGAAAACACCAACAAAAACAGAAAACTAATCTAATCATGCACTGGCAAAAAAAAATGAATATAATCATAGAATCAATCAATTACATTACATGCATAACAATTACATAATATATGTCATCAGTAGAACAGAATAACAAAATACATGTAAATGCATTTAACAAATTTTAGCAAAATTCTATACAGAAATCATAAAAACAATCATAATTTGGTAATTTTTTGTATATACCATCAATAAAATAATTTAACAATTTGATACATACATCATGATAAACAAACACTCAGAGAAAGATACCAAATAAAAAAAGAGGAAACTCGACAGAGGGAAAGAAAATGTTGCACCTAGGGTAAATAGATGATTTTTTTGCAAAATAATGTTTATGAATTTAGTACGATGTAAACAAAATCTAGACCAGTTGATCTATTATCTGCTAACATCTCTACTTTGAGAAAAAATGTTCTTATCACAATGATTTTTTTCTTCAATTGCTATACTCTATACTCATAGGCATTGATCAAGTGATATAGAGAAGGTATATGATGCTGTGAAGGTATATCTGAATATATTTATAATATGTACACCACTATGCTCCTAAATTGATAAGACTGAGATTGCAATCTTTTATAGACCATATGCATGCTTAGGAGTTTAAGACTAGAATTTGGGCTTGTTCCTGGTTAACTTTGTGCACAATTCTGAAGAGCTAGAAAAATCCCTTAATTTATTGCATAATATAGGGATACGGTGTATATATCTCGTTACATGCTGAAAATCTGGCCATAACAGCTCAGTTATCACATGTGCATTAATTACTCCATGATTAAAACCATCTTTGGTATAGTTGTGTGTACTGGTACAATGCAATGGGATCCGTTTTACTACGGAGTGGTCCATATATCCACCGCGCAGTTGGTCCCACACGTAAGTTATTGCTACATGATCATATTAGTGGGGTCCATTTTGCCACGGAGTGGTCCATATATCCACCACGAAGTTGGACCCACACAAGCTACATTGTGTTACTCATTAAATCCCATTAAAAAGTATACACAGTGATCATGAAGCACTTGATTCTGGCTTAGACCATTTGATTTTCTGTCTCCTGACATTTCCATCAAGACAGATCTTGTGCTTTTAAAATCATTCCTTTTATTATTGTTCTCAAAAGGAAGGTGTACAGCTCAGATGTTGAAACGAGTCACCATCTTGCATTAAAAAATAGGCAGGCCCTGTGACACGACCAGTTTGAATGATGGCAAAGTATACCAGGCAGTCCAAATTTTCATCTTCTAGGCAAAATTTGAGTAAGTAATTTTCCTTTACAAACCCATACCTATATTCTGTGATGTGAAGAAGTAAGTTTTATGTTCTATCACATTGATCTTTAATTATTCAAACATCGATCTCCTCATCAGGCTAATAGTAAACTCTTGCATTTTTTCTTATGAAAACATTAAAAAAATGTAACCTTTGAGTACATCGATAATGCAATAGTTTTCCCTAACACTATATCACTTGATCTATTTATGAGTACGTGTATATCAGTAGAAGGCAGACAAATATATTACATTTAGTAGACTTCATAAATTGTGATTTTCCCTCTGTTTTCAAAATAAGGTATTGTATTACAAAAGTTATAATGCTGTTTATAAACATTGCTTTCAAATATCATTGTTGAGGCTAAAGTGAGTTTTTAACCATGATGACATAAATAAGATGACATAAATAAGATGAATTGAAACAGTAATGCTGTTTATGATGACATAAATGAGATTATATAAATGAGATGAATTGAAACAGTTATGATGCTGTTTATAAATATTGCTTTACAATATCACTGTTGAGGCTGGAGTGAGTTTTACCATGACATAAATAAGATTCATAAATAAGATAAATTGAAACAGTCATAATGCTGTTTATGATGACATAGACTAAGATTTCATAAATGAGATGAATTGAAATAATTATACAAGACTGATAGAACATAGGTAATACTGTACATTATACAGTAGGATCCCAGATAAATCCAGGAATATATACACATATTTATTTTTCTTTTTTCGGAGTAAATAAATCTTTGAATAACATATTCGAATACATGTACAAATGAATATCATAAAACTTCAGAAAAAGAAATCTTAAATATAATAAACGAGGACTGAGAGCAAAACATATTAATAATAATATGATAATGGTAATACTATACATATGAGAACATGATAATAAAAAATATGCAAAAAAAAAAAATGCAATATATGCACAAAAAAACACCCCTCCCCCCAAAAAAAAACCTCTCCCCCAAAATAAACACTCTCTCCCCCCCAAAAAAAAGTAAACTTTCTAACAAGACTGACAAATTTGATAATATTTACACGTATTGCCACAAAACAATCAACATGATCTTTGAGCTAAAGTAAGAAATTAAAATATAAGGAATTAAAGGAACACATATTCAATGGCATTAAATTACCATAAATCAAATGTAAACTCATCTTAATTGGGCTAAATTAAAAAAATATAAATGTAAGGATAGTGCATGGCAAGTAGTTCACTATATTGACAAATATAAATCTGGGTAACCAGACTCATCTACCACCTGTGCTAACTTTTGCCCCCTTAACAATAACAGTTTTAGACATACTCCTTTCTTGCATTTGAATATAGCATACTTTGTATCAAAATAATGTGTACCTTATTCATGTGTAATGTTATTTATCTTGTGTTAATTTGACTATTCTATTTCCTTGTTGACTTTCATTATAAAGTTTATGTTATATATATATTTATATATATATATATATATGTAATATTGTATAGTACCAACAGATTCTTGCCAAAGACAGGGAACCAGACAAATCTAGTTTGTGCTAACTTCTGGTTTTAACAACAACAGTGTAAGACAATCTTTTCTTTCATTTGTATATACAACAATGTTTATCTTATTTATGTGTAATGTTTTTTTTTTATCTTGTGTTAATTTGACTATTCTATTTCCTTGTTGACTTTCACTATAAAGTTTATGTTATATATATATATATATATATATATATATATATGTAATATTGTATAGTACCAACAGATTCTTGCCAAAGACAGGGAACCAGACAAATCTAGTTTGTGCTAACTTCTGGTTTTAACAACAACAGTGTAAGACAATCTTTTCTTTCATTTGTATATACAACAATGTTTATCTTATTTATGTGTAATGTTTTTTTTTATCTTGTGTTAATTTGACTATTCTATTTCCTTGTTGACTTTCATTATAAAGTTTATGTTATATATATATATATGTAATATAGTATAGTACAAAAAGATTCTTGCCAAAGACAGTGAACCAGACTAATCTAGATTATGCTAACTTCTGGTATTAACAACATCAGTGTAAAACATAATCTTTTCTTTCATTTGTATATACAACAATGTTTATCTTATTTATGTGTAATGTTTTTTTTATCTTGTGTTAATTTGACTATTCTATTTCCTTGTTGACTTTCATTATAAAGTTTATGTTATATATATATATATATATATATATATATATATGTATATGTAATATTGTATAGTACCAACAGATTCTTGCCAAAGACAGGGAACCAGACAAATCTAGTTTGTGCTAACTTCTGGTTTTAACAACAACAGTGTAAGACAATCTTTTCTTTCATTTGTATATACAACAATGTTTATCTTATTTATGTGTAATGTTTTTTTATCTTGTGTTAATTTGACTATTCTATTTCCTTGTTGACTTTCACTATAAAGTTTATGTATATATATATATATATATATATATATATATATATATATATATAATATATATATATACATATATAATATAGTATAGTACCAAAAGATTCTTGACAAAGACAGGGAACCAGACAAATCTAGATTTTGCTAACTTCTGGTTTTAACAGCAACAGTGTAAGACAATCTTTTCTTTCATTTGTATATACAACAATGTTTATATTATCTATGTTTAATGTTATTTATCTTGTGTTATATGTAATCATGATTGATACCTTATGTTTTACATGTTCTTATTGCTGTTGTAAATAATCTCAAACTCAAACCTAAGCCCTTTGAAGAAGGCAAATGTTTTTTTTAATTATTATTGAGAATGTTTTTCAAGATCATTTTATACCTGAGGAAGTAAGAACGATTATCAAACTCTCAAAATTTAAGTTATATGTCCCTAAAAATAATTCAGACACCAATTTATTGTTGTTGAGAATGTATCCCAAGATCCGTAAGTTTGCGGTTTCATCAAGCGGGTAGTCATAAAAATGACTGTTTGGTTTGAAAGGGGATAGAGACAAAGTGAACAAAGATAGTCTTTCGATTTCTTCCTATGGAGGACTACTTGGTATTGTATGGATATAGAGGTAGAGGAATTAAGAGATCTATGCTTTCATGAAAGGAGTCCTGTAAAGGACTGGTGACCAGGTTATGAATGTAAAGAGAGATTGGGGCTCAACATTCGTCATCCGCAGTGAATGGGCGACGGGCGTTGAGGGGGTATAAGTAGCAGGTATGCAGACTTTGAGGAGATGAGCAGGCCAGTGAGTTATGTGGTACAGAGAGAGGTGCATGGTGCTATATGGACTACGTACTCTTGTGTGGACATAGGTTGTGACAGGATGTCTCTGTGAGTTGTGGTGACTGGAGAGTGGTGGATTGGTTACTATCCGAGCTGGCGGTACTCTTGCGTGAGCGTAGATTGTGGCAGGAAGTCCTTGTGTGCGGAGGTGGTGGGAGAATGCTGGGCTGGCTTGTGTCTAAGCTGGTTGCTACTGTGTCTTGAGTAGGCTGAACGGTGCGCTGGGTGGTGGGTAACAGGCGAGTGTCGGGCTGCTGGTTGGTTTCCCGGCTAGAAGCCTGTGCTGCATTGGGTGGGATGGCCTGCGGGCGGCGATACGTATTCCTGGGGCAGGAGTTGGGCCTTGTAGAGGAGAGGGAACCAAAATGTTGATGTTAAGTCCGGTGTCTTGATGTACTAGTTAAGCCTGTGTCTTTTGATGGCCTCTCTAACCCTTCCAGTTCTCTAGCGTTTGATCGAAGTGATGAGATGGCTTCAGTCGTACGTCCCAGTTGATGTGATGCCCATGTTCTTAGCTGTGTTTACAACAGTGGCTGATCTGTCTGAGTTGCGCCTGGTGTTGAATTTGTGTCCGGTTTCGCTGATTTAGATATAGCTTCCAGGCTGTGTATTGGATGTTTGTCCTTGTGGGAGTGCAGGGTGGAGGGAATTAGCTTGTTGGTTAAACGGTGTCGGACTAAGATGCGAGGATTTGCTGTATCTCGAGGGATGTTTTGCCAATGGAGGGTAGAACAACATTCATGGATGATGTGGTGGTTTGGTGCCGTTGTTGGTGGTGTCTGATGGAACCCTTTGGTGGGCTAGGAGTTTGATCTTCCGTCTTTGGTACTGGTTGATGGTGGTGAGGTAATATGGCCGAGTCCAGTCTTGGTCGATAAGTTTGTAGGCTTGTCGGATGAATGTGTTGCGGGCTGAATGTCCGATGGACAGATGGTGGAAGCGGTTATGAAGATATGTCGGATGGGTAGGTTGCAGTAGACCTGGGAATCGTTTCACAGAGCAGTTTTCAATGACAAAAGACAAAAATCAGTGACAAATCTGCTGATAACCAATTAAAAAAAAATGTCATTTTGTCACTGAAGACAAGTTTGTGAAATGGGTCCCAGATGTTAATACAAGCCATTGGGTTTTTCCTTTATGAGTATTTCAAGAAAAGGAAAGGAGTTGTCTTGTGGGCGATGAATACTTAAGGCCTGGTTTCTTGCTGAGCCAGGTAATAAAAGGTCTTGTCAATGTTCCAGAGCTAAAGAGATGGACGTGTCTGCGTTGTCTTCAGGGCATGGGTCTTGAGATTTTCCAGGGAGATATTGGCAACGATGGGAGAGAGGGGGAATCTCATGACAGCCCCATTGTATTTGTCGGTAATAACTGTTACGCCACTGGAATGAGTTGGAGTTCAGGCATGTCTGAAAGAGTTGTTGGTTGATTATTGTTCTGCGGCTGGTTTTGAATTTCCTTTGAGTTAGGACTAGGTTGTGGTGTCATCGAGTATTGCGGGAATCTTGTCATCGTAGTCCCGTCTATCCATGATAATAGAGAGGTGCCGTAGTATAATGGAAAAGTCTCCAGACTGAACCACGAGATATGTGGGTCGAATCCCGCTGCAGCACAAACCTTTGGCAAGTACTTAATCTACATTTACCACACACAGGTGTGGTAAGTGGGTATTTGGTAGGATTCATTCCTTGAATTCACTGAGCGCTATGGTTGCTGGAGCTAAAGCCGGGGTAATAAAAACCACAGTACTTTGGAAGCGCATATAAATTTATTATTCTAGAATAGCAAATTATTATCATAAATGTGGCCTACTCTTTGATTGTCAGTCTGTAGGATGTGGATGGATGAAAGGCTTTGGTGGCGGCATCTTCTTTGCTGATGTTGGATTGTGGAGGTTCCTTTTTTTTTGCCTCGGAGCAGCTAGGCAAGGGCGATCTTGAGGTGCATGTCTCCCGTAGCGGTGGCAGGTTTGGTATTAAGGAATCTGCGTTTTGGTTCTACTTGTTGGATGACTTCAGTCTGATAACAGGACTCCATCGGGGGAAAACGGCGTATTTAAGACATAGTGAAAGTAGTTCCTCTTCAGAGAGCTTGTGTCGGTAGAGGTTGACATTGGTGTCCTTGGGGAGAAGGGGAGACAATCGATCATCGTTGGGTATTCAATGTGGAGTAAATTCCTGCTGAATTATCTAAGTTGCTGATGTCCAGTAGTTTCAACCGACAAGCTTCACTCCATCCGGACATTCCACAAGAACAAGCACCCACTCAACAAACAGCGTGGATACTATCAAATACCCTGCGAATGCAGCAAGATTTACTGGTTGATGGTGACGAGTCCGGAGGTAACATGGCGGAGTCCCTGATGTAAGTGGGCCTGGTCAGTAAATTGTTAGTCCAATCGAATGAGAGTACTGACTGTCAGAGGGACAGATGATGGTGGGAGCCTTAATAAATATATCTGTTGGTGTGGATAGCTTTGTGGTAGACCTCATGTGATGGTAAACCGTTGGGCATTTTCACGATAAGGAATGTAGAAAGGAGATGGGTTTGTCTTGTCCGATTTCTCTTGTGAACTTGAGGCTTGAATGTTGTTTCTTCATGTAGGCGTGGAACAGATCAAGGTCTGATTTGCTGTATAACGAAGGTGTTATCGACGTACCAGAGCTAGATAGACTGACAGGTGTGTTCAGTCTTAGGGCCTGGGTTTCAATATTTTCCTTGAAAATATTGCTGATGACGGGGGGAGCCGGGGTCCCATGGTAGCCCTTTGTATTTGTCGGTAATAACTTATACACCACTGGAAGGAGTTCGTGCATGTCAGAAGATTGTAGATTTGGTCAGGAGTTAGCCCATGCCTTGGAGGTCGGGTTCAGAGTTGAGTCGTTGCTAGGTGACGTCACAGGCTTTCTTGAAATGGACGGCTTAAAGTGAAAGTCCACCTTAATCTTTAAGTTTGTGTTGATTCAAGCAGAAGAATAGAAGGAACAGGTCATTAATTAAAAGTTTGAGCTTTAACCGATTAATAATAAGAAAGTTATTTAGTTTGAAGATGCGATTGATCAAACACAAATCGGCAACTAAGTGTCATATCGTTGTAAGATTTGTCATAGTGTTGCCAATTAGTGTTTCACTACTGACAACTTCCAAAATGCACAACTTTCCTATTTTTAATTGGATATTGCTTACATTTTGTTGATTTGTCTGACTGAGGGGGTGTTTTCAAAAGGAGGGAACATGCATATGCGTACCCTAAATAACACTGAGTGGGGGGGGGGGCTTTGATGACGGTTTCTTTTTTTGCTGATGTTGGTTTATGTGGGGGTTTTTTGCGTTAGGGCAGGCACTTAAGAGCAATCTAATTGAGGCGTATCGGCGGCAGTTTTGGTAAGGTTTGATTATCATAGATAAAGGGGGCACTCATCTTTTTCTTCTTCTTCTCCTTCTTTGGTGTAGTTTGCTTCCTTCAATCTTGGATATTCTTGCAGAACGTTGGTGTAGGGTGTGTCACAAGGATAGGGTGCATGTGCCAATAATTAACAAGGTGCAAGTAAAAGGAGCATTGTATCTAGCTGCTGCAGCCTCTCATCAATTATCAGAGGTGGTAAAAGGCACATATAGGAATGTGGAATGGGCACCAACTAGAAAAAAGGGACACCTTTCCTATGTAAAAAAAAAGAGCACTATAGGGGTACTTGAAAAAAAAGTAGGTACTGTGTCCATCCGACTGTAGATGGTAGACTTGATGTGATGGTTAGCCGTTGGGTGTTTATATGATGAGGACATCCAGAAATGGGGTTGAGTTATCTTGTCCGATTTCTGTTGTGAACTTGAAGCTGGGATGCTGTAAGTTGATGAGGGTGAGCGAGAGTTCAAGGTACGCTTTGCTGTATAACAAAGTTGTTGTCGACGTACCGAAGCTAGAGAGATGGACGGGTGCGTTTGGTCTTTAGGGTTGAGGTTTTGGGTCCTAGGGCCGGGGTTGACAATTCGTGGATCCCGGGCTGGCCAAAGTGATGAGGCAGCTGGGAGTAGATTTGTTTGGGTAGAACATCAGACCTGTGTATAGAAAAGAGTTGTTGGATGATCTTTCATTCAGCTGCTGATGCTGTGGTTGTTGAGATTAACGGCGTTTCCATCGTAATTAATTGGATGATTTACGCCATAATGTTGGGCGGTGCTGTCGTTTAGAAGTTCTCCAATCGTGAAATTGTAGTAGAGCTGTCTCTCCATGATAACGGTGGTGTACGTGTCGTGTGTCAGCTTGGAGGAAGTGGGTGGTTGGGTTGTGATGGGTTCACGTTGAAGAGAGGGTCTGGCAACGCGCTAATATCTACAACAGAGAAACCCAACTCAATGACTGAGACAGACCAGCCATTGTTAAACACATCCGACAACTTGACTATATGGCATTAATAGGGGGCAGTAGCCTACGCAGGATTTTTTCTTTCAAGGGGGGGGGGGGGGGGGGGGGGGGGGTAAGAGGACACTTTTTTTTTTGGTCCCAAAAAAATTTGCAACGACTCAGCCAGCCGCTGAATAGGGGGAAGCGGGGAGGGAGGGGGGGGGGGGGGGTAAGAGGACACTTTTTTTTGTTTGTTTGGTAAAAAAAAACGACTCAGCCAGCCGCTGAATAAGCGGGGAGGGAGTGGGAGGACGCTTTTTTTTTTGGGGGGGGGGGGGGTCCCAACAAAATTGAAACGACTCAGCCAGCCACTGAATAGGGGGAAGCGGGAAGCGGGGAGGACACTTTTTTTTGGGGGGGGGGTCCCTAAAAAATTGCAATGACTCAGCCATCCGCTGAATAGGGGGAAGCGGGAAGCGGGGAGGGGAGGGGGGAGGGGGGGGCGGTAAGAAGACACTTTTTTGTTTGGTCTCGAAATTTAAAAAATTGAGATTTTGTTACGTTTTTCAGGTCAGTCATTGGCAATTTTTTTTTTTTTTTTTTTTTAATAACAAAAACAAAAAAAAATCATAAAGGGGGAGGGGAGTTTTGCTCCAAAATACACAAATAAACAAACTGAAGGGGGGTTAACCCCCCCACCCCTGTGTACGCGCCTGACTGGGACGTCAGCCATCTCATCTCTACGATCAGTGCTTCCCAGAAAAAACGAAACAGAGGATTATCGATGATTTATCATAACTTAATCACAATTATAACTAAATAAATAATAAATGACACACATCTTTAAAGCTTACACCCTCCTCTTTTATTTGATGCATCTCATATGATGTATTTCATGCATGAGAGATTAAAACAATTTGTAGAGAGAGTACCAAAAAGTCATTTGGCCGGTGGTATCTGGATTTCAAAGAGAAAATCACATTCCCAGAAAGTCTATTTTCTGCCCTTTCATATGACACCTCAATCAGGAATAATGAGCCAGGAATAACAGAGTTCTGTTTGTGTTAAGGAATGCTTGCATTTCCATGATTTGATTAAATGAATTCGATTTCACTGGCTGCCTGCCATAGCAACACAAAGAGTTGACAAATGACTTTACTCAGTTTCTTCGACGATCAGCCGTCAACGAAACAGAGTTAAATCATTTGTTAACTCTGAGTGTTGCTATACACCAGGCAGCCAGTGAAAACGAATTAGTTTTTATCAAATTATGAAAATAAAAGCATTACTTTAAACAAACAGAACTTTGTTATTCCCGGCTCATTTTTCCTGTTTGAGGTGTCATATGAAAGGGCATAAAATAGACTTTCTGGGAATTTGATTTTCTCTTTGAAATCCAGATACCACCCACCAAATGACTTTTTGTAGCTCTCTTCAAATTGTTTTTAATTATGCATGCGTGAAATATGCATAATATGAGTTGCAGCAAATGAAAGAGGAGGATCTATACTTTAAAAGTATGTGTTATTTATTAATTATAATTGTGATTGAGTTATGATAAAACATCGATAATTCTCGGTTTCGTTTTTTCTGGGACGCACTGTAGGGGGATCAGAAAGCCATCAAAATACACAGACATGACTAGTACATCAAGACACCGGACTTAACATCAACATTTTGGGTCTACGAGACCCAACTCATGCCCCGGGAACACGCATCGCCGGCCACAGCCCAGCCCACCCGAGGCAGTACAGCTGCTAGCCGGGAAACAAACCAGCAGCCAGACACTCACCTGTTACCCATCACCCAGCGCACCGTTCAGCCTACTCAAGACACAGTAGCAACCAGCTTAGACACAAGCCAGCCCAGCATCCTCCCACCTCCTCCACACACAAGGACTTCCAGCCACAACCTACGCTCACGCAAGAGTACCGCCAACTCGGATAGTAACCAACCCAGCACTCTCCAGTCACCACAACTCACAGAGACGCCTTGCCACAACCTATGCCCGCACAAGAGTACGTAGTCCACATAGCACCATGCACCTCTCTCTGCACCACAGAACTCACTGACCTACTCATCTCCTCAAAGTCTGCATACCTGCTACTTACACCCCCTCAACGCCCGTCGCCCATTCACTTCGGATGACGAATGTTGAGCCCCAATCTCTCTTTACATTCGTAACCTGGTCACCAGTCCTTTACAGGACTCCTCCCATGAAAGAATAGCTCTCTTAATTCCTCTACCTCTATCCATACAATACTAATTGGTCCTTCATAGGAAGAAATCGAAAGAATATAACCCGGGAATATAACTCTTTCACTTTGTCTATGTTCCCTTTCAAACCGAACATTTATTTTCAGGACTATACCCAATAAATGAAACAGCAAACTTAGGGATCTTGGGAAACATTCTCAACAGCAATAAATCGGCCGGTGTCTGAACAATTGAACATCATTTGTATTAACTAGCTTTACTCGTTCTAACTGTTGATTCCTGCTGCTTGCAGAGTGTATACTCATCAATTCGATGATGTGCTTTAAAAACCTATCCTCTGCATAACTTCCCATATGTTATTATGGCTGACACAATCAAATTATATTTTTGTCAGCATGATTTCAATTTGTCATGAAAATAACAATGTAAAGTATCGTAAATCTATCTTTCAAATGAAACAAATACATACATATCACAATGGACAGCGATACAACTCTGTTTAAACCTGGATCAGGAAGAGAAAAATATGACACGGTGAAATTTTATTTTAAATAATTTTAATCGTGTTTAATCGAGAAGCAAAGCTATTTCTTGCGATGGGAGAATATTGTTTGTTTTGAAGAAAAAAAAGGAAGGTTTTATTCATCTTTGTGTGCGACTATAGAGATTAACACCAGGTGGTTCAGTATAATGAGAGGATCTCGCCACGGGTTTATTTTCTCATCAAGCCTTCTTAATGTGTATTGGGAGGAAATAATGAGGGAGGCACTAGAAGGATTTGATAGAGGTATTTTCTTGGTGGCATGAAGATCACCAACCTCAGATATGCCGATGACACTACCCTCATTTGTGCAAGCAGGAAGGAGTAATTGGTGGAGTGTGCAGCGTTTCAAGCAAGCAAGTGTAAAATTAAGAATGGTCTGCTATTGAATTTTAATTTTGTAAATGTTCATGGTTTGTTATCTTTTGTTAATGATTTTTGTTTGTGATATAATTTGAATTTTGTTTTAATTCAGTTAACACGGACTTTCTGAAAAACAGCCGTTTAGGCTGAGAGAGTTACCGTGTTTAAATAAATAAATGAAATGAACACCAAGAAGACCAAAATAATGGTTTGGGACAAGTGACAGACAGCTGATGCATATATCTTAGAGGGCCAGCAGATTACCTAGGATCGCTCATCAACATCGAAAGCGACACTACTGAAATTAAAAAACTGGCAATTCCAAGGAATACCATCCAGAACATGATTAACATCTGAAAGAGAGAGGCGTATCCACAGAGCTGAAGTAACGACTCCTTCGAGCGACAGTCTTCAGCGTTGCCACTTACGGCTGTGAATCATGGGCGCCAACCAAAAATAACAGGAAACGCATTGATGCATTTGAGATGTGGAGCTATTGATGTCTTCTAAGGATATTCTGGCAAGACAAAAGATCAAATGATCGCGTGCTTGAAAAGATCTCATAAGAGAAAGGAAGCTGAAATACTTTTTGCACATCACTAGGAGGCAAAACAGCATTGAGAAGCAAATTATTCAGAGTGCAATGGAAGGATATCGAGGTAGAGGTCGTCCGACCACAGTTTGGACAGATGAAGTAAAGGTCTTGTCAGATGGAAGTATGGCAAGAGCTACAAATATAGCTAGCGATAAAGGAAGATGGCTGTGATGTATCTTGATCAATGTAAATCCATATCAATGTATGTAATGGCGCCACCTACTGGTATATGTTTATGCCAGACAAAGTTATGTAATGAGCTTACAGGGCCACTGTGAAACCCCTCTAATAAAGATCACTCCTAGTCTGTAACTTATCCGTGTCGGACATGTATTACTTGTCTTGCCTCCAATATATCACATGGTGTCAGGAGAAAAGGAAGACAGGAGTCAAAAACAAGATGTCGGGACTTAGACCCCCAGGACCACTTTCCTTTGATGGAAACGTCGCAAAGAATTGGAAGGACTGGCTTAGAGCCTATGAATTTTATGAAGGAGCAACCGAACTTTCGGCAAAGACGGAGCCGGTGAGATACGCCACATTTCTCCACGTGGCGGGGCCCATGGCCCAACAGATAACGGAAACATTAACATTCACCGAAACAGAATCGAGCAAAGTGAGCGCCCTGAAGACCAAGCTGGCAGCTTACTGCCAACCAAAGAGAAACCTCAGTGTCATCAGGTACCTGTTTAACTCGAGGAATCAGAAAAAAGGTGAGAGTTTTAGCTCCTACATCACCGATCTAAAGGCTCTTGTAAAGGATTGCGAGTTTGGAGAACTCGAGAATGACCTGTTGAAGGACAGGATTGTCTGTGGCATACAGGACCAAACTCTCCGGGAGAAGCTCTTACAAGTGCGGGACTTGAACTTAAAGAAATGCATCGACGTGTGCAGCGTGGCCGAGAACAGCGCCAACGAGATGGTCGAACTACAAGCCGCCTGCAGCCCAGGAATACCCGCAGAAACCGATTACATCCAACGAGGACGACGTCAGCCTCAACGCCCACGACAACGCTACGAGCAGTCACACGAACAAGGAGGAAGGCCCCCGAAATCGGAAGCAAGTGCGTGCCTGAACTGCACATATGAACATAGAAACAGGGCGTGCCCGGCGATAAATGAAAGGTGCCGGGCATGTGGAGAAATTGGACATTTCTCAAAATCACCGCGATGTACCGAACACCGAAACCAACGACGACAACAGCCGAGAAGCCGACATGACAACCGCCGCCGGGATGTGGAGTACATCGACCGACACTGCGAAGATGACGACGAGCCGTATCGTGATTACAGTGACAAGAACAGGCCGAACATGCCCAGCCACGACAGTGACATTGACATGAATGAATTCTTCATTGATTTAGTTGTGGATAATGTAGACAGTGACGATGACTGGTACCAAGAGATAATAATTGATGATGATGTTTGTGTCGACTTTAAACTAGACTCAGGAGCCCAAGTGAACGTTCTTCCCGAAAATATTTTTAGGAAAACTAATTAAGTTGAGTCTTGATAAGACCCCCGTGACCCTACGTTCATACTCGCGACACATTATGAAACCTGTGGGGAAAACGAGGTTTAAAGTACTGGTCGGTAAGCATGAATACCTTCTTACATTTCAGGTGGTTGGTGGTTATGGGAAACCATTAATAGGGAGGAGAGATTGCGAAAGGATGAATTTGTTGAAAAGGTGTGAAATTGTTGATGAAGTGACAAGCAAGGCAGCCCCCCACCCTCCCCGCGAGCACAACTACGCAGGCCCCCGCTAATACTAACAGCATTCTCAGTACAAATGCGCCCCCATCAACTGATCGCATTCCAACGAGCCCCACCCCCAATCGCCCACAAATGGACCCTCTAGAAATATATGACGATTTGTTCGCAGGCCTAGGGAGATTGCGCAACCATGAGTATGATATCACACTGAGGAACGATGTTAACCCAGTTAAATGCCCTCCTCGCACTATTCCTCACAAAATAAGGGATAAGGTCAGAGCAGAAATAGAGCGAATGGAAGAGATAGGAGTTATAGAACGAGTAACTGAGCCCACTGATTGGGTAAGCCAAATGACGGTCGTTCATAAGCCAGATGGTCGTGTTCGTATATGCCTCGACCCCCACGGTCTAAACACAGCCATCCGAAGGGAGCATTTCCCAATGCCGACGTTTGAACAAGTTTCAGCTAGAATGGCTGGCGCGCGTGTATTTTCGAAATTCGATGCCACGAGCGGATACTGGCAGCTCCCACTAACCAAGGCGAGTTCACATTACACGACTTTCAACAGTTCTTTCGGCCGATATCGTTATAAGGTGATGCCATTTGGCATATCTTCTGCCAGCGAAGTATGGCAGCGAGCAATGACCGATGAATTCGGACAGCTGGACGGAGTTGAAATTGTTGCCGATGACATTCTCGTCTGGGGCAAGGACACTGTGCAGCATGACGCTCGATTGTCTTCCCTGCTCGAAAAAGTGGGAAAATCCGGCCTAAAACTCAACAAGGCGAAATCGGTAATTCGCACCGATAAGATTGAGTATGTGGGACATATTATCTCACCGGAAGGCGTAATGTCCAGTGCGGATAGAATCCGATCGGTCGTGGATCTCCCGTATCCGACTAACAAGAAAGAGGTAGAAACATTTCTCTGCATGATTACGTACCTCGGGAAGTTCATCCCCAAACTTTCGGACATTACGAAACCTCTAAGACAACTCACTCAGAAAAACGTTGCATGGCATTGGGAGGCCGAACATGCGCACGCAGTAGATGCACTTGAGAACAAGATAACGTCTGCCCCCACTCTCAAATTGTATGACAAAAAAAACCCCGTTTCCATGGCAACAGATGCCTCGAATCAAGGGCTAGGTGCCGTATTAATGCAAGACGACTCTAGCCCCATAGCCTACGCATCAAGGCGTGTGAACGATGCCGAACACAACTATGCCCCAATCGAAAAAGAGATGAGCGCAATTCTCTTTGCATGCAAGAAATTTCATGACTACATCTTTGGACAAAGGGTAACGATATTCACTGATCACAAGCCCCTAATTGGCATCTTCAATAAACCGCTACATAAGCTTAGTCCAAGATTACAGCGAATGAGACTTCACCTCATGATGTATGACATAGACTTAAGATGGAAGCCAGGTAAAGAAATGTTTGTGCCCGATGCACTGAGCAGGCTACTGCCAACAAACAGGCCAGCACGCCAGTGCGAACCGACCACCGATATCGGAATAGAAACTGTCGATTGCGTAATGCACATGTCTGACCGCAGACTAGAGCAATTCCGTGAGAAGACAAAACGCGACCCAGTCCTCAAGCAGATCAGCGCGTTCATACTCGAGGGCTGGCCAGAAAGTAAACGCAACATTCCGCACAATGTGTTACCATACCACTCATTCCGGGACGAGTTGACAGAAATAGATGGCCTCATATTGAAAGGAAGCCGACTAGTAGTACCGGCCGACTTACAAAAGGACATGCTCGATGTCCTACATCAGTCCCACTTGGGAATTGTGAAGCTAAAATCGCGAGCGCGACAGGTCTTGTTTTGGCCCGGAATGAGCGCACAAATTGAAGACAAGGTAGCCAGATGCGTTATATGTCAAACTACACGGAAAGCTCAACAATCTGAACCCCTCATGTCACACCCCATACCTGACTGACCATGGTCAAAACTTGGAATTGACATTTTCCACTTGGATGGAGCCAACTACCTTCTTGTAGTCGACTACTACTCCAAATTTCCAGAAGTTCAGATTCTCACCGAAATGACAGCCCACAAGGTCATTACAAGCTTGAAAGAAATATTCTCGCGAAATGGCACACCAGACATGATTGTGTCAGACAACGCCCGTCAATTTGATTGTAGCGAGTTTCGAGAGTTTGTGCAAAAGTGGGAAATAACCCATCACACATCGAGCCCCCATTATGCACAAAGCAATGGCCAGGCTGAGCGGTGCATTCAGACGGTGAAGACCCTCATGAAGCGAGCTAACATGAGTAAGAATGATCCGATGTACGCTTTGCTCGAATACAGAAACACACCCATAGATGGTCTGCGTGGATTTGCCCCATCACAAATCCTGAATGGGAGATTACTGAGAAGTCGCATCCCAGTATCAACCTCCCTTCTTCGCCCTCAGGCCATACCCCCACTACAAGATGACCTGGCGGAAAGGCAGCGAAGACAGCTGACCAACTACAACGCACGTGCTCAAATCAAACCCCTCCCATCGCTGAGCACCAACCAGGACGTCGTGTTTCGCGCCAAACCCGGCACATGGCGACAATGATGCGTGGCTGGCACAGCACATACCCCGCGGAGCTACGTCATCCAAACAGAGCAAGGCGAATACAACCGCCACCTCATCAACAAACACAGAGTTATGAAAGCATCTCACCCTCGCAACCCACCACCACCCGAAGTGGAAGAGTATCCAAACCACCAGAGCGGCTGGATATGCAAGACCACGCTGAATAATCTCAATAATTCCTGAGTGTGCCCATATCCCAACACTGGTAATCATAATAACAGGCATAATGAAGGCTTGTTAGAACGTTTGGTACTTTCTATTTGAAATCCATGGCTTAAACTATGGAACCATTTAGCATGTTAAACCGTATGTCAACTATATAGGATGGGCCAAATAGGAACAGAAATAACCTAAATAAACACAATGAGGCAAATCTTTAGCATTAAGAGATACTCTCAATAACGCGATTAAAGTTGATAAAAGTTTTTTTTTTTTAATTGTTTTATTAAAAAAAAAATACAAAAAAAAAAGTGGAAAGAAAACCATGCACACCTATTACCTTATTTCACGTTGTTGAAAAGATGGAGTGTAGACTAGTGAAACGATAGGATAGCTAAATACATTATGTATTATGTAATACGGAAATGAGCAAAGAGTATAGTAGAGAAGGAAAAGGCTTTTATTACAGCTACACCTTCCCATAAATATTAATTCATTTATTCAGAAACACAATTATGGTAATACAACCTAATCTCACTTAACAGACATTGATGTATACTTAAACGCGAGTTTCAATAACTGATCCCTGCTATCTTTAAAGAGGAAGATGTGATGTATCTTGATCAATGTAAATCCATATCAATGTATGTAATGGCGCCACCTACTGGTATATGTTTATGCCAGACAAAGTTATGTAATGAGCTTACAGGGCCACTGTGAAACCCCTCTAATAAAGATCACTCCTAGTCTGTAACTTATCCGTGTCGGACATGTATTACTTGTCTTGCCTCCAATATATCACAATGGCGAGCTTTAGTGAACGCCACATCAGTGCATATATGGGCACCATCTGACAACGAGAGAGAAAGAGATTATTGTAATTAACAGCTTATTTGTTCTAATTTGTGTCATTATTCAATTCACCGAAGTATTCCTTATTTTTTACGTATATCTGCACTATTGCATATAGAGAACAAGATAAGTACTTAAACACAATCTTAATGAGATTTGAAACATATCTTAAATGAAATGTAATGCACACATGGTCGAGACATCGGCAACTAAACCATCAACCCCATGTACATTATAAGTGACGTATACAGTGTTTATCAATTATCATGTAACTACATTGTATTTTGTTTATGTGCTGCCGGTGGAGGCCAATTTTCTATGTTTTGAACGTGGATCAATAAAAGAATCTATCTATCTATGAGATCCATGTGAGCCAACGGCCATCCTCTGTGGAAAAGATTAAAGCCTTACCACGTTTTCTCTAAAATAGTATGCTGTGCACAGACATGACACAGACAGAAGTCACACAGATGAGCTTTGGACTCTTGCAAGTGATGCATCTGTTATAAATAGTGCCAAGGGTGCCCCTTCGAATTGTAAGTCTTCCGAGAATGACGGGGTCACACCAAAGCCAGAAGGAAGTGTGGCACTGGATGAAACTAGGGAAAATCTCCTGCGCATCGGCACTTGGAACGTGCGTACGATGGTTCAAGAGTCTTGATATATTAGGAATAAGTGAACTTCGGTGGAAAGAGACAGGGGCAGTTGATAGGGACGATTTTGTCACTGTCTACTCTGGAGGCGTGCGTCATCTCAATGGAATAGGAATAATTATGAAGAGCAAAATCTCTAATACTATAAATAGCTTTCTCAGAGAGAGTCATTGTAGCTTTAAAGTTCAATGGAAAACCTTTTGATGTTGTCATAGTGCATGTGTATGCACCAACGTCAGATTATGAAGATAAAGCTAAAAGCTCGGATGTCCCCTTCGTTGTAGGTGACTTGGATGCTGGAGTGGGCAATAAGAGATATAAATTCATCATAGGACAATATGGTTTGGATGAGAACAACGAGAGAGGGGAGAGGTTTATACAGTTTTGTGAGCATCATAGACTCGTGGTAGCCAACACATGGTTCAAGCTTTCCAAGCGCAAACTATACACTTGGAAGAAACCAGGAGATACGGCACGGAGACAGATAGATTGCAGTCAGCAAACGTTTCCGAAGGAGTATAAGGATGGCCAAAACTTTTCCTGGTGCAGATATAGGCTCAGACCACAACCCAGTCGTTGTCAAGGTCAACATCGCACCAAAGGTGATAAAGAAGGCTCCTTCCAAGAAAGCTAGATTGGATGTAGATCTGCTAAGGCAGAACGATTTTCGTGAGCTAGTATTCTACATCAGTACACAACAGATATGAAGGACTAGACGTGGAAAAGACTCCAGAGGAAATATGGTCAAACCTAAAGGAGTACGAAGATGCAGCTGAGGAATGCCTCCCTAAGAAAAAGCGGGTAGCAAAACAAGTTTAGATGACAGATGTCATTCTGAATCTCTTATGGAAGAGAGAAGAAAACACAAAAGGAAAGATGCATAATACAGAGAACTTGACAAACAAATTATTTAAATCCTTAAATTTACTCAAACTTCCAGATATTCTTTCTCAACGGACTTTATTATTTATGTGCAAACTTCAAAATGATTTGCTACCAGTAACGTTTTATGACAGTTTTCATTTGAACTCGGATGTCCACTCCTTTAATACAAGAAAAGACTTCCATCTACCAAAATTCACTAACTCATTTGTGCAAAGTAAATCAATTAGATATCAAGGTCCTCACAAATGGAACTCCATGTCAAGTTATTTAAAGGGTATTAAGAACCACAACGCATTTAAACTTAAACTGAAAAGAACAATACTTGCCTCTTATTGATTTATTGAAATACATAATTGATTCATATATTTTGTTAGCATGTAACATTATTATTATTGTATTGTATTGTATTGTATCGTATTGTATTGTATAGTATCTGTATGTTTTTATGTTTGGGGTTGCTTGTTTTTAACTTATTTTAGCAATCCCGGTATTTATAATGATTTCTCTCTCTCCATTCATAAAGGAATTTGAAGTTTTTGCATTTAGGAAAAAATCATGTGGAATAACAAGTAAAATTACAATTCTTAATGTAGGCTATCAGAATAGGCATTCATGTTTTTTTTTTAAATACATTTTGATTAGATGTCTATGTATTAAACATCTCCATTAATTTTAATTTTTCCAACAGGAGCATATAGAGAGACAAAGAGAAGGATCTAGAGGTAAATATGAATATTCTCATAAGACATATATAGGCTAATTTGCATATTATGCAAATTTAACTAATTTCCACTATACATTTCCATAAACTTTTTGAATTCGGTCAGTGGAAAACATTATTTTTGCAATTTGTTTTGGCTAAATTACTACATGGATTTTGACTCAACTAGAATTCCTCGAGTCCTGAAGATCTGCAGGACTCTCCAGCAGATTAGCAGAGAGATTTTGTTCTTTCCTTCAATCATTATGGGGGACGGTTCGGAGGGGGGGGGGGGGGGGGAGTACCTATATCCATCAATCTGCTGACGTTTTCTCCTAAAGTTCGCCGCCCCTGCATACAAGGCGTTCCCTTTGAATCATTCTCTATGAATGATAACACTTACTAAGGAGGCCATCCCTTTAAATCATTCTCTACGAATGATAGAACATTCAAGGCCATTCTTTCAAATCATTCTCTTTGAATAATAGAACGTTCAAATCCATCCCTTCAAATCATTCTCTACGAATGATAGAACATTCAAGGCCATTCTTTCAAATCATTCTCTAAAAATGGTACAACTTAAAGGAGGCCATCCCTTCAAATCATTCTCTACGAATGATAGAACATTCAAGTCCATTCCTTCAAATCATTCTCTATGATTGATACAACTTACTAAGGAGGACATCCCTTTAAATCGTTCTATACGAATGATCCAACATACTAACGCGATCCCTTCCAATCATTATCTATATTAAATGATATCATATACTAAGGCTATCCCTTTGAATCATTGTCTATGAATGATAGACCATAAAAGGCAATCCCTCCAAATCATTCTCTATGAATGATAATGCATATTAAGGCCATCCCTTCCAATAATTATCTATATCAAATGATAAAGGCGATCGCTTTAAATCATTCTCTATGAATGATAAAACATATGAAGGCTTTCCCTTCAAATCATTCTCTATGAATGATACAACATACAAGGCCATCCCTTCAAATCATTCTGTATGCATAATAGAATATGCTAAGGCCTCCTTTCAAATCATTCTCAATGAATGATGGACCAATTAAGGCCATCCGTTCAAATCATTCTCTACGAATGATCCAACATACTAAGGCCTACCCTTCATATCATTCTCCACGAATGATCCAACGTACTAACGCGATCCTTCCAATCTTTATCTATGAATGATAGAACATGCAAGGCCATCATCCCTTCAAATCATTCTCTATTAATAATAGAATATGCTAAGGCCTCCTTTAACTTACTAAGGAGGCCATCCCTTAACTCTTTGTTTGCTTTGTTCGCCGATTTGCACGGACGTAGGCGTGCCAACTTCGCATTTTTGCACAGATGTATACGAGTCAATTAGACATTCATAATACCGCTCGCAGTGTGTAGCCACGCGTTGCGTTTACTATTGTTTACATTGTATACATCGCACACTTTCCGGTAAACTGTTTTTCTTCATAGTGTTACATTCGAAATTACCGTGTATTTAGCGGTTTTCTTTGG
Source organism: Strongylocentrotus purpuratus (assembly GCF_000002235.5). Lineage (NCBI taxonomy): Eukaryota > Metazoa > Echinodermata > Echinoidea > Camarodonta > Strongylocentrotidae > Strongylocentrotus > Strongylocentrotus purpuratus. Next base: position 27,507,053 of record NW_022145596.1, read on the forward strand.
ATTTTTTTTACTGATGTTACGATGGCACCTGCTGGAAAACGTCAACGTGTGTTTAGTGTAGAGGAGGCTCGAGATCTTGTTACTATGGAAGCATGGAGCATGGACTCTGATTCCGACGAATCGAGCAGTGACGAAGACTCTAGTGATAAAAGTGTTCCCTGAGAGTAGACTGATAGAATAAGAATGAATAAAAATTAATGAAAGAGCTAGAGATGACAGCAAGAAAGAGAGTAGACTGATAGAATAAGAATGAATAAAAAAAATGAAAGAAGGAGATAGAGATGACAGCAAGAAAGAGAGTAGACAGTGATAGAATAAGAATGAATAAAAATAATGAAAGAAAGAGATAGAGATGACAGCAAGAAAGAGAGTAGACTGATAGAATAAGAATGAATAAAAATTAATGAAAGAGCTAGAGATGACAGCAAGAAAGAGAGTAGACAGTGATAGAATAAGAATGAATAAAACTAATGAAAGAAAGATGTATCCTGTCTTGCCGTCATCTTTATATCTTTCTTTTATTATCTTTATTCATTCTTATGCTATCAGTGTTTACTCTCTTTCTTTCCGTCATCTCTATCTTATTATTATTATCATTTTCCTATCTATATGTACCCTATGTCTTGCCGTCATCTGTATATCTTTTTCTTATTATCTTTATTCATTATTATGCTATGAGTGTAATACTCTCTTTCTTGCCGTCATCTCTATCTCATTATTATTATCATTTTCCTATCTATATGTACCCTATGTCTTGCCGTCATCTCTATATCTTTCTCTTATTATCTTTATTCATTCTTATGCTATCAGTGTTTACTCTCTTTCTTTCCGTCATCTCTATCTTATTATTATTATCATTTTCCTATCTATAATTATGTACCCTATGTCTTGCCGTCATCTCTATATCTTTCTCTTATTATCTTTATTCATTCTTATGCTATCAGTGTTTACTCTCTTTCTTGCCGTCATCTCTATCTTATTATTATTATCATTTTCCTATCTATATGTACCCTATGTCTTGCCGTCATCTGTATATCTTTCTCTTATTATCTTTATTCATTCTTATGCTATCAGTGTTTACTCTCTTTCTTGCCGTCATCTCTATCTTATTATTATTATTATTTTCCTATCAATATGTATCCTATGTCTTGCCGTCATCTCTATATATTTCTCTTATTATCTTTATTCATTCTTGTGCTATCAGTGTTTACTCTCTTTCTTTCCGTCATCTCTATCTTTTTATTATTATCATTTTCCTATCTATATGTACCCTATGTCTTGCCGTCATCTCTATATCTTTCTCTTATTATCTTTATTCATTCTTATGCTATCAGTGTTTACTCTCTTTCTTTCCGTCATCTCTATCTTATTATTATTATCATTTTCCTATCTATATGTACCCTATGTCTTGCCGTCATCTCTATATCTTTCTCTTATTATCTTTATTCATTCTTATGCTATCAGTGTTTACTCTCTTTCTTTCCGTCATCTCTATCTCATTATTATTGTTATTTTCGTATCAATATGTATCCTGTCTTGCCGTCATCTTTATCTCTTTCTCTTATAATCTTTATTCACAGTAAAGTCCTTTCATTTCATATCACTATTTCTCTCTCATAATGTCTCCCACGTCCGTTCTCCATATTTTATTCATTGCATACTCCACTCGTCAATCATTTCTGATAATAAGCTCTCTCACAATAAAGTAAATGGAAAACAATGCAATATAGTTTATATTTTAAGATTGATTCATTCTTTCTTTGTATATCTATGGCTGTGATAAATGTACTTGAAATCAATTTTATTGAGGGGTAAAGAAGGTGAGAGAACAGATGCGGTGAACATTCATAATGAGACATTTCAATAAGATGCTGATTATGTCATGTATATCACATATAATATATTATGCCTATACCATTTTTACATGCTCATACCAGTGGGCAAAATCAATAACATTCTCTTATTTCTTATTGACTTATCATGGCACAACAAAGAAAAACATCCCCACGACGTCCCTTTTCATGCCCCGCTAAACCGGACATTGACAATAACCTGGGGTAATAGGGATTTCAATGGGCAGATTAGCCCATTGTCAAGGGTGGCTGAGCGGGGTACTTTCAAGTCTCTCCCTATTGAACTTCTTTTCTTCAACAACCTAAATACTAACCTTCTGAATTGTTAGAATACTTGAGCAAGGTATGTAAAGAAAGGTAAGAAGTCCACCTTTCTAATAGATTCGATTTGAAGATGTCTTATCATTGCTAAATAAGAAATTCTAGAGGGATAAAAAACTGCCGTAAATAAGAAAAATTAAACATTATATAATTATGATTATTATAAAAATGATAATTCAAAATATAACAAATGACGGTTCATCGAAAAGCACGTTTTCCGGTCTACAACTTTGCTGCACAATATTTTTCATCATGATCATCCAGTGAAGAGTTATAGCCTCTTGATTCAGCAGAGTCAATAAAGATTCCCTCGAAATGTGTGACCCTAAAAGAATGTGGCACAGGGGGGTTTTTTAAGTGGCGCATAAAGAGTTAAGTCATTCTCTATGAATGATAAAGCATACAAATGTAAGGAGGGTGTGAGGACTAAAAACAAGACCTGTCAAAGGGCGGATTTATATTTATGCTTTTTTTTATGTCATGAAACTCGTTTGAATTTATGTATATTATGAGTGACGTATACACCTAAGTTTATCAATTATCTTGTAACTACATTGTATTTTGTTTATGTGCTGCCAGTGGAGGCCAATTTTCTATGTTTTGAATATGGATCAATAAAATAATCTATCTATGAGATCCATGTGGGCCAACGGCCATCCTCCGTGGAAAAGATTAAAGCCTTACCACGTATTCTCTAAAATAGTATGCTGTGCACAGACACGACACAGACAGAAGTCACACAGATGAGCTTTGGACCCTTGCAAGTGATGCATCTGTTATAAATAGTGCCAAGGGTGCCCCTTCGAATTGTAAGTCTTCCGAGAATGACGGGGTCACACCAAAGCCAGAAGGAAGTGTGGCACTGGATGAAACTAGGGAAAATCTCCTGCGCATCGGCACTTGGAACGTGCGTACGATGGTTCAAGAGTCTTGATATATTAGGAATAAGTGAACTTCGGTGGAAAGAGACAGGGGCAGTTGATAGGGACAATTTTGTCACTGTCTACTCTGGAGGCGTGCGTCATCTCAATGGAATAGGAATAATTATGAAGAGCAAAATCTCTAATACTATAAATAGCTTTCTCAGAGAGAGTCATTGTAGCTTTAAAGTTCAATGGAAAACCTTTTGATGTTGTACTAGTGCAGGCATATATGCACCAACGTCAGATTATGAAGATAAAGCTAAAAGCTTGGATGTCCCCTTCGTTGTAGGTGAATTGGATGCTGGAGTGGGCAATAAGAGATATAAATTCATCATAGGACAATATGGTTTGGATGAGAACAACGAGAGAGGGGAGAGGTTTATACAGTTTTGTGAGCATCATAGACTCGTGGTAGCCAACACATGGTTCAAGCTTCCCAAGCGCAAACTATACACTTGGAAGAAACCAGGAGATACGGCACGGAGACAGATAGATTGCAGTCAGCAAACGCTTCCGAAGGAGTATAAGGATGGCCAAAACTTTTCCTGGTGCAGATATAGGCTCAGACCACAACCCAGTCATTCTCAAGGTCAACATTGCACCAAAGGTGATAAAGAAGGCTCCTTCCAAGAAAGCTAGATTGGATGTAGATCTGCTAAGGCAGAACGATTTTCGTGAGCTAGTATTCTACATCAGTACACAACAGATATGAAGGACTATAGACGTGGAAAAGACTCCAGAGGAAATATGGTCAAACCTAAAGGAGTACGAGGATGCAGCTGAGGAATGCCTCCCTGAGAAAAAGCGGGTAGCAAAACAAGTTTAGATGACAGATGTCATTCTGAATCTCTTACGGAAGAGAGAAGAAAACACAAAAGGAAAGATGCATAATACAGAGAACTTGACAAACAAATCATTTAAATCCTTAAATTTACTCAAACTTCCAGATATTCTTTCTCAACGGACTTTATTATTTATGTGCAAACTTCAAAATGATTTGCTACCAGTAACGTTTTATGACAGTTTTCATTTGAACTCGGATGTCCACTCCTTTAATACAAGAAAAGACTTCCATCTACCAAAATTCACTAACTCATTTGTGCAAAGTAAATCAATTAGATATCAAGGTCCTCAAAAATGGAACTCCATGTCAAGTTATTTAAAGGGTATTAAGAACCACAACGCATTTAAACTTAAACTGAAAAGAACAATACTTGCCTCTTATTGATTTATTGAAATACATAATTGATTCATATATTTTGTTAGCATGTAACATTATTATTATTGTATTGTATTGTATTGTATCGTATTAGCATGTAACATTATTATTATTGTATTGTATTGTATCGTATTTCATCGTATTGTATAGTATCTGTATGTTTTTATGTTTGGGGTTGCTTGTTTTTAACTTATTTTAGCAATCCCGGTATTTATAATGATTTCTCTTTCTCCATTCATAAAGGAATTTGAAGTTTTTGCATTTAGAAAAAAATCATGTGGAATAACAAGTAAAATTACAATTCTTAATGTAGTATAGTATATAGGCTATCAGAATAGGCATTCGTGTTTGTTTTTTAAATACATTTTGATTAGATGTCTATGTATTAAACATCTCCATTAATTTTAATTTTTCCAACAGGAGCATATAGAGAGACAAAGAGAAGGATTTAGAGGTAAATATGAATATTCTCATAAGACATATATAGGCCCTCGCTAATTTGCATATTATGCAAATTTAACTAATTTCCACTATACATTTCCATAAACTTTTCGAATTCGGTCAGTGGAAAACATTATTTTTGCAATTTGTTTTGGCTAAATTACTACATGGATTTTGACTCAACTAGAATTCCTAGAGTCCTGAAGATCTGCAGGACTCTCCAGCAGATTGGCAGAGAGATTTTGTTCTTTCCTTCAATCATTATGGGGGACGGTTCGGAGGGAGGGGGGGGGGGAGTACCTATATCCATCAATCTGCTGGAACCCTGACGTTTTCTCCTAAAGTTCCCCGCCCCTGCATACAAGGCGTTCCCTTTGAATGATAACACTTAAGGAGGCCATCCCTTTAAATCATTCTCTACGAATGATAGAACATTCAAGGCCATTCTTTCAAATCATTCTCTATGAATGATAGAACGTTCAAATCCATCCCTTCAAATCATTCTCTACGAATGATAGTACATTCAAGGCCATTCTTTCAAATCATTCTCTAAAAATGATACAACTTAAGGCCATCCCTTCAAATCATTCTCTACGAATGATAGAACATTCAAGTCCATTCCTTCAAATCATTCTCTACGATTGATACAACTTACTAAGGAGGACATCCCTTTAAATCATTCTATACGAATGATCCAACATACTAACGCGACCCCTTCCAATCATTTTCTATATTAAATGATATCATATACTAAGGCTATCCCTTTGAATCATTGTCTATGAATGATAGACCATAAAAGGCAATCCCTCCAAATCATTCTCTATGAATGATAATGCATATTAAGGCCATCCCTTCCAATAATTATCTATATCAAATGATAAAGGCGATCGCTTTAAATCATTCTCTATGAATGATAAAGCATATAAAGGCCATCCCTTCAAATCATTCTGTATGCATAATAGAATATGCCAAGGCCTCCTTTCAAATCATTCTCAATGAATGATGGACCAAGGCCATCCATTCAAATCATTCTCTACGAATGATCCAACATACTAAGGCCTACCCTTTAAATCATTCTCAATGAATGATACACTTACTAAGGAGGCCTACCCTTCAAATCATTCTCCACGAATGATCCAACGTACTAACGCGATCCCTTCCAATCTTTATCTATGAATGATAGAACATGCAAGGCCATCCCTTCAAATCATTCTGTATGAATAATAGAATATGCTAAGGCCTCCTTTAACTTACTAAGGAGGCCATCCCTTAAGTCATTCTCTATGAATGATAAAGCATACAAAGGTGAGGAGGGTGTGAGGACTAAAAACAAGACCTGTCAAAGGGCGGCTTTATATTTATGCTTTTTTTTATGTCATGACACTCGTTTGAATTTATGTATATTATGAGTGACGTATATACACCTAAGTTTATCAATTATCTTGTAACTACATTGTATTTTGTTTATGTGCTGCCAGTGGAGGCCAATTTTCTATGTTTTGAATATGGATCAATAAAATAATCTATCTATGAGATCCATGTGGGCCAACGGCCATCCTCTGTGGAAAAGATTGAAGCCTCACCACGTATTCTCTAAAATAGTATGCTATATATGCACAGAAACGACACAGACAGAAGTCACACAGATGAGCTTTGGACCCTTGCAAGTGATGCATCTGTTATAAATAGTGCCAAGAATGAGGATAGTGCCCGTTCGAATTGTAAGTCTTCCGAGAATGATAGGGTCACACCAAAGTGGAAAGGAAGTGTGGCACTGGATAATGGTAGGCTGAAAACTAGGGGAACTCTTCTGCATGCGCATCGGCACTTGGAACGTGCGTACGATGTTTCAAGCAGTAAAGCTAGATAACGCAATTCAAGAGATGTCTCGTATGAGTCTTGATATATTAGGAATAAGTGAACTTCGGTTGAAAGAGGCAATCTATAATACTATGAATAGTTTTTGGCCTTCCTCAGAGGAGTCATTGTAGCTAAGTTCAAGGGAAAACCTTTTGATGTTGTACTAGTGCAGGCGTATATGCACCAATGTCTGATTATGAAGATGAAGAGGTTGGAGAAGTTCTACAATAATGTTGATTTAGCCTTGAAAAGTGTTGTAAGCTCTGATGCCGTCTTCGTAATATAGGTGACTGGACTGCTAGAGTGGGCAATAAGAGATATAAATACATCATAGGACAATATATTTGGATGAGAACAACGAGAGAGGGGAGAGGTTTATACAGTTTTGTGAGCATCATAGACTCGTGGTAGCCAACACATGGTTCAAGCTTCCCAAGCGCAAACTATACACTTGGAAGAAACCAGGAGATACGGCACGGAGACAGATAGATTGCAGTCAGCAAACGCTTCCGAAGGAGTATAAGGATGGCCAAAACTTATCCTGGTGCAGATATAGGCTCAGACCACAACCCAGTCGTTGTCAAGGTCAACATCGCACCAAAGGTGATAAAGAAGGCTCGGATCCTTTCAAGAAAGCTAGATTGGATGTAGATCTGCTAAGGCAGAAAGATTTTCGTGAGCTAGTATTCTACATCAGTACACAACATAATATATTATATGGACTCCAGAGGAAATGTGGTCAAACCTAAAGGAGTGTATGCAAAATGCAGCTGAGGAACGCCTCCCTAAGAAAAAGCGGGTAGCAAAGCAACTTTGGATGGCCAGGGACATTCTGAATCTTATGGAAGAGAGAAGAACACAAAATAAAAGATGTAGAATACAGAGAACTTGACAAACAAATCAGATTAAAATGTACAGAAGCTAAAGAAAAATGGCTCATTAAGGGATGCAAATAAAGATAGAGCAACTAGACCGTCTGCATCACACAAGGATTATGCATCAGAAGATCGAGGAGGTTACACAAACGAATAAAAAGGGGATAACGAATGACGTAATTCAACATAAAGAGGGAATGTGCTGTTTGAAGGGTAACAAATACAAAGTAGATGGATGAAGTATATTGAGGAGCTTTATGAAGATGTCGAGCATCTTATAGCAGGAAATCTCATTATTATTATTATTACTACTGATATTATAAAGTCTAATTCGTATTGATTTATTATCGATGATTCATCTCTTGCAGAGTATGGCTGATCTCGGGGGACCTTGGGCCCGTGTGGCCCATCGCTGCACACATGCCACACGGGCCGGGCGGCAGTGCAAAAGGACGACGCGACACGGGAGCCGGGTGCGCTGGCAGCACCGCGCGATGATGCCCTTACCGAAAAGGCAGGCCTGCTTATAGCCTGCATCATCAAGCCTGCATAGCTGCTAAAAAGCAGGCTAATTCCTTAGCAAGCACTGACCTGCAAAAACGCCGAAATATGCAAATTAGGCAGGCTTAATTTAGCCTGTACATTTTAAAAGCAGGCTTATTTTAGCCTGCAAAATCATATTAACCTGGCTCAATTAGCCTGCAAAATTGCCCTGTTTTTTAGTATGCAAATTAACCTGCTTTGTTAGCCTGCAAAAACGCTGAAATATGTAAGTTAATTGCAGGTTAATTTTAGCATGCTAATCTAAAATGCAGGCTAACAAAAATGAAGATATTCGATTTATTGCCATCGCGTTACAAGACCTCTATTGGTATATCGACTCGGGTAGAGGAACGAGGGATAAATTGATACATCATAATCAATATTTGCAAGTGTCCACCAATAGGAATATTCTAACCTCAATTGCATTAGACTAACTCCATCACAAAGATCATTTGAAGTTACTACAAGATTGACTTTTGTAAAAGTACAGGCTCATACACCTATATATAGAAAACATACATGCTATTTGAATTGGTTAGTAATCGTATAATCAATATATCTATTGCTAAAACGTGAATGTAAGTGTGATCAGACAAATAATCTATTGGTCAATAATTTCCAAAGAAAAATACAATCACAAAATTGATATGTGCATTAATTGTCATAATTTGCTTAACAATTAATCATGATAAATGTATTTTTCTGTGAGACGTGTAAAGTAATAATGAATATTCATGAGATACGTATTGCAGGTTAATTTTAGCATGCTAATCGAAAAGGCAGGCTAACATAAATGAAGGTTTCTATTGGTTTCTATTGGTCCCATTGGGTTCAATTAGTCTTATTGGTTTATATTGGTCCTATTGTTCCTATTGGTAGATCTATTGGTCTTATTGGTTTCAATTGGACCAATTGGCCCCATTTGACTCTAATCGGGATTTCAATTGGTTTCAATTGGACCAATTGGCCCCATTAGATATTTCAAATGGTTTCAATTGGACCAATTGGCCCCATTAGACTTAAATGGGACTTCAATTGGACCAATCAGCCCCATAGACTGTAAGGTTTTCAATTGGTTTCAAATATATCTTTTCTTCATATAAGTTGCAATTTAATCCAATTACGATATTTAATAAACACAAGACTATATCAATGTTATAACTATGGCCTATAAACATTGCTCTCTCTTTAGGCTCCATCATATTTCTTCCTTTATTTAACTTAGTCTTATGTATTATTCTGTTCGTTTGTATAAATGCATCCCCCCAAAATATGATTACAAAAAATGTAACATGCCAATTTATGTAATGAAATAAACATGTGAAATATGAAAATAAAATGAAATTGAAACTGAATTGGACCAATTGAAGTCCAAAATAGGGCCAATTGGTCCAATATTTGAAACCAATCGAGTTCCCATTAAAGTCTAATAGGGCCTAGGCCAATTGGTCCAATAGGGCCAATCTGGACCAATTGAAACCAACTGAAGTCCTATTAAAGTCCCAATGAGACCAATTAAAACCAACTGAAAAAATGAAAATTAAATTGGTGTTCAATTGGTTTCAATTGGATTTTTGTCTTGGGATGCCTCCCCAAGCGCTTGAAACCTCGCTTGCTCGGCTTTCTATGAACCTATTTTTGTTTAAACTCTCGAATCACCCCTGATATATAACATTAAACGTGCATGTGAAAAATAACCTGTAAAAAGCAATAACAGGTTAAATTTGTGTTTTAAACCTGCTCAGAGGACATTTCTTCAGATTGCAGGTTTAACAAATTATGATAGAAATTTACATGCTAAAGATTAAACTGCATCTCATCTGGCATGCTAAAGATTTAACCTGCTAAAACTGTATTTTGCAAAACGCATGCTAATTTTAAACTGCAGGCTGAGATTTAGCCTGCTAAAAACTGTTAGACTGTGTTTTGCAAAATGCATGCTAATAACAGGCTAAAATTTAACCTGCTAAAACATGTAAGACTGATTTTGCAAAATGCAGGCTAAAATTTAACCTGCTAAAACATGTAAGACTGATTTTGCAAAATACAGGCTAAAATTTAACATGCAATAGAATAATTAGCATGTATTTAAGAATGCAGGCCAGACGCAGGTTCAAAGCAGGCTAAATAAGCCTGCGTTTTCGGTAAGGGGGGGGCTGAAGAGTGAGTACATTTACTATTTGTTGAAATGTTAAGTATATGGGAAGGCTCACAGGTGCAGTCATGCCACACGGGCTGGACGCCAATGTAAAAGGTTCACAAGACACGTCAGCCGGGTCTGCTGGCAGCATCAGGCCATGATAAACGAGGAAGAGTAAGAACATTTACTATTTATTCAAATGTTAAGTATATGGGAAGGCTCACAGGTGCAGTCATGCCACACGGGCTGGACGCCAATGTAAAAGATTCACAAGACACGTCAGGCAGGTATGCTGGCAGCATCGGGCCATGATAAACGAGGAAGAGTGAGAACATTTACTATTTGTTCAAATGTTAAGTATATGGGAAGGCTCACAGGTGCAGTCATGCCACACGGGCCGGACGCCAATGTAAAAGGACAACAAGATATAACAGCCGGGTGTGTTGGCAGCATCGCGTCATGCTTACACAGGAGGAGTACACATGTACTATTTCTTGACATTTCTAGTCATTATTATTATTACTACTGATACTATAAAGTCTAATTCGTATTGATTAATTATCGATGATTCATCTCTTGCAGAGTATGGCTGATCACGGTGGACATTGGGCCCGTGTGGCCCATCGCTGCACACACGCCACGAGGGCGGGGAGGCAATGCAAGAGGGCGACCCGGAATGGATCGCGGGTCTGCTGGTAGCATCATTCCATGTTGAACGAGGAAGAGTGAGAACATTTACTATTTTTTCAAATGGTAAGTGTAAGGGAAGGCTCACAGGTACAGTCAGGCCACACGTCGGTCCGGTCGCCAGTGTAAGAGGGCGACCCGACACGGCAGCCGAGTATGTTGGCAGCATCGTACCATGATGAACGAGGAGTGGGAACATTTACTATTTCTTGACATATCTAGTCATTATTATTATTATTACTTATACTATAAAGTCTAATTCTTATGAATGAATTATCGATGATTCAGTTCTTGCAGGTTCATGGCTGATTTGGGCAACGATAGTGGACCTTTGGCCCGTATGGATCACAGGTGCACTCATTCCACACGGACCGGATGCCAATGTGAAAGGTCCACACGACACGGCAGCCAGGTGTGTTGGCATCATCAGATATTAGGGACATTTAGATTTGTACGACGAGAACGTCGACTGCGACGTGTGACATCCTTTTAAGGCAATGTAACGTCCGTTTAAGGCACTGCCGGGCCCTGACAGTACCTTAAAAGGACATCACATTGTCTTAAAAGAATGTCACACGTGGCAGTCCACGTTCTCGTCGTGCAAATCTAAAATGCCCTAATGCTAGCACAGGAGGAGTGAGTACGTTTACTATTTGTTGAAATGTTTGTGTATCAGAAGGCACTCGATTTTCTGAAGGTTCTGGTGAATCCTATTTCGCTTTCGGAATTAGGAACCCTCTTGCAATTTCGAAAAATATGACCATTTGGAATTAAATCTTTGAAGTAACGAACCTTTAGAATTATTAACCCGTTTTTGTTTTTAACTTCAGAAATCCAAAAACTATTTCTTTTTTGTGTGGAAATGGGAGCCCTATATACTGCACCAACGCATCGATGAAGCGTGACAGTGATTGGAATATGTTTTTATGTACTCTCCTGTGTTAATATTGGATGTTAACATTATTAACATTTTTGATTCCATCATGTGTGTCTCATATGCATGGTGATCGCTCCAAATCATCTTTTGCGAACTACGTTGATCTGGGAAATCAATCAACTGCACAAAAACGACTCCACTACAAGCCGCATGAAGATCTCGCAATCAACATTTGTGAGGAAGCTAGTGCATTACACACTCGAGTTCATTCACATACTCATCGACACCCTCGTTCAAAAGGTAAAGCAGACTTTGAATGACGAGCTTACATATGTCATAACACAGAAACTAGCGGAAAACATCAATGAGAACTTTGGGTTTGAGATGTCGGAAAGAGACGACGAAATCAACACTCTACAGAAATAAATCGTCAACTTAAAGGAAAAACAAGAAGAGGCTGAACAGTATTCCAGAAGAAACTGTTTAGTCTTCCATGGTCTACCAGAGAGTGACGATAAAAACACTGATGTGCCTATTCATAAGGTTGTTTAGGAGAAACTGACCATAAGATGATGAAAGGCGACCTTGATAGATCACACTGTGTTCGAAATAACATATATCAAGCAAGGACAATATTGCGGAACATAGAGGACCAGCAGATATAGATACTGGAAAGCTTGACAAAGAAGAGAGGGGACCTGTTTTGGGAGGTAAAATCGAAATACAAAGCTAAGTTGAAGGGAATTTGGACCCCAAAAGGCTGAACACGCATACTGACCAAGAATGATTACCGCGTGACCATCAAATCCAAGGTAGACATTGACAAGTTGTGATTTACTTCACCAGTTAGGTGAATGGGATGATCAGTGCAAATTAAGGGGCCCACTGTATCTGGAATGAGCTCTGCTTTTGACCGGACAATAGTCATTGTCGTCATTTAATTGACCCCTTTATTATTCGGTTCATTGTTGAATTCAGTACAGGACATGCATTATGTTTTATATGGTGATGTTCTTCTCGATCGTTGATTGGCAAAATCAATTCTTAAAGGTCTAACTAACTTTCTTACTTCTTACACTAAACTGGTAACTAGCTCATTCCAGATGTGTTGATATGAAAACAGGTGTTACGACGTTAAGACGCTATGTATATGATGGGCATATTTACATAAAAGTACCCTTGGTAGATATTTCTATATTCATGACAATTTGTGTTCATTCCACGTTATTGATCACGATTTGCTTGAAAGAAGATGTTTACTACTTCATTGAATGAACATAGGTGCATTTAATAGACCGTTCACTAAAAGTTGATTCGCTTGTAATAAGTAATAAGTATTTTTTCTATTACATTTGGCTTCTACAGTAATTTATTACTATGCAGTGTGTCCCAGAAAAAACGAAACCAAGAAGTATTGATGTTTTCATAACCAATAAATGGCACATATTTGTAAAACTTATATCATACTTGTTTTGGATGATACACAACTGGACAGTAATATTGGAGATAATGAAATCAATGTACCCCATTATTCTATTGCTCAAACAGAGAACATAAAGTTAATTAATTTAATAAGAGAGATTCAATTATTATTTGATACTTAAAAAAATAAAGAGGATTATCACTATCACTAGCGTTGAGACCACTAACAGCAATAACCTACATTGCAGTAATCAGTAGGCTATGCAATGCTTAGCTGATAGCTTATGAACAAGTACGAATTATGTACAAAGAGATAAGGTTTCGAATTGGTAATTGTCTTCCATTTTCTTCTGATACAAAATTCTATTGTATGTTAAAATCTCATTATAATGTTACTAAAGAACAATAGTTTCTTGATACTAATCCACACCATTGCATCACATGATATTCCAATTACTGAAAAAAAATTCATCAACAGAAAATCGAGTTAGTTTTAGCAAGTGAACCAGTAAAACATGCATTATTCATTGCATCGTTATTAGCCAATTCTGAAATATAATCAGAAATAAAGACAAACAATTTTTCCAGTTGGATTATCCTTTGCACCACGAAACTTTGAAACACAATCTGCATGTAGGAAGCCCAGTGATATCAGAGGAATTGACAAGATTGTTCATCAGCTCATTCTCAAAAGACTTCAGAGACCTTGGAATGGGAAGATGGGTTTTCTCTCCTGACTCAATAATATATCGTCTATCTTTGCAGTTTTCCACTAAAATGGTGGATAATAGATTGCAAGAGATAATATATTCTCTCTTCACTAGACCAGCGGCATTGCTTAGTCTGAGTAGACTCAGTAAGGGAAGGTCAAGTTTTATTTAGTAGATAGATTAGGCTTGTTGGGGCTTCTCATTCTGAGCTAAAATGTTCAAGGGATATACATTAACAGAGCTGCCAACCTTGTGTGACCAAAAAAAGGAATCATGATGGCAAAAAAAAAGGATTTCAAGCCAAAAAAAGGAATTCATAAAAAGAACCTTACAACCACGCGCGACACACTTCCAATGCAGAAATGTTCATTCATCATGCTGTTTTTTCCATACAAGCAGGTAATTTTTTTGGTGGTTATTTTGGTATTATCGGCATTTCATTTCTTTTGAGAATATTTTTCTCTTCAAGTATGTTTTTAAATAAGTTTTCTATTGAATTCGTGATCAAATCACCATTTAAGGGCAGTTGTTTGACGTGTGGTATGTAAAAAAAAAAAAAAAAAAAAAAAAAAAAAAAAAAAATTAAAAAATTATTAAAAAAATTATGAAGAAAAAACGTAGTACCGTAATTTGGAGGAAAAAACGGAGTAATTCCGGCAAAAACGGAATGGTTGGCAGCTGTGCATTAATCCCTGACATAAATTAGGAAGAATATCAGAGCCTGAGGATTACCACCAAAAGCTGATGCCATCATCATCTAATCATAAAATGTTACATTTAGATGACAACATTCAGGAATTAAAAAATCCCAGCTGTAAAGAGAAAAGAGAATGATTTGAATGTGAAAAAAGGAAGAGGGACATTATGAAAAGAAAAGGATAAAATGAAAACGAAAGGATAGAACAGTAAAGAAAGATGTAGCTGAATATTTATCCTAAGTAAAGGCCAATAAGGAACACAGCTCTTTAACTTCATCTCACACACTCACCCATATTCTCCTCTATTAATGTTCTGCTTCAGGCTAGGGTTGTCTCTCCCAAGTGTGGTCCATGAGATGATGATGCAGATCAAAGCCTTCTCTTAGAAGCTGCCTGACACCTGAATTAATTCGACTCAACAAACAAAAGGTTATGCACTGTGAAGATGGTACAAGTTTTTAAGAGTCAACAATGTAAGACAGTCATGTTGTAATAGCATTTGCCTTTTACGTCTCCCAAAATGAATCCTTTTGCTCCTATCCCTCTAGTAATTTCATAAACTATTTGCACATGCCTGATAAGTTGATGGAATAGAGGTCACATAATTGTTGGCCATTAAAGAGATTAACAAGGGGTTAGATTTTGAGGAAAAGAGTATGAAGGAAAGAACAAGATAAAGACTATAACCAACATCGTTAGAAATTTGAAGTAAGGGAAGCAGATTTGTGCTAAAAGACTGTCATATCCTATTAAGATGACAGTTAAAAAAACAACGTGGTCACATTATGAAAATATATAATGGACGCAAGAGTATATAGGATGAATTGATGCGGAGGATATTGTGGTTGGATTTATGTATGAGCCTCTAAAAAGGGGACTGGCTGGAATACTCCCCAGGGAGTGGAGAATGTGCACTGTAAAGTTCAAAATAGTAATTGACACCAGTGCCTGAGTAATAATTACTGTAAGCACCTGTAAAAAAGGATTTGCTGGAATGCGCCCCAGGGAGTGGAGAATGTGCACTGTAATGTTCAAAATAGTAATTGACACCAGTGCCTGGGTAATACTTATATTCTAAGCACTGTGGTTACTTAATGGAACACGAAACATGTATTATTATATCTTAATTGGACCAAATACTAAACAATATTTGCTCTGAAATCTTTGCGGCTATATGGTCTATTATTCATAGAGAATATTTTAAATTATGGCCTTGTATAGTCTATCATTCATAGAAAATGAACTGAGGAGATAGCCTTGTATTGTATGGTCTATCATTCATGTAGAATGATTTTGAAGAGATGGCCTCCTTAGTAAGTTGTATCATTCATAGAGAATGATTTGAAGGAATGGACTTGAATGTTCTATCATTCATAGAGAATGATTTGAAGGGATGAATTTGTACGTTCTATCATTCATGCAGAATGATTCGAAGGGATTAGATGGCCTTAGTAACTATGTTGGATCATTGATAAAGAATGATTTGGAGCAATATGGCCTTAGTTCATCATTAATTTAAATGATTTTAAAGGAGGCCTTAATTACCATATTCTATCATTCATTGAGAAAGATTTAAAGGGATCAACTTAGTATACTTAGTCATTTGATATAGATAATTATTGGAAGGGATCACGTTAGTATGTTGGATCATTCGTAGAGAATGATTTGAAGGGATGGCCTTAGTTCATCATTAATTGAGAATTATTTGAAGGGATGGCCTTAATATGCTTTATCATTCATAGAGAATGATTTGAAGGGATTGCCTCGTATGGTCTATCATTCATAGAGAATGATTCAAAGGGATAGCTTTAATATATTCTATCATTTGATATAGTTTGGAAGTGATCACGTTAGTATGTTGGATCATTCGTAGATAATGATTTAAAGAGATGGCCTTAATATCCTTTATCATTCATAGAGAATGATTTGTAGGGATAGCCGAATTAACTATGTTGGATCATTCATAGACAATGATTTAAAGGGATAGCTTTAGTATGCTTTATCATTCATCGAGAAAGATTTGAATGGATTGCCAAAAGGTACGTTGGATCATTCGTAGAGAATGATTTCAAGGGACGGCCTCCTTAGTAAGTTGTATCATTCATAGAGAATGATTTGAAGGAATTGGCATGTATGGTCTGTCATTCATAGAGAATGATTCGAAGGGATAGCTTTGATATATTCTATCATTTCATATAGAGAAATTTTCGAAGGGATCGCGTCAGTATGTTGGATCATACGTAGAGAATGATTTGAAGGGATTGACTCATATGATCTATCATTCATGGAGAATGATTCAAAGTGATCGTGTTAGTATGTTGGATCATTCATAGAGAATGATATATAAAGATGGCCTTAATATACTTTATCATTCAAAGAGAATGATTTGAAGGGATAACCTATATGTACATTGGATCATTCGTAGAGAATGATTTGAAGGAATGGCCTTGTATGGTCTATCATCCATATAGAATGATTTAAAGGGATGGCCTTAGTATACTTTATCATTCATAGATAATGATTGAAAGGGATTGCCTTAATATGCTTTATCATTCTAAGAGAATGATTTGAAAGGAGTGCCTCGTATGGTTTAATATGCATAGAGAATGATTTGAAGGGATAGCTTTAGTATGCTTTATCATTTATTGAGAATGATTTGACGGGATCGCCTAAAGGTACGTTGGATCATTCGTAGAGAATGATTTCAGGGGATGGCCTCCTTAGTAAGTTGTATCATTCATAGAGAATGATTTGAAGGGATTGACTCGTATGGTCTATCATTCATAGAGAATGATTTGAAGGGATTGACTCGTATGGTCTATCATTCATAGAGAATGATTTAAAGAGATTGCCTCGTATGGTCTCTATAGAGAATGATTCGAAGGGATAGCCTTGTATGGTCTATCATTCATAGAGAATGATTTGAAGGGATTGACTCGTATGGTCTATCATTCATAGAGAATGATTTAAAGAGATTGCCTCGTATGGTCTATCATCTATAGAGAATGATTCGAAGGGATAGCCTTGTATGGTTTATCATTCATAGAGAATGATTTGAAGGGATTGCCTCGTATGGTCTATCATTCATAGAGAATGATTCAGAGGGATAGCTTTTATATATTCTATCATTTGATATAGATAATTTTTCGAAGGGATCGCGTCAGTACGTTGGATCATTCGTAGAGAATGATTTAAACATATGGCCTCAATATGCTTTATCATTCATAGAGATTGATTCGAGGTGATCACATTAGTATGTTGGATCATTCGTAGAGAATGATTTGAAGGGATTGACTCGTATGATCTATCATTCATAGAGAATGATTCGAAGGGATAGCTTTAATAAATTCTATCATTTGATAAAGATAATTATTGGAAGGGATCCCGTTAGTATGTTGGATCATTCGTAGAGAATGATATAAAAAGATGGCCTTAATATACTTTATCATTCATAGAGAATGATTTCAAGGAATCGCCTATTTGTACGTTGGATCATTCGTTGAGAATGATTTGAAGGGATGGCCTCCTTAGTAAGTTGAATCATTCATATAGAATGATTTGAAGGAATGGCCTTGTATGGTCTATCATCCATAGAGAATGATCCGAAGGGATAGCTTTAATATATTCTATCATTTGATATAGTTTGGAAGTGATCGCGTTAGTACGTTGGATCATTCGTAGATAATGATTTAAAGAGATGGCCTTAATATCCTTTATCATTCATAGAGAATGATTTGAAGGGATCGTCAAATTAACTATGTTGGATCATTCATAGAGAATGATTCGTAGGGATAGTCTAACTAAGTATGTTGGATCATTCATACAGAATGATTTAAAGGGATGGACTTTTATGTTCTATCATTCATAGAGAATGATTTGTAGGGATAGCCTAATTAACTATGTTGGATCATTCATAGAGAATGATTTAAAGGGATGGACTTTTATGTTCTATCATTCATAGAGAATGATTTGAAGGGATAGCTTTAGTACGCTTTATCATTCATCGAGAATGATTTGAAGGGATTGCCAAAAGGTACGTTGGATCATTCGTAGAGAATGATTTCAAGGGACGGCCTCCTTAGTAAGTTGTATCATTCATAGAGAATAATTTGAAGGAATTGACTCGTATGGTCTATCATTCATAGAGAATGATTTGAAGGGATAGCTTTAGTACGCTTTATCATTCATCGAGAATGATTTGAAGGGATTGCCAAAAGGTACGTTGGATCATCTATAGAGAATGATTCGAAGGGATAGCCTTGTATGGTCTATCATTCATAGAGAATGATTCGAAGGGATAGCCTTGTATGGTCTATCATTCATAGAGAATGATTTGAAGGGATTGCCTCGTATGGTCTATCATTCATAGAGAATGATTCAAAGGGATAGCTTTTATATATTCTATCATTTGATATAGAGAATTTTTCGAAGGGATCGCGTCAGTATGTTGGATCATTCGTAGAGAATGATTTGAAGGGATTGACTCGTATGATCTATCATTCATAGAGAATGATTCGAAGGGATAGCTTTAATAAATTCTATCATTTGATAAAGATAATTATTGGAAGGGATCCCGTTAGTATGTTGGATCATTCGTAGAGAATGATATAAAAAGATGGCCTTAATATACTTTATCATTCATAGAGAATGATTTCAAGGAATCGCCTATTTGTACGTTGGATCATTCGTTGAGAATGATTTGAAGGGATGGCCTCCTTAGTAAGTTGAATCATTCATATAGAATGATTTGAAGGAATAGCCTTGTATGGTCTATCATCCATAGAGAATGATTTAAAGGGATTGACCCGTATGGTCCATCATTCATAGAGAATGATCCGAAGGGATAGCTTTAATATATTCTATCATTTGATATAGTTTGGAAGTGATCGCGTTAGTATGTTGGATCATTCGTAGATAATGATTTAAAGAGATGGCCTTAATATCCTTTATCATTCATAGAGAATGATTTGAAGGGATCGCCAAATTAACTATGTTGGATCATTCATAGAGAATGATTTAAAGGAATGGAGTTTTATGTTCTATCATTCATATAGAATGATTTGTAGGGATAGCTTTAGTATGCTTTATCATTCATCGAGAATGATTTGAAGGGATTGCCAAAAGGTATGTTGGATCATTCGTAGAGAATGATTTCAAGGGATGGCCTCCTTAGTAAGTTGTATCATTCATAGAGAATGATTTGAAGGAATTGACTCGTATGGTCTATCATTCATAGAGAACGATTTAAAGAGATTGCCTCGTATGGTCTATCATCTATAGAGAATGATTCAAAGGGATAGCCTTGTATGGTCTATCATTCATAGAGAATGATTTGAAGGGATTGCCTCGTATGGTCTATCATTCATAGAGAATGATTCGAAGGGATAGCTTTTATATATTCTATCAATTGATATAGAGAATTTTTCGAAGGAATCGCGTCAGTATGTTGGATCATTCGTAGAGAATGATTTGAAGGGATTGACTCGTATGATCTATCATTCATAAAGAATGATTCGAAGGGATAGCTTTAATATATTCTATCATTTGATATAGTTTGGAAGTGATCACATTAGTATGTTGGATCATTCGTAAATAATGATTTAAAGAGATGGCCTTAATATCCTTTATCATTCATAGAGAATGATTTGAAGGGATCGCCAAATTAACTATGTTGGATCATTCATAGAGAATGATTTGTAGGGATAGCCTAATTAACTATGTTGGATCATTCATAGAGAATGATTTGAAGGAATTGACTCGTATGGTCTATCATTCATAGAGAACGATTTAAAGAGATTGCCTCGTATGGTCTATCATCTATAGAGAATGATTCGAAGGGATAGCCTTGTATGGTCTATCATTCATAGAGAATGATTCGAAGGGATAGCTTTTATATATTCTATCATTTGATATAGAGAATTTTTTGAAGGTATCGCGTAAGTATGTTGGATCATTCATAGAGAATGATTTAAAGGGATGGACTTTTATGTTCTATCATTCATAGAGAATGATTTGAAGGGATAGCTTTAGTATGCTTTATCATTTATCGAGAATGATTTGAAGGGATTGCCAAAAGGTACGTTGGATCATTCGTAGAGAATGATTTAAACATATGGCCTCAATATGCTTTATCATTCATAGAGATTGATTCGAGGTGATCACATTAGTATGTTGGATCATTCGTAGAGAATGATTTGAAGGGATTGACTCGTATGATCTATCATTCATAGAGAATGATTCGAAGGGATAGCTTTAATAAATTCTATCATTTGATAAAGATAATTATTGGAAGGGATCCCGTTAGTATGTTGGATCATTCGTAGAGAATGATATAAAAAGATGGCCTTAATATACTTTATCATTCATAGAGAATGATTTCAAGGAATCGCCTATTTGTACGTTGGATCATTCGTTGAGAATGATTTGAAGGGATGGCCTCCTTAGTAAGTTGAATCATTCATATAGAATGATTTGAAGGAATGGCCTTGTATGGTCTATCATCCATAGAGAATGATCCGAAGGGATAGCTTTAATATATTCTATCATTTGATATAGTTTGGAAGTGATCGCGTTAGTACGTTGGATCATTCGTAGATAATGATTTAAAGAGATGGCCTTAATATCCTTTATCATTCATAGAGAATGATTTGAAGGGATCGTCAAATTAACTATGTTGGATCATTCATAGAGAATGATTCGTAGGGATAGTCTAACTAAGTATGTTGGATCATTCATACAGAATGATTTAAAGGGATGGACTTTTATGTTCTATCATTCATAGAGAATGATTTGTAGGGATAGCCTAATTAACTATGTTGGATCATTCATAGAGAATGATTTAAAGGGATGGACTTTTATGTTCTATCATTCATAGAGAATGATTTGAAGGGATAGCTTTAGTACGCTTTATCATTCATCGAGAATGATTTGAAGGGATTGCCAAAAGGTACGTTGGATCATTCGTAGAGAATGATTTCAAGGGACGGCCTCCTTAGTAAGTTGTATCATTCATAGAGAATAATTTGAAGGAATTGACTCGTATGGTCTATCATTCATAGAGAATGATTTGAAGGGATAGCTTTAGTACGCTTTATCATTCATCGAGAATGATTTGAAGGGATTGCCAAAAGGTACGTTGGATCATCTATAGAGAATGATTCGAAGGGATAGCCTTGTATGGTCTATCATTCATAGAGAATGATTCGAAGGGATAGCCTTGTATGGTCTATCATTCATAGAGAATGATTTGAAGGGATTGCCTCGTATGGTCTATCATTCATAGAGAATGATTCAAAGGGATAGCTTTTATATATTCTATCATTTGATATAGAGAATTTTTCGAAGGGATCGCGTCAGTATGTTGGATCATTCGTAGAGAATGATTTGAAGGGATTGACTCGTATGATCTATCATTCATAGAGAATGATTCGAAGGGATAGCTTTAATAAATTCTATCATTTGATAAAGATAATTATTGGAAGGGATCCCGTTAGTATGTTGGATCATTCGTAGAGAATGATATAAAAAGATGGCCTTAATATACTTTATCATTCATAGAGAATGATTTCAAGGAATCGCCTATTTGTACGTTGGATCATTCGTTGAGAATGATTTGAAGGGATGGCCTCCTTAGTAAGTTGAATCATTCATATAGAATGATTTGAAGGAATAGCCTTGTATGGTCTATCATCCATAGAGAATGATTTAAAGGGATTGACCCGTATGGTCCATCATTCATAGAGAATGATCCGAAGGGATAGCTTTAATATATTCTATCATTTGATATAGTTTGGAAGTGATCGCGTTAGTATGTTGGATCATTCGTAGATAATGATTTAAAGAGATGGCCTTAATATCCTTTATCATTCATAGAGAATGATTTGAAGGGATCGCCAAATTAACTATGTTGGATCATTCATAGAGAATGATTTAAAGGAATGGAGTTTTATGTTCTATCATTCATATAGAATGATTTGTAGGGATAGCTTTAGTATGCTTTATCATTCATCGAGAATGATTTGAAGGGATTGCCAAAAGGTACGTTGGATCATTCGTAGAGAATGATTTCAAGGGATGGCCTCCTTAGTAAGTTGTATCATTCATAGAGAATGATTTGAAGGAATTGACTCGTATGGTCTATCATTCATAGAGAACGATTTAAAGAGATTGCCTCGTATGGTCTATCATCTATAGAGAATGATTCAAAGGGATAGCCTTGTATGGTCTATCATTCATAGAGAATGATTTGAAGGGATTGCCTCGTATGGTCTATCATTCATAGAGAATGATTCGAAGGGATAGCTTTTATATATTCTATCAATTGATATAGAGAATTTTTCGAAGGAATCGCGTCAGTATGTTGGATCATTCGTAGAGAATGATTTGAAGGGATTGACTCGTATGATCTATCATTCATAAAGAATGATTCGAAGGGATAGCTTTAATATATTCTATCATTTGATATAGTTTGGAAGTGATCACATTAGTATGTTGGATCATTCGTAAATAATGATTTAAAGAGATGGCCTTAATATCCTTTATCATTCATAGAGAATGATTTGAAGGGATCGCCAAATTAACTATGTTGGATCATTCATAGAGAATGATTTGTAGGGATAGCCTAATTAACTATGTTGGATCATTCATAGAGAATGATTTGAAGGAATTGACTCGTATGGTCTATCATTCATAGAGAACGATTTAAAGAGATTGCCTCGTATGGTCTATCATCTATAGAGAATGATTCGAAGGGATAGCCTTGTATGGTCTATCATTCATAGAGAATGATTCGAAGGGATAGCTTTTATATATTCTATCATTTGATATAGAGAATTTTTTGAAGGTATCGCGTAAGTATGTTGGATCATTCATAGAGAATGATTTAAAGGGATGGACTTTTATGTTCTATCATTCATAGAGAATGATTTGAAGGGATAGCTTTAGTATGCTTTATCATTTATCGAGAATGATTTGAAGGGATTGCCAAAAGGTACGTTGGATCATTCGTAGAGAATGATTTCAAGGGGCGGCCTCCTAAGTAAGTTGTATCATTCATAGAAAATGATTTGAAGGAATTGACTCGTATGGTCTATCATTCATAGAGAACGATTTAAAGAGATTGCCTCGTATGGTCTATCATCTATAGAGAATGATTTGAAGGGATAGCCTTGTATGGTCTATCATCCATAGAGAATAATTTAAAGGGATTGACCCGTATGGTCCATCATTCATAGAGAATGATCCGAAAGGATAGCTTTAATATATTCTATCATTTGATATAGTTTGGAAGTGATCGCGTTAGTATGTTGGATCATTCGTAGATAATGATTTAAAGAGAGGGCCTTAATATCCTTTATCATTCATAGAGAATGATTTGAAGGGATCGCCAAATTAACTATGTTGGATCATTCATAGAGAATGATTTGTAGGGAAAGCCTAATTAACTATGTTGGATCATTCATAGAGAATGATTTAAAGGGATGGACTTTTATGTTCTATCATTCATAGAGAATGATTTGAAGGGATAGCCTTAGTATGCTTTATCATTCATCGAGAATGATTTGAAGGGATTGCCAAAAGGTACGTTGGATCTTTCGTAGAGAATGATTTCAAGGGACGGCCTCCTTAGTAAGTTGTAACATTCATAGAGAATGATTTGAAGGAATTGACTCATATGGTCTATCATTCATAGAGAATGATTCGAAGGGATAGCCTTGTATGGTCTATCATTCAAAGAGAATGATTTGAAGGGATTGCCTCGTATGGTCTATCATTCATAGAGAATGATTCGAAGGGATAGCTTTAATATATTCTATCATTTGATATAGATTGGAAGTGACCGCGTTAGTATGTTGGATCATTCGTAGATAATGATTTAAAGAGATGGCCTTAATATCCTTCATCATTCATAGAGAATGATTTGAAGGGATCGCCAAATTAACTATGTTGGATCATTCATAGAGAATGATTTGTAGGGATAGCCTAATTAACTATGTTGGATCATTCATAGAGAATGATTTAAAGGGATGGACTTTTATGTTCTATCATTCATAGAGAATGATTTGAAGGGATAGCTTTAGTATGCTTTATCATTCATCGAGAATGATTTGAAGGGATTGCCAAAAGGTGCGTTGGATCATTCGTAGAGAATGATTTCAAGGGACGGCCTCCTTAGTAGGTTGTATCATTCATAGAGAATGATTTGAAGAAATTGACTCGTATGGTCTATCATTCATAGAGAACGATTTAAAGAGATTGCCTCGTATGGTCTATCATCTATAGAAAATGATTCGAAGGGATAGCCTTGTATGGTCTATCATTCATAGAGAATGATTTGAAGGGATTGCCTCGTATGGTCTATCATTCATAGAGAATGATTCAAAGGGATAGCTTTTATATATTCTATCATTTGATATAGAGAATTTTTCGAAGGGATCGCGTCAGTATGTTGGATCATTCGTAGAGAATGATTTGAAGGGATTGACTCGTATGATCTATCATTCATAGAGAATGATTCGAAGGGATAGCTTTAATAAATTCTATCATTTGATAAAGATAATTATTGAAAGGGATCCCGTTAGTATGTTGGATCATTCGTAGAGAATGATATAAAAAGATGGCCTTAATATACTTTATCATTCATAGAGAATGATTTGAAGGAATCGCCTGTTTGTACGTTGGATCATTCGTTGAGAATGATTTGAAGGGATGGCCTCCTTAGTAAGTTGAATCATTCATATAGAATGATTTGAAGGAATAGCCTTGTATGGTCTATCATCCATAGAGAATGATTTAAAGGGATTGACCTGTATGGTCCATCATTCATAGAGAATGATCCGAAGGGATAGCTTTTATATATTCTATCATTTGATATAGTTTGGAAGTGATCGCGTTAGTATGTTGGATCATTCGTAGATAATGATTTAAAGAGATGGCCTTAATATCCTTTATCATTCATAGAGAATGATTTGAAGGGATCGCCAAATTAACTATGTTGGAGCATTCATAGGAAATGATTTGTAGGGAAAGCCTAATTAACTATGTTGGATCATTCATAGAGAATGATTTAAAGGGATGGACTTTTATGTTCTATCATTCATAGAGAATGATTTGAAGGGATAGCTTAATATGCTTTATCATTCATCGAGAATGATTTGAAGGGATTGCCAAAAGGTACGTTGGATCATTCGTAGCGAATGATTTCAAGGGACGGCCTCCTTAGTAAGTTGTATCATTCATAGAGAATGATTTGAAGGAATTGACTCGTATGGTCTATCATTCATAGAGAATGATTCGAAGGGATAGCTTTGATATATTCTATCATTTCATATAGAGAATTTTTCGAAGGGATCGCGTCAGTATGTTGGATCATACGTAGAGAATGATTTGAAGGGATTGCCTCGTATGGTCTATCATCTATAGAGAATGATTCGAAGGGATAGCCTTGTATGGTCTATCATTCATAGAGTATGATTTGAAGGGATTGCCTATTTGTACGTTGGATCATTCGTAAAGAATGATTTCAAGGGACGGCCTCCTTAGTAAGTTGTATCATTCATAGAAAATGATTTGAAAGAATCGACTCGTATGGTCGATCATTCATAGAGAACGATTTAAAGAGATTGCCTCGTATGGTCTATCATTCATAGAGAATGATTTCAAGGAATCGCCTATTTGTACGTTGGATCATTCGTTGAGAATGATTTGAAGGGATGGCCTCCTTAGTAAGTTGAATCATTCATATAGAATGATTTGAAGGAATGGCCTTGTATGGTCTATCATCCATAGAGAATAATTTAAAGGGATTGACCCGTATGGTCCATCATTCATAGAGAATGATCCGAAAGGATAGCTTTAATATATTCTATCATTTGATATAGTTTGGAAGTGATCGCGTTAGTATGTTGGATCATTCGTAGATAATGATTTAAAGAGATGGCCTTAATATCCTTTATCATTCATAGAGAATGATTTGAAGGGATCGCCAAATTAACTATGTTGGATCATTCATAGAGAATGATTTGTAGGGAAAGCCTAATTAACTATGTTGGATCATTCATAGAGAATGATTTAAAGGGATGGACTTTTATGTTCTATCATTCATAGAGAATGATTTGAAGGGATAGCCTTAGTATGCTTTATCATTCATCGAGAATGATTTGAAGGGATTGCCTATTTGTACGTTGGATCATTCGTAGAGAATGATTTCAAGGGACGGCCTCCTTAGTAAGTTGTATCATTCATAGAAAATGATTTGAAAGAATCGACTCGTATGGTCGATCATTCATAGAGAACGATTTAAAGAGATTGCCTCGTATGGTCTATCATTCATAGAGAATGATTTCAAGGAATCGCCTATTTGTACGTTGGATCATTCGTTGAGAATGATTTGAAGGGATGGCCTCCTTAGTAAGTTGAATCATTCATATAGAATGATTTGAAGGAATGGCCTTGTATGGTCTATCATCCATAGAGAATAATTTAAAGGGATTGACCCGTATGGTCCATCATTCATAGAGAATGATCCGAAAGGATAGCTTTAATATATTCTATCATTTGATATAGTTTGGAAGTGATCGCGTTAGTATGTTGGATCATTCGTAGATAATGATTTAAAGAGATGGCCTTAATATCCTTTATCATTCATAGAGAATGATTTGAAGGGATCGCCAAATTAACTATGTTAGATCATTCATAGAGAATGATTTGTAGGGAAAGCCTAATTAACTATGTTGGATCATTCATAGAGAATGATTTAAAGGGATGGACTTTTATGTTCTATCATTCATAGAGAATGATTTGAAGGGATAGCCTTAGTATGCTTTATCATTCATCGAGAATGATTTGAAGGGATTGCCAAAAGGTACGTTGGATCTTTCGTAGAGAATGATTTCAAGGGACGGCCTCCTTAGTAAGTTGTAACATTCATAGAGAATGATTTGAAGGAATTGACTCGTATGGTCTATCATTCATAGAGAATGATTCGAAGGGATAGCCTTGTATGGTCTATCATTCAAAGAGAATGATTTGAAGGGATTGCCTCGTATGGTCTATCATTCATAGAGAATGATTCGAAGGGATAGCTTTAATATATTCTATCATTTGATATAGATTGGAAGTGACCGCGTTAGTATGTTGGATCATTCGTAGATAATGATTTAAAGAGATGGCCTTAATATCCTTCATCATTCATAGAGAATGATTTGAAGGGATCGCCAAATTAACTATGTTGGATCATTCATAGAGAATGATTTGTAGGGATAGCCTAATTAACTATGTTGGATCATTCATAGAGAATGATTTAAAGGGATGGACTTTTATGTTCTATCATTCATAGAGAATGATTTGAAGGGATAGCTTTAGTATGCTTTATCATTCATCGAGAATGATTTGAAGGGATTGCCAAAAGGTGCGTTGGATCATTCGTAGAGAATGATTTCAAGGGACGGCCTCCTTAGTAGGTTGTATCATTCATAGAGAATGATTTGAAGAAATTGACTCGTATGGTCTATCATTCATAGAGAACGATTTAAAGAGATTGCCTCGTATGGTCTATCATCTATAGAAAATGATTCGAAGGGATAGCCTTGTATGGTCTATCATTCATAGAGAATGATTTGAAGGGATTGCCTCGTATGGTCTATCATTCATAGAGAATGATTCAAAGGGATAGCTTTTATATATTCTATCATTTGATATAGAGAATTTTTCGAAGGGATCGCGTCAGTATGTTGGATCATTCGTAGAGAATGATTTGAAGGGATTGACTCGTATGATCTATCATTCACAGAGAATGATTCGAAGGGATAGCTTTAATAAATTCTATCATTTGATAAAGATAATTATTGAAAGGGATCCCGTTAGTATGTTGGATCATTCGTAGAGAATGATATAAAAAGATGGCCTTAATATACTTTATCATTCATAGAGAATGATTTGAAGGAATCGCCTGTTTGTACGTTGGATCATTCGTTGAGAATGATTTGAAGGGATGGCCTCCTTAGTAAGTTGAATCATTCATATAGAATGATTTGAAGGAATAGCCTTGTATGGTCTATCATCCATAGAGAATGATTTAAAGGGATTGACCTGTATGGTCCATCATTCATAGAGAATGATCCGAAGGGATAGCTTTTATATATTCTATCATTTGATATAGTTTGGAAGTGATCGCGTTAGTATGTTGGATCATTCGTAGATAATGATTTAAAGAGATGGCCTTAATATCCTTTATCATTCATAGAGAATGATTTGAAGGGATCGCCAAATTAACTATGTTGGAGCATTCATAGGAAATGATTTGTAGGGAAAGCCTAATTAACTATGTTGGATCATTCATAGAGAATGATTTAAAGGGATGGACTTTTATGTTCTATCATTCATAGAGAATGATTTGAAGGGATAGCTTTAGTATGCTTTATCATTCATCGAGAATGATTTGAAGGGATTGCCAAAAGGTACGTTGGATCATTCGTAGCGAATGATTTCAAGGGACGGCCTCCTTAGTAAGTTGTATCATTCATAGAGAATGATTTGAAGGAATTGACTCGTATGGTCTATCATTCATAGAGAATGATTCGAAGGGATAGCTTTGATATATTCTATCATTTCATATAGAGAATTTTTCGAAGGGATCGCGTCAGTATGTTGGATCATACGTAGAGAATGATTTGAAGGGATTGCCTCGTATGGTCTATCATCTATAGAGAATGATTCGAAGGGATAGCCTTGTATGGTCTATCATTCATAGAGTATGATTTGAAGGGATTGCCTATTTGTACGTTGGATCATTCGTAAAGAATGATTTCAAGGGACGGCCTCCTTAGTAAGTTGTATCATTCATAGAAAATGATTTGAAAGAATCGACTCGTATGGTCGATCATTCATAGAGAACGATTTAAAGAGATTGCCTCGTATGGTCTATCATTCATCGAGAATGATTTC
This sequence comes from Strongylocentrotus purpuratus, assembly GCF_000002235.5. Taxonomy (NCBI): domain Eukaryota; kingdom Metazoa; phylum Echinodermata; class Echinoidea; order Camarodonta; family Strongylocentrotidae; genus Strongylocentrotus; species Strongylocentrotus purpuratus. The sequence goes on from NW_022145596.1 coordinate 27,536,565, forward strand.
AAGGAATCGCCTATTTGTACGTTGGATCATTCGTTGAGAATGATTTGAAGGGATGGCCTCCTTAGTAAGTTGAATCATTCATATAGAATGATTTGAAGGAATGGCCTTGTATGGTCTATCATCCATAGAGAATAATTTAAAGGGATTGACCCGTATGGTCCATCATTCATAGAGAATGATCCGAAAGGATAGCTTTAATATATTCTATCATTTGATATAGTTTGGAAGTGATCGCGTTAGTATGTTGGATCATTCGTAGATAATGATTTAAAGAGATGGCCTTAATATCCTTTATCATTCATAGAGAATGATTTGAAGGGATCGCCAAATTAACTATGTTGGATCATTCATAGAGAATGATTTGTAGGGAAAGCCTAATTAACTATGTTGGATCATTCATAGAGAATGATTTAAAGGGATGGACTTTTATGTTCTATCATTCATAGAGAATGATTTGAAGGGATAGCTTTAGTATGCTTTATCATTCATCGAGAATGATTTGAAGGGATTGCCAAAAGGTACGTTGGATCATTCGTAGAGAATGATTTCAAGGGACGGCCTCCTTAGTAAGTTGTATCATTCATAGAGAATAATTTGAAGAAATTGACTCGTATGGTCTATCATTCATAGAGAACGATTTAAAGTGATTGCCTCGTATGGTCTATCATTCATAGAGAATGATTTGAAGGGATTGTCTCGTATGGTCTATCATTCATAGAGAACGATTTAAAGAGATTGCCTCGTATGGTCTATCATTCATAGAGAATGATTTCAAGGAATCGCCTATTTGTACGTTGGATCATTCGTTGAGAATGATTTGAAGGGATGGCCTCCTTAGTAAGTTGAATCATTCATATAGAATGATTTGAAGGAATGGCCTTGTATGGTCCATCATTCATAGAGAATGATCCGAAGGGATAGCTTTAATATATTCTATCATTTGATATAGTTTGGAAGTGACCGCGTTAGTATGTTGGATCATTCGTAGATAATGATTTAAAGAGATGGCCTTAATATCCTTCATCATTCATAGAGAATGATTTGAAGGGATCGCCAAATTAACTATGTTGGATCATTCATAGAGAATGATTTGTAGGGATAGCCTAATTAACTATGTTGGATCATTCATAGAGAATGATTTAAAGGGATGGACTTTTATGTTCTATCATTCATAGAGAATGATTTGAAGGGATAGCTTTATTCATCGAGAATGATTTGAAGGGATTGCCAAAAGGTACGTTGGATCATTCGTAGAGAATGATTTCAAGGGACGGCCTCCTTAGTAAGTTGTATCATTCATAGAGAATGATTTGAAGAAATTGACTCGTATGGTCTATCATTCATAGAAAACGATTTAAAGAGATTGCCTCGTATGGTCTATCATCTATAGAGAATGATTTGAAGGGATAGCCTTGTATGGTCTATCATTCAAAGAGAATGATTTGAAGGGATTGCCTCGTATGGTCTATCATTCATAGAGAATGATTCGAAGGGATAGCTTTAATATATTCTATCATTTGATATAGTTTGGAAGTGACCGCGTTAGTATGTTGGATCATTCGTAGATAATGATTTAAAGAGATGGCCTTAATATCCTTCATCATTCATAGAGAATGATTTGAAGGGATCGCCAAATTAACTATGTTGGATCATTCATAGAGAATGATTTGTAGGGAAAGCCTAATTAACTATGTTGGATCATTCATAGAGAATGATTTAAAGGGATGGACTTTTATGTTCTATCATTCATAGAGAATGATTTGAAGGGATAGCTTTAGTATGCTTTATCATTCATCGAGAATGATTTGAAGGGATTGCCAAAAGGTACGTTGGATCATTCGTAGAGAATGATTTCAAGGGACGGCCTCCTTAGTAAGTTGTATCATTCATAGAGAATAATTTGAAGAAATTGACTCGTATGGTCTATCATTCATAGAGAACGATTTAAAGTGATTGCCTCGTATGGTCTATCATTCATAGAGAATGATTTGAAGGGATTGTCTCGTATGGTCTATCATTCATAGAGAACGATTTAAAGAGATTGCCTCGTATGGTCTATCATTCATAGAGAATGATTTCAAGGAATCGCCTATTTGTACGTTGGATCATTCGTTGAGAATGATTTGAAGGGATGGCCTCCTTAGTAAGTTGAATCATTCATATAGAATGATTTGAAGGAATGGCCTTGTATGGTCCATCATTCATAGAGAATGATCCGAAGGGATAGCTTTAATATATTCTATCATTTGATATAGTTTGGAAGTGACCGCGTTAGTATGTTGGATCATTCGTAGATAATGATTTAAAGAGATGGCCTTAATATCCTTCATCATTCATAGAGAATGATTTGAAGGGATCGCCAAATTAACTATGTTGGATCATTCATAGAGAATGATTTGTAGGGATAGCCTAATTAACTATGTTGGATCATTCATAGAGAATGATTTAAAGGGATGGACTTTTATGTTCTATCATTCATAGAGAATGATTTGAAGGGATAGCTTTATTCATCGAGAATGATTTGAAGGGATTGCCAAAAGGTACGTTGGATCATTCGTAGAGAATGATTTCAAGGGACGGCCTCCTTAGTAAGTTGTATCATTCATAGAGAATGATTTGAAGAAATTGACTCGTATGGTCTATCATTCATAGAGAACGATTTAAAGAGATTGCCTCGTATGGTCTATCATCTATAGAGAATGATTTGAAGGGATAGCCTTGTATGGTCTATCATTCAAAGAGAATGATTTGAAGGGATTGCCTCGTATGGTCTATCATTCATAGAGAATGATTCGAAGGGATAGCTTTAATATATTCTATCATTTGATATAGTTTGGAAGTGACCGCGTTAGTATGTTGGATCATTCGTAGATAATGATTTAAAGAGATGGCCTTAATATCCTTCATCATTCATAGAGAATGATTTGAAGGGATCGCCAAATTAACTATGTTGGATCATTCATAGAGAATGATTTGTAGGGATAGCCTAATTAACTATGTTGGATCATTCATAGAGAATGATTTAAAGGGATGGACTTTTATGTTCTATCATTCATAGAGAATGATTTGAAGGGATAGCTTTAGTATGCTTTATCATTCATCGAGAATGATTTGAAGGGATTGCCAAAAGGTACGTTGGATCATTCGTAGAGAATGATTTCAAGGGACGGCCTCCTTAGTAAGTTGTATCATTCATAGAGAATGATTTGAAGAAATTGACTCGTATGGTCTATCATTCATAGAGAACGATTTAAAGAGATTGCCTCGTATGGTCTATCATCTATAGAGAATGATTCGAAGGGATAGCCTTGTATGGTCTATCATTCATAGAGAATGATTTGAAGGGATTGCCTCGTATGGTCTATCATTCATAGAGAATGATTCGAAAGGATAGCTTTTATATATTCTATCATTTGATATAGAGAATTTTTCGAAGGGATCGCGTCAGTATGTTGGATGACTCGTAGAGAATGATTTGAAGGGATTGACTCGTATGATCTATCATTCATAGAGAATGGTTCGAAGGGATAGCTTTAATAAATTCTATCATTTGATAAAGATAATTATTGAAAGGGATCCCGTTAGTATGTTGGATCATTCGTAGAGAATGATATAAAAAGATGGCCTTAATATACTTTATCATTCATAGAGAATGATTTGAAGGAATCGTCTATTTGTACGTTGGATCATTCGTTGAGAATGATTTGAAGGGATGGCCTCCTTAGTAAGTTGAATCATTCATATAGAATGATTTGAAGGAATGGCCTTGTATGGTCTATCATCCATAGAGAATGATTTAAAGGGATTGACCTGTATGGTCCATCATTCATAGAGAATGATCCGAAGGGATAGCTTTTATATATTCTATCATTTGATATAGTTTGGAAGTGATCGCGTTAGTATGTTGAATCATTCGTAGATAATGATTTAAAGAGATGGCCTTAATATCCTTTATCATTCATAGAGAATGATTTGAAGGGATCGCCAAATTAACTATGTTGGATCATTCATAGAGAATGATTTAAAGGGATGGACTTTTATGTTCTATCATTCATAGAGAATGATTTGAAGGGATAACCCGTTTTTGTTTTTAACTTCAGAAATCCAAAAACTATTTCTTTTTTGTGTGGAAATGGGAGCCCTATATACTGCACCAACGCATCGATGAAGCGTGACAGTGATTGGAATATGTTTTTATGTACTCTCCTGTGTTAATATTGGATGTTAACATTATTAACATTTTTGATTCCATCATGTGTGTCTCATATGCATGGTGATCGCTCCAAATCATCTTTTGCGAACTACGTTGATCTGGGAAATCAATCAACTGCACAAAAACGACTCCACTACAAGCCGCATGAAGATCTCGCAATCAACATTTGTGAGGAAGCTAGTGCATTACACACTCGAGTTCATTCACATACTCATCGACACCCTCGTTCAAAAGGTAAAGCAGACTTTGAATGACGAGCTTACATATGTCATAACACAGAAACTAGCGGAAAACATCAATGAGAACTTTGGGTTTGAGATGTCGGAAAGAGACGACGAAATCAACACTCTACAGAAATAAATCGTCAACTTAAAGGAAAAACAAGAAGAGGCTGAACAGTATTCCAGAAGAAACTGTTTAGTCTTCCATGGTCTACCAGAGAGTGACGATAAAAACACTGATGTGCCTATTCATAAGGTTGTTTAGGAGAAACTGACCATAAGATGATGAAAGGCGACCTTGATAGATCACACTGTGTTCGAAATAACATATATCAAGCAAGGACAATATTGCGGAACATAGAGGACCAGCAGATATAGATACTGGAAAGCTTGACAAAGAAGAGAGGGGACCTGTTTTGGGAGGTAAAATCGAAATACAAAGCTAAGTTGAAGGGAATTTGGACCCCAAAAGGCTGAACACGCATACTGACCAAGAATGATTACCGCGTGACCATCAAATCCAAGGTAGACATTGACAAGTTGTGATTTACTTCACCAGTTAGGTGAATGGGATGATCAGTGCAAATTAAGGGGCCCACTGTATCTGGAATGAGCTCTGCTTTTGACCGGACAATAGTCATTGTCGTCATTTAATTGACCCCTTTATTATTCGGTTCATTGTTGAATTCAGTACAGGACATGCATTATGTTTTATATGGTGATGTTCTTCTCGATCGTTGATTGGCAAAATCAATTCTTAAAGGTCTAACTAACTTTCTTACTTCTTACACTAAACTGGTAACTAGCTCATTCCAGATGTGTTGATATGAAAACAGGTGTTACGACGTTAAGACGCTATGTATATGATGGGCATATTTACATAAAAGTACCCTTGGTAGATATTTCTATATTCATGACAATTTGTGTTCATTCCACGTTATTGATCACGATTTGCTTGAAAGAAGATGTTTACTACTTCATTGAATGAACATAGGTGCATTTAATAGACCGTTCACTAAAAGTTGATTCGCTTGTAATAAGTAATAAGTATTTTTTCTATTACATTTGGCTTCTACAGTAATTTATTACTATGCAGTGTGTCCCAGAAAAAACGAAACCAAGAAGTATTGATGTTTTCATAACCAATAAATGGCACATATTTGTAAAACTTATATCATACTTGTTTTGGATGATACACAACTGGACAGTAATATTGGAGATAATGAAATCAATGTACCCCATTATTCTATTGCTCAAACAGAGAACATAAAGTTAATTAATTTAATAAGAGAGATTCAATTATTATTTGATACTTAAAAAAATAAAGAGGATTATCACTATCACTAGCGTTGAGACCACTAACAGCAATAACCTACATTGCAGTAATCAGTAGGCTATGCAATGCTTAGCTGATAGCTTATGAACAAGTACGAATTATGTACAAAGAGATAAGGTTTCGAATTGGTAATTGTCTTCCATTTTCTTCTGATACAAAATTCTATTGTATGTTAAAATCTCATTATAATGTTACTAAAGAACAATAGTTTCTTGATACTAATCCACACCATTGCATCACATGATATTCCAATTACTGAAAAAAAATTCATCAACAGAAAATCGAGTTAGTTTTAGCAAGTGAACCAGTAAAACATGCATTATTCATTGCATCGTTATTAGCCAATTCTGAAATATAATCAGAAATAAAGACAAACAATTTTTCCAGTTGGATTATCCTTTGCACCACGAAACTTTGAAACACAATCTGCATGTAGGAAGCCCAGTGATATCAGAGGAATTGACAAGATTGTTCATCAGCTCATTCTCAAAAGACTTCAGAGACCTTGGAATGGGAAGATGGGTTTTCTCTCCTGACTCAATAATATATCGTCTATCTTTGCAGTTTTCCACTAAAATGGTGGATAATAGATTGCAAGAGATAATATATTCTCTCTTCACTAGACCAGCGGCATTGCTTAGTCTGAGTAGACTCAGTAAGGGAAGGTCAAGTTTTATTTAGTAGATAGATTAGGCTTGTTGGGGCTTCTCATTCTGAGCTAAAATGTTCAAGGGATATACATTAACAGAGCTGCCAACCTTGTGTGACCAAAAAAAGGAATCATGATGGCAAAAAAAAAGGATTTCAAGCCAAAAAAAGGAATTCATAAAAAGAACCTTACAACCACGCGCGACACACTTCCAATGCAGAAATGTTCATTCATCATGCTGTTTTTTCCATACAAGCAGGTAATTTTTTTGGTGGTTATTTTGGTATTATCGGCATTTCATTTCTTTTGAGAATATTTTTCTCTTCAAGTATGTTTTAAAATAAGTTTTCTATTGAATTCGTGATCAAATCACCATTTAAGGGCAGTTGTTTGACGTGTGGTATGTAAAAAAAAAAAAAAAAAAAAAAAAAAAAAAAAAATTAAAAAATTATTAAAAAAATTATGAAGAAAAAACGTAGTACCGTAATTTGGAGGAAAAAACGGAGTAATTCCGGCAAAAACGGAATGGTTGGCAGCTGTGCATTAATCCCTGACATAAATTAGGAAGAATATCAGAGCCTGAGGATTACCACCAAAAGCTGATGCCATCATCATCTAATCATAAAATGTTACATTTAGATGACAACATTCAGGAATTAAAAAATCCCAGCTGTAAAGAGAAAAGAGAATGATTTGAATGTGAAAAAAGGAAGAGGGACATTATGAAAAGAAAAGGATAAAATGAAAACGAAAGGATAGAACAGTAAAGAAAGATGTAGCTGAATATTTATCCTAAGTAAAGGCCAATAAGGAACACAGCTCTTTAACTTCATCTCACACACTCACCCATATTCTCCTCTATTAATGTTCTGCTTCAGGCTAGGGTTGTCTCTCCCAAGTGTGGTCCATGAGATGATGATGCAGATCAAAGCCTTCTCTTAGAAGCTGCCTGACACCTGAATTAATTCGACTCAACAAACAAAAGGTTATGCACTGTGAAGATGGTACAAGTTTTTAAGAGTCAACAATGTAAGACAGTCATGTTGTAATAGCATTTGCCTTTTACGTCTCCCAAAATGAATCCTTTTGCTCCTATCCCTCTAGTAATTTCATAAACTATTTGCACATGCCTGATAAGTTGATGGAATAGAGGTCACATAATTGTTGGCCATTAAAGAGATTAACAAGGGGTTAGATTTTGAGGAAAAGAGTATGAAGGAAAGAACAAGATAAAGACTATAACCAACATCGTTAGAAATTTGAAGTAAGGGAAGCAGATTTGTGCTAAAAGACTGTCATATCCTATTAAGATGACAGTTAAAAAAACAACGTGGTCACATTATGAAAATATATAATGGACGCAAGAGTATATAGGATGAATTGATGCGGAGGATATTGTGGTTGGATTTATGTATGAGCCTCTAAAAAGGGGACTGGCTGGAATACTCCCCAGGGAGTGGAGAATGTGCACTGTAAAGTTCAAAATAGTAATTGACACCAGTGCCTGAGTAATAATTACTGTAAGCACCTGTAAAAAAGGATTTGCTGGAATGCGCCCCAGGGAGTGGAGAATGTGCACTGTAATGTTCAAAATAGTAATTGACACCAGTGCCTGGGTAATACTTATATTCTAAGCACTGTGGTTACTTAATGGAACACGAAACATGTATTATTATATCTTAATTGGACCAAATACTAAACAATATTTGCTCTGAAATCTTTGCGGCTATATGGTCTATTATTCATAGAGAATATTTTAAATTATGGCCTTGTATAGTCTATCATTCATAGAAAATGAACTGAGGAGATAGCCTTGTATTGTATGGTCTATCATTCATGTAGAATGATTTTGAAGAGATGGCCTCCTTAGTAAGTTGTATCATTCATAGAGAATGATTTGAAGGAATGGACTTGAATGTTCTATCATTCATAGAGAATGATTTGAAGGGATGAATTTGTACGTTCTATCATTCATGCAGAATGATTCGAAGGGATTAGATGGCCTTAGTAACTATGTTGGATCATTGATAAAGAATGATTTGGAGCAATATGGCCTTAGTTCATCATTAATTTAAATGATTTTAAAGGAGGCCTTAATTACCATATTCTATCATTCATTGAGAAAGATTTAAAGGGATCAACTTAGTATACTTAGTCATTTGATATAGATAATTATTGGAAGGGATCACGTTAGTATGTTGGATCATTCGTAGAGAATGATTTGAAGGGATGGCCTTAGTTCATCATTAATTGAGAATTATTTGAAGGGATGGCCTTAATATGCTTTATCATTCATAGAGAATGATTTGAAGGGATTGCCTCGTATGGTCTATCATTCATAGAGAATGATTCAAAGGGATAGCTTTAATATATTCTATCATTTGATATAGTTTGGAAGTGATCACGTTAGTATGTTGGATCATTCGTAGATAATGATTTAAAGAGATGGCCTTAATATCCTTTATCATTCATAGAGAATGATTTGTAGGGATAGCCGAATTAACTATGTTGGATCATTCATAGACAATGATTTAAAGGGATAGCTTTAGTATGCTTTATCATTCATCGAGAAAGATTTGAATGGATTGCCAAAAGGTACGTTGGATCATTCGTAGAGAATGATTTCAAGGGACGGCCTCCTTAGTAAGTTGTATCATTCATAGAGAATGATTTGAAGGAATTGGCATGTATGGTCTGTCATTCATAGAGAATGATTCGAAGGGATAGCTTTGATATATTCTATCATTTCATATAGAGAAATTTTCGAAGGGATCGCGTCAGTATGTTGGATCATACGTAGAGAATGATTTGAAGGGATTGACTCATATGATCTATCATTCATGGAGAATGATTCAAAGTGATCGTGTTAGTATGTTGGATCATTCATAGAGAATGATATATAAAGATGGCCTTAATATACTTTATCATTCAAAGAGAATGATTTGAAGGGATAACCTATATGTACATTGGATCATTCGTAGAGAATGATTTGAAGGAATGGCCTTGTATGGTCTATCATCCATATAGAATGATTTAAAGGGATGGCCTTAGTATACTTTATCATTCATAGATAATGATTGAAAGGGATTGCCTTAATATGCTTTATCATTCTAAGAGAATGATTTGAAAGGAGTGCCTCGTATGGTTTAATATGCATAGAGAATGATTTGAAGGGATAGCTTTAGTATGCTTTATCATTTATTGAGAATGATTTGACGGGATCGCCTAAAGGTACGTTGGATCATTCGTAGAGAATGATTTCAGGGGATGGCCTCCTTAGTAAGTTGTATCATTCATAGAGAATGATTTGAAGGGATTGACTCGTATGGTCTATCATTCATAGAGAATGATTTGAAGGGATTGACTCGTATGGTCTATCATTCATAGAGAATGATTTAAAGAGATTGCCTCGTATGGTCTCTATAGAGAATGATTCGAAGGGATAGCCTTGTATGGTCTATCATTCATAGAGAATGATTTGAAGGGATTGACTCGTATGGTCTATCATTCATAGAGAATGATTTAAAGAGATTGCCTCGTATGGTCTATCATCTATAGAGAATGATTCGAAGGGATAGCCTTGTATGGTTTATCATTCATAGAGAATGATTTGAAGGGATTGCCTCGTATGGTCTATCATTCATAGAGAATGATTCAGAGGGATAGCTTTTATATATTCTATCATTTGATATGGATAATTTTTCGAAGGGATCGCGTCAGTACGTTGGATCATTCGTAGAGAATGATTTAAACATATGGCCTCAATATGCTTTATCATTCATAGAGATTGATTCGAGGTGATCACATTAGTATGTTGGATCATTCGTAGAGAATGATTTGAAGGGATTGACTCGTATGATCTATCATTCATAGAGAATGATTCGAAGGGATAGCTTTAATAAATTCTATCATTTGATAAAGATAATTATTGGAAGGGATCCGTTAGTATGTTGGATCATTCGTAGAGAATGATATAAAAAGATGGCCTTAATATACTTTATCATTCATAGAGAATGATTTCAAGGAATCGCCTATTTGTACGTTGGATCATTCGTTGAGAATGATTTGAAGGGATGGCCTCCTTAGTAAGTTGAATCATTCATATAGAATGATTTGAAGGAATGGCCTTGTATGGTCTATCATCCATAGAGAATGATCCGAAGGGATAGCTTTAATATATTCTATCATTTGATATAGTTTGGAAGTGATCGCGTTAGTACGTTGGATCATTCGTAGATAATGATTTAAAGAGATGGCCTTAATATCCTTTATCATTCATAGAGAATGATTTGAAGGGATCGTCAAATTAACTATGTTGGATCATTCATAGAGAATGATTCGTAGGGATAGTCTAACTAAGTATGTTGGATCATTCATACAGAATGATTTAAAGGGATGGACTTTTATGTTCTATCATTCATAGAGAATGATTTGTAGGGATAGCCTAATTAACTATGTTGGATCATTCATAGAGAATGATTTAAAGGGATGGACTTTTATGTTCTATCATTCATAGAGAATGATTTGAAGGGATAGCTTTAGTACGCTTTATCATTCATCGAGAATGATTTGAAGGGATTGCCAAAAGGTACGTTGGATCATTCGTAGAGAATGATTTCAAGGGACGGCCTCCTTAGTAAGTTGTATCATTCATAGAGAATAATTTGAAGGAATTGACTCGTATGGTCTATCATTCATAGAGAATGATTTGAAGGGATAGCTTTAGTACGCTTTATCATTCATCGAGAATGATTTGAAGGGATTGCCAAAAGGTACGTTGGATCATCTATAGAGAATGATTCGAAGGGATAGCCTTGTATGGTCTATCATTCATAGAGAATGATTCGAAGGGATAGCCTTGTATGGTCTATCATTCATAGAGAATGATTTGAAGGGATTGCCTCGTATGGTCTATCATTCATAGAGAATGATTCAAAGGGATAGCTTTTATATATTCTATCATTTGATATAGAGAATTTTTCGAAGGGATCGCGTCAGTATGTTGGATCATTCGTAGAGAATGATTTGAAGGGATTGACTCGTATGATCTATCATTCATAGAGAATGATTCGAAGGGATAGCTTTAATAAATTCTATCATTTGATAAAGATAATTATTGGAAGGGATCCCGTTAGTATGTTGGATCATTCGTAGAGAATGATATAAAAAGATGGCCTTAATATACTTTATCATTCATAGAGAATGATTTCAAGGAATCGCCTATTTGTACGTTGGATCATTCGTTGAGAATGATTTGAAGGGATGGCCTCCTTAGTAAGTTGAATCATTCATATAGAATGATTTGAAGGAATAGCCTTGTATGGTCTATCATCCATAGAGAATGATTTAAAGGGATTGACCCGTATGGTCCATCATTCATAGAGAATGATCCGAAGGGATAGCTTTAATATATTCTATCATTTGATATAGTTTGGAAGTGATCGCGTTAGTATGTTGGATCATTCGTAGATAATGATTTAAAGAGATGGCCTTAATATCCTTTATCATTCATAGAGAATGATTTGAAGGGATCGCCAAATTAACTATGTTGGATCATTCATAGAGAATGATTTAAAGGAATGGAGTTTTATGTTCTATCATTCATATAGAATGATTTGTAGGGATAGCTTTAGTATGCTTTATCATTCATCGAGAATGATTTGAAGGGATTGCCAAAAGGTACGTTGGATCATTCGTAGAGAATGATTTCAAGGGATGGCCTCCTTAGTAAGTTGTATCATTCATAGAGAATGATTTGAAGGAATTGACTCGTATGGTCTATCATTCATAGAGAACGATTTAAAGAGATTGCCTCGTATGGTCTATCATCTATAGAGAATGATTCAAAGGGATAGCCTTGTATGGTCTATCATTCATAGAGAATGATTTGAAGGGATTGCCTCGTATGGTCTATCATTCATAGAGAATGATTCGAAGGGATAGCTTTTATATATTCTATCAATTGATATAGAGAATTTTTCGAAGGAATCGCGTCAGTATGTTGGATCATTCGTAGAGAATGATTTGAAGGGATTGACTCGTATGATCTATCATTCATAAAGAATGATTCGAAGGGATAGCTTTAATATATTCTATCATTTGATATAGTTTGGAAGTGATCACATTAGTATGTTGGATCATTCGTAAATAATGATTTAAAGAGATGGCCTTAATATCCTTTATCATTCATAGAGAATGATTTGAAGGGATCGCCAAATTAACTATGTTGGATCATTCATAGAGAATGATTTGTAGGGATAGCCTAATTAACTATGTTGGATCATTCATAGAGAATGATTTGAAGGAATTGACTCGTATGGTCTATCATTCATAGAGAACGATTTAAAGAGATTGCCTCGTATGGTCTATCATCTATAGAGAATGATTCGAAGGGATAGCCTTGTATGGTCTATCATTCATAGAGAATGATTCGAAGGGATAGCTTTTATATATTCTATCATTTGATATAGAGAATTTTTTGAAGGTATCGCGTAAGTATGTTGGATCATTCATAGAGAATGATTTAAAGGGATGGACTTTTATGTTCTATCATTCATAGAGAATGATTTGAAGGGATAGCTTTAGTATGCTTTATCATTTATCGAGAATGATTTGAAGGGATTGCCAAAAGGTACGTTGGATCATTCGTAGAGAATGATTTCAAGGGACGGCCTCCTAAGTAAGTTGTATCATTCATAGAAAATGATTTGAAGGAATTGACTCGTATGGTCTATCATTCGTTGAGAATGATTTGAAGGGATGGCCTCCTTAGTAAGTTGAATCATTCATATAGAATAATTTGAAGGAATGGCCTTGTATGGTCTATCATCCATAGAGAATGATTTAAAGGGATTGACCTGTATGGTCCATCATTCATAGAGAATGATCCGAAGGGATAGCTTTTATATATTCTATCATTTGATATAGTTTGGAAGTGATCGCGTTAGTATGTTGAATCATTCGTAGATAATGATTTAAAGAGATGGCCTTAATATCCTTTATCATTCATAGAGAATGATTTGAAGGGATCGCCAAATTAACTATGTTGGATCATTCATAGAGAATGATTTGTAGGGAAAGCCTAATTAACTATGTTGGATCATTCATAGAGAATGATTTAAAGGGATGGACTTTTATGTTCTATCATTCATAGAGAATGATTTGAAGGGATAGCTTTAGTATGCTTTATCATTCATCGAGAATGATTTGAAGGGATTGCCAAAAGGTACGTTGGATCATTCGTAGAGAATGATTTCAAGGGACGGCCTCCTTAGTAAGTTGTATCATTCATAGAGAATGATTTGAAGGAATTGACTCGTATGGTCTATCATTCATAGAGAATGATTCGAAGGGATAGCTTTGATATATTCTATCATTTCATATAGAGAATTTTTCGAAGGGATCGCGTCAGTATGTTGGATCATACGTAGAGAATGATTTGAAGGGATTGCCTCGTATGGTCTATCATCTATAGAGAATGATTCGAAGGGATAGCCTTGTATGGTCTATCATTCATAGAGAATGATTTGAAGGGATTGCCTATTTGTACGTTGGATCATTCGTAGAGAATGATTTCAAGGGACGGCCTCCTTAGTAAGTTGTATCATTCATAGAGAATGATTTGAAGGAATTGACTCGTATGGTCGATCATTTATAGAGAACGATTTAAAGAGATTGCCTCGTATGGTCTATCATTCACAGAGAATGATTTCAAGGAATCGCCTATTTGTACATTGGATCATTCGTTGAGAATGATTTGAAGGGATGGCCTCCTTAGTAAGTTGAATCATTCATATAGAATGATTTGAAGGAATGGCCTTGTATGGTCTATCATCCATAGAGAATAATTTAAAGGGATTGACCCGTATGGTCCATCATTCATAGAGAATGATCCGAAGGGATAGCTTTAATATATTCTATCATTTGATATAGTTTGGAAGTGACCGCGTTAGTATGTTGGATCATTCGTAGATAATGATTTAAAGAGATGGCCTTAATATCCTTCATCATTCATAGAGAATGATTTGAAGGGATCGCCAAATTAACTATGTTCAGGGAATAATTTTCCTCAAATTTTTTGATTAGCAATTTCAGCCGATGGATAAATATTTCAAATGAAACTCTGTACATTTCTATGGAAGAAAATTGCTACACAAAAGATATTTTGTATAGCAGTCATGCAAAAATGCATAGCAAATTGCGATGCGATACCAGGAAAATTATTCCCTGATGTTGGATCATTCATAGAGAATGATTTGTAGGGATAGCCTAATTAACTATGTTGGATCATTCATAGAGAATGATTTAAAGGGATGGACTTTTATGTTCTATCATTCATAGAGAATGATTTGAAGGGATAGCTTTAGTATGCTTTATCATTCATCGAGAATGATTTGAAGGGATTGCCAAAAGGTACGTTGGATCATTCGTAGAGAATGATTTCAAGGGACGGCCTCCTTAGTAAGTTGTATCATTCATAGAGAATAATTTGAAGAAATTGACTCGTATGGTCTATCATTCATAGAGAACGATTTAAAGAGATTGCCTCGTATGGTCTATCATCTATAGAAAATGATTCGAAGGGATAGCCTTGTATGGTCTATCATTCATAGAGAATGATTTGAAGGGATTGCCTCGTATGGTCTATCATTCATAGAGAATGATTCGAAGGGATAGCTTTTATATATTCTATCATTTGATATAGAGAATTTTTCGAAGGGATCGCGTCAGTATGTTGGATCATTCGTAGAGAATGATTTGAAGGGATTGACTCGTATGATCTATCATTCATAGAGAATGATTCGAAGGGATAGCTTTAATAAATTCTATCATTTGATAAAGATAATTATTGAAAGGGATCCCGTTAGTATGTTGGATCATTCGTAGAGAATGATATAAAAAGATGGCCTTAATATACTTTATCATTCATAGAGAATGATTTGAAGGAATCGCCTGTTTGTACGTTGGATCATTCGTTGAGAATGATTTGAAGGGATGGCCTCCTTAGTAAGTTGAATCATTCATATAGAATGATTTGAAGGAATAGCCTTGTATGGTCTATCATCCATAGAGAATGATTTAAAGGGATTGACCTGTATGGTCTATCATTCATAGAGAATGATCCGAAGGGATAGCTTTTATATATTCTATCATTTAATATAGTTTGGAAGTGATCGCGTTAGTATGTTGGATCATTCGTAGATAATGATTGAAAGAGATGGCCTTAATATCCTTTATCATTCATAGAGAATGATTTGAAGGGATCGCCAAATTAACTATGTTGGAGCATTCATAGGAAATGATTTGTAGGGAAAGCCTAATTAACTATGTTGGATCATTCATAGAGAATGATTTAAAGGGATGGACTTTTATGTTCTATCATTCATAGAGAATGATTTGAAGGGATAGCTTTAGTATGCTTCATCATTCATCGAGAATGATTTGAAGGGATTGCCAAAAGGTACGTTGGATCATTCGTAGCGAATGATTTCAAGGGACGGCCTCCTTAGTAAGTTGTATCATTCATAGAGAATGATTTGAAGGAATTGACTCGTATGGTCTATCATTCATAGAGAATGATTCGAAGGGATAGCTTTGATATATTCTATCATTTCATATAGAGAATTTTTCGAAGGGATCGCGTCAGTATGTTGGATCATACGTAGAGAATGATTTGAAGGGATTGCCTCGTATGGTCTATCATCTATAGAGAATGATTCGAAGGGATAGCCTTGTATAGTCTATCATTCATAGAGAATGATTTGAAGGGATTGCCTATTTGTACGTTGGATCATTCGTAGAGAATGATTTCAAGGGACGGCCTCCTTAGTAAGTTGTATCATTCATAGAAAATGATTTGAAAGAATCGACTCGTATGGTCGATCATTCATAGAGAACGATTTAAAGAGATTGCCTCGTATGGTCTATCATTCATAGAGAATGATTTCAAGGAATCGCCTATTTGTACGTTGGATCATTCGTTGAGAATGATTTGAAGGGATGGCCTCCTTAGTAAGTTGAATCATTCATATAGAATGATTTGAAGGAATGGCCTTGTATGGTCTATCATCCATAGAGAATAATTTAAAGGGATTGACCCGTATGGTCCATCATTCATAGAGAATGATCCGAAAGGATAGCTTTAATATATTCTATCATTTGATATAGTTTGGAAGTGATCGCGTTAGTATGTTGGATCATTCGTAGATAATGATTTAAAGAGATGGCCTTAATATCCTTTATCATTCATAGAGAATGATTTGAAGGGATCGCCAAATTAACTATGTTGGATCATTCATAGAGAATGATTTGTAGGGAAAGCCTAATTAACTATGTTGGATCATTCATAGAGAATGATTTAAAGGGATGGACTTTTATGTTCTATCATTCATAGAGAATGATTTGAAGGGATAGCCTTAGTATGCTTTATCATTCATCGAGAATGATTTGAAGGGATTGCCAAAAGGTACGTTGGATCATTCGTAGAGAATGATTTCAAGGGACGGCCTCCTTAGTAAGTTGTAACATTCATAGAGAATGATTTGAAGGAATTGACTCGTATGGTCTATCATTCATAGAGAATGATTCGAAGGGATAGCCTTGTATGGTCTATCATTCAAAGAGAATGATTTGAAGGGATTGCCTCGTATGGTCTATCATTCATAGAGAATGATTCGAAGGGATAGCTTTAATATATTCTATCATTTGATATAGATTGGAAGTGACCGCGTTAGTATGTTGGATCATTCGTAGATAATGATTTAAAGAGATGGCCTTAATATCCTTCATCATTCATAGAGAATGATTTGAAGGGATCGCCAAATTAACTATGTTGGATCATTCATAGAGAATGATTTGTAGGGATAGCCTAATTAACTATGTTGGATCATTCATAGAGAATGATTTAAAGGGATGGACTTTTATGTTCTATCATTCATAGAGAATGATTTGAAGGGATAGCTTTAGTATGCTTTATCATTCATCGAGAATGATTTGAAGGGATTGCCAAAAGGTGCGTTGGATCATTCGTAGAGAATGATTTCAAGGGACGGCCTCCTTAGTAGGTTGTATCATTCATAGAGAATGATTTGAAGAAATTGACTCGTATGGTCTATCATTCATAGAGAACGATTTAAAGAGATTGCCTCGTATGGTCTATCATCTATAGAAAATGATTCGAAGGGATAGCCTTGTATGGTCTATCATTCATAGAGAATGATTTGAAGGGATTGCCTCGTATGGTCTATCATTCATAGAGAATGATTCGAAGGGATAGCTTTTATATATTCTATCATTTGATATAGAGAATTTTTCGAAGGGATCGCGTCAGTATGTTGGATCATTCGTAGAGAATGATTTGAAGGGATTGACTCGTATGATCTATCATTCATAGAGAATGATTCGAAGGGATAGCTTTAATAAATTCTATCATTTGATAAAGATAATTATTGAAAGGGATCCCGTTAGTATGTTGGATCATTCGTAGAGAATGATATAAAAAGATGGCCTTAATATACTTTATCATTCATAGAGAATGATTTGAAGGAATCGCCTGTTTGTACGTTGGATCATTCGTTGAGAATGATTTGAAGGGATGGCCTCCTTAGTAAGTTGAATCATTCATATAGAATGATTTGAAGGAATAGCCTTGTATGGTCTATCATCCATAGAGAATGATTTAAAGGGATTGACCTGTATGGTCCATCATTCATAGAGAATGATCCGAAGGGATAGCTTTTATATATTCTATCATTTGATATAGTTTGGAAGTGATCGCGTTAGTATGTTGGATCATTCGTAGATAATGATTTAAAGAGATGGCCTTAATATCCTTTATCATTCATAGAGAATGATTTGAAGGGATCGCCAAATTAACTATGTTGGAGCATTCATAGGAAATGATTTGTAGGGAAAGCCTAATTAACTATGTTGGATCATTCATAGAGAATGATTTAAAGGGATGGACTTTTATGTTCTATCATTCATAGAGAATGATTTGAAGGGATAGCTTTAGTATGCTTTATCATTCATCGAGAATGATTTGAAGGGATTGCCAAAAGGTACGGTGGATCATTCGTAGCGAATGATTTCAAGGGACGGCCTCCTTAGTAAGTTGTATCATTCATAGAGAATGATTTGAAGGAATTGACTTGTATGGTCTATCATTCATAGAGAATGATTCGAAGGGATAGCTTTGATATATTCTATCATTTCATATAGAGAATTTTTCGAAGGGATCGCGTCAGTATGTTGGATCATACGTAGAGAATGATTTGAAGGGATTGCCTCGTATGGTCTATCATCTATAGAGAATGATTCGAAGGGATAGCCTTGTATGGTCTATCATTCATAGAGAATGATTTGAAGGGATTGCCTATTTGTACGTTGGATCATTCGTAGAGAATGATTTCAAGGGACGGCCTCCTTAGTAAGTTGTATCATTCATAGAAAATGATTTGAAAGAATCGACTCGTATGGTCGATCATTCATAGAGAACGATTTAAAGAGATTGCCTCGTATGGTCTATCATTCATAGAGAATGATTTCAAGGAATCGCCTATTTGTACGTTGGATCATTCGTTGAGAATGATTTGAAGGGATGGCCTCCTTAGTAAGTTGAATCATTCATATAGAATGATTTGAAGGAATGGCCTTGTATGGTCTATCATCCATAGAGAATAATTTAAAGGGATTGACCTGTATGGTCCATCATTCATAGAGAATGATCCGAAAGGATAGCTTTAATATATTCTATCATTTGATATAGTTTGGAAGTGATCGCGTTAGTATGTTGGATCATTCGTAGATAATGATTTAAAGAGATGGCCTTAATATCCTTTATCATTCATAGAGAATGATTTGAAGGGATCGCCAAATTAACTATGTTGGATCATTCATAGAGAATGATTTGTAGGGAAAGCCTAATTAACTATGTTGGATCATTCATAGAGAATGATTTAAAGGGATGGACTTTTATGTTCTATCATTCATAGAGAATGATTTGAAGGGATAGCCTTAGTATGCTTTATCATTCATCGAGAATGATTTGAAGGGATTGCCAAAAGGTACGTTGGATCATTCGTAGAGAATGATTTCAAGGGACGGCCTCCTTAGTAAGTTGTAACATTCATAGAGAATGATTTGAAGGAATTGACTCGTATGGTCTATCATTCATAGAGAATGATTCGAAGGGATAGCCTTGTATGGTCTATCATTCAAAGAGAATGATTTGAAGGGATTGCCTCGTATGGTCTATCATTCATAGAGAATGATTCGAAGGGATAGCTTTAATATATTCTATCATTTGATATAGATTGGAAGTGACCGCGTTAGTATGTTGGATCATTCGTAGATAATGATTTAAAGAGATGGCCTTAATATCCTTCATCATTCATAGAGAATGATTTGAAGGGATCACCAAATTAACTATGTTGGATCATTCATAGAGAATGATTTGTAGGGATAGCCTAATTAACTATGTTGGATCATTCATAGAGAATGATTTAAAGGGATGGACTTTTATGTTCTATCATTCATAGAGAATGATTTGAAGGGATAGCTTTAGTATGCTTTATCATTCATCGAGAATGATTTGAAGGGATTGCCAAAAGGTACGTTGGATCATTCGTAGAGAATGATTTCAAGGGACGGCCTCCTTAGTAAGTTGTATCATTCATAGAGAATAATTTGAAGAAATTGACTCGTATGGTCTATCATTCATAGAGAACGATTTAAAGTGATTGCCTCGTATGGTCTATCATTCATAGAGAATGATTTGAAGGGATTGTCTCGTATGGTCTATCATTCATAGAGAACGATTTAAAGAGATTGCCTCGTATGGTCTATCATTCATAGAGAATGATTTCAAGGAATCGCCTATTTGTACGTTGGATCATTCGTTGAGAATGATTTGAAGGGATGGCCTCCTTAGTAAGTTGAATCATTCATATAGAATGATTTGAAGGAATGGCCTTGTATGGTCCATCATTCATAGAGAATGATCCGAAGGGATAGCTTTAATATATTCTATCATTTGATATAGTTTGGAAGTGACCGCGTTAGTATGTTGGATCATTCGTAGATAATGATTTAAAGAGATGGCCTTAATATCCTTCATCATTCATAGAGAATGATTTGAAGGGATCGCCAAATTAACTATGTTGGATCATTCATAGAGAATGATTTGTAGGGATAGCCTAATTAACTATGTTGGATCATTCATAGAGAATGATTTAAAGGGATGGACTTTTATGTTCTATCATTCATAGAGAATGATTTGAAGGGATAGCTTTAGTATGCTTTATCATTCATCGAGAATGATTTGAAGGGATTGCCAAAAGGTACGTTGGATCATTCGTAGAGAATGATTTCAAGGGACGGCCTCCTTAGTAAGTTGTATCATTCATAGAGAATAATTTGAAGAAATTGACTCGTATGGTCTATCATTCATAGAGAACGATTTAAAGAGATTGCCTCGTATGGTCTATCATCTATAGAGAATGATTTGAAGGGATAGCCTTGTATGGTCTATCATTCAAAGAGAATGATTTGAAGGGATTGCCTCGTATGGTCTATCATTCATAGAGAATGATTCGAAGGGATAGCTTTAATATATTCTATCATTTGATATAGTTTGGAAGTGACCGCGTTAGTATGTTGGATCATTCGTAGATAATGATTTAAAGAGATGGCCTTAATATCCTTCATCATTCATAGAGAATGATTTGAAGGGATCGCCAAATTAACTATGTTGGATCATTCATAGAGAATGATTTGTAGGGATAGCCTAATTAACTATGTTGGATCATTCATAAAAAATGATTTAAAGGGATGGACTTTTATGTTCTATCATTCATAGAGAATGATTTGAAGGGATAGCTTTAGTATGCTTTATCATTCATCGAGAATGATTTGAAGGGATTGCCAAAAGGTACGTTGGATCATTCGTAGAGAATGATTTCAAGGGACGGCCTCCTTAGTAAGTTGTATCATTCATAGAGAATGATTTGAAGAAATTGACTCGTATGGTCTATCATTCATAGAGAACGATTTAAAGAGATTGCCTCGTATGGTCTATCATCTATAGAGAATGATTCGAAGGGATAGCCTTGTATGGTCTATCATTCATAGAGAATGATTTGAAGGGATTGCCTCGTATGGTCTATCATTCATAGAGAATGATTCGAAAGGATAGCTTTTATATATTCTATCATTTGATATAGAGAATTTTTCGAAGGGATCGCGTCAGTATGTTGGATGATTCGTAGAGAATGATTTGAAGGGATTGACTCGTATGATCTATCATTCATAGAGAATGGTTCGAAGGGATAGCTTTAATAAATTCTATCATTTGATAAAGATAATTATTGAAAGGGATCCCGTTAGTATGTTGGATCATTCGTAGAGAATGATATAAAAAGATGGCCTTAATATACTTTATCATTCATAGAGAATGATTTGAAGGAATCGTCTATTTGTACGTTGGATCATTCGTTGAGAATGATTTGAAGGGATGACCTCCTTAGTAAGTTGAATCATTCATATAGAATGATTTGAAGGAATGGCCTTGTATGGTCTATCATTCAAAGAGAATGATTTGAAGGGATTGCCTCGTATGGTCTATCATTCATAGAGAATGATTCGAAGGGATAGCTTTTATATATTCTATCATTTGATATAGAGAATTTTTTGAAGGGATCGCGTCAGTATGTTGGATCATTCGTAGAGAATGATTTGAAGGGATTGACTCATATGATCTATCATTCATAGAGAATGATTTAAAGGGAAAGCTTTAATAAATTCTATCATTTGATAAAGATAATTATTGGAAGGGATCCGGTTAGTATGTTGGATCATTCGTAGATAATGATTTAAAGAGATGGCCTTAATATCCTTTATCATTCATAGAGAATGATTTGAAGGGATCGCCTAATAGTACGTTGGATCATTCGTAGAGAATGATTTGAAGGAATGGACTCCTTAGTAAGTTGTATCATTTGTATAGAATGATTTGAAGGGATTGGCTTAGTATATTTTATCATTCATCGAGAATGATTTCAAGGGATATCCTTGTACATATATGTTCTACCATTCATAGAGAATGATTTGAAGGGATGGCCTTGTATGTTATATCATTCATACAGAATGATTTGAACGGATTGGCTTAGTATATTTTATCATTCATAGATAATGATTTGAAGTGATTGCCTTAGTATACTTTATCATTCATAGAGAATGATTTGAAGGGATTGACTTGTATGGTCTATCATTCATAGAGAGTGATTTAAAGAGATTGCCTCGTATGGTCTATCATCTATAGAGAATGATTCGAAGGGATAGCCTTGTATGGTCCATCATTCATAGAGAATGATTTGAAGAGATAGCTTTTATATATTCTATCATTTGATATAGAGAATTTTTCGAAGGGATCGCGTCAGTATGTTGGATCATTCGTAGAGAATGATTTAAAGATATGGCCTCAATATGCTTTATCATTCATAGAGAATGATTCGAAGTGATCGCATTAGTATGTTTGATGATTCGTAGAGAATGATATAAAAAGATGGCCTTAATATACCTTATCATTCATAGAGAATGATTCGAAGGGATAGCTTTAATAAATTCTATCATTTGATAAAGATAATTATTGGAAGGGATCCCATTAGTATGTTGGATCATTCGTAGAGAATGATATAAAAAGATGGCCTTAATATACTTTATCATTCATAGAGAATGATTTCAAGGAATCGCCTATTTGTACGTTGGATCATTCGTTGAGAATGATTTGAAGGGATGACCTCCTTAGTAAGTTGAATCATTTATATAGAATGATTTGAAGGAATGGCCTTGTATGGTCTATCATCCATAGAGAATAATTTAAAGGGATTGACCCGTATGGTCCATCATTCATAGAGAATGATCCGAAGGGATAGCTTTAATATATTCTATCATTTGATATAGTTTGGAAGTGATCACGTTAGTATGTTGGATCATTCGTAGATAATGATTTAAAGAGATGGCCTTAATATCCTTTATCATTCATAGAGAATGATTTGAAGGGATCGCCAAATTAACTATGTTGGATCATTCATAGAGAATGATTTGTAGGGATAGCCTAATTAACTATGTTGGATCATTCATAGAGAATGATTTGAAGGGATAGCTTTAGTATGCTTTATCATTTATCGAGAATGATTTGAAGGGATTGCCAAAAGGTACGTTGGATCATTCGTAGAGAATGATTTCAAGGGACGGCCTCCTTAGTAAGTTGTATCATTCATAGAGAATGATTTGAAGGAATTGACTCGTATGGTCTATCATTCATAGAGAACGATTTAAAGAGATTGCCTCGTATGGTCTATCATCTATAGAGAATGATTTGAAGGGATTGCCTCGTATGGTCTATCATTCATAGAGAATGATTCGAAGGGATAGCTTTTATATATTCTATCATTTGATATAGAGAATTTTTCGAAGGGATCGCATCAGTATGTTGGATCATTCGTAGAGAATGATTTGAAGGGATTGACTCATATGATCTATCATTCATAGAGAATGATTCGAAGGGATAGCTTTAATAAATTCTATCATTTGATAAAGATAATTATTGGAAGGGATCCGGTTAGTATGTTGGATCATTTGTAGATAATGATTTAAAGAGATGGCCTTAATATCCTTTATCATTCATAGAGAATGATTTGAAGGGATCGCCTAATAGTACGTTGGATCATTCGTAGAGAATGATTTGAAGGAATGGACTCCTTAGTAAGTTGTATCATTTGTATAGAATGATTTGAAGGGATTGGCTTAGTATATTTTATCATTCATCGAGAATGATTTCAAGGGATATCCTTGTACATATATGTTCTACCATTCATAGAGAATGATTTGAAGGGATGGCCTTGTATGTTATATCATTCATACAGAATGATTTGAACGGATTGGCTTAGTATATTTTATCATTCATAGATAATGATTTGAAGTGATTGCCTTAGTATACTTTATCATTCATAGAGAATGATTTGAAGGGATTGACTTGTATGGTCTATCATTCATAGAGAGTGATTTAAAGAGATTGCCTCGTATGGTCTATCATCTATAGAGAATGATTCGAAGGGATAGCCTTGTATGGTCCATCATTCATAGAGAATGATTTGAAGAGATAGCTTTTATATATTCTATCATTTGATATAGAGAATTTTTCGAAGGGATCGCGTCAGTATGTTGGATCATTCGTAGAGAATGATTTAAAGATATGGCCTCAATATGCTTTATCATTCATAGAGAATGATTCGAAGTGATCGCATTAGTATGTTTGATGATTCGTAGAGAATGATATAAAAAGATGGCCTTAATATACCTTATCATTCATAGAGAATGATTCGAAGGGATAGCTTTAATAAATTCTATCATTTGATAAAGATAATTATTGGAAGGGATCCCATTAGTATGTTGGATCATTCGTAGAGAATGATATAAAAAGATGGCCTTAATATACTTTATCATTCATAGAGAATGATTTCAAGGAATCGCCTATTTGTACGTTGGATCATTCGTTGAGAATGATTTGAAGGGATGACCTCCTTAGTAAGTTGAATCATTTATATAGAATGATTTGAAGGAATGGCCTTGTATGGTCTATCATCCATAGAGAATAATTTAAAGGGATTGACCCGTATGGTCCATCATTCATAGAGAATGATCCGAAGGGATAGCTTTAATATATTCTATCATTTGATATAGTTTGGAAGTGATCACGTTAGTATGTTGGATCATTCGTAGATAATGATTTAAAGAGATGGCCTTAATATCCTTTATCATTCATAGAGAATGATTTGAAGGGATCGCCAAATTAACTATGTTGGATCATTCATAGAGAATGATTTGTAGGGATAGCCTAATTAACTATGTTGGATCATTCATAGAGAATGATTTGAAGGGATAGCTTTAGTATGCTTTATCATTTATCGAGAATGATTTGAAGGGATTGCCAAAAGGTACGTTGGATCATTCGTAGAGAATGATTTCAAGGGACGGCCTCCTTAGTAAGTTGTATCATTCATAGAGAATGATTTGAAGGAATTGACTCGTATGGTCTATCATTCATAGAGAACGATTTAAAGAGATTGCCTCGTATGGTCTATCATCTATAGAGAATGATTTGAAGGGATTGCCTCGTATGGTCTATCATTCATAGAGAATGATTCGAAGGGATAGCTTTTATATATTCTATCATTTGATATAGAGAATTTTTCGAAGGGATCGCATCAGTATGTTGGATCATTCGTAGAGAATGATTTGAAGGGATTGACTCATATGATCTATCATTCATAGAGAATGATTCGAAGGGATAGCTTTAATAAATTCTATCATTTGATAAAGATAATTATTGGAAGGGATCCGGTTAGTATGTTGGATCATTTGTAGATAATGATTTAAAGAGATGGCCTTAATATCCTTTATCATTCATAGAGAATGATTTGAAGGGATCGCCTAATAGTACGTTGGATCATTTGTAGAGAATGATTTGAAGGAATGGACTCCCTAGTAAGTTGTATCATTCGTATAGAATGATTTGAAGGGATTGGCTTAGTATATTTTATCATTCTTAGAGAATGATTTCAAGGGATATCCTTGTACATGTATGTTCTACCATTCATAGATAATTATTTGAAGGGATGGCCTTGTATGTTATATCATTAATATAGAATGATTTGAAGGGATTGCCTTAGTATACTTTATCATTCATAGAGAATGATTTGAAGGGATTGACTTGTATGGTCTATCATCTATAGAGAATGATTTGAAGGGATAGCTTTAGTATGCTTTATCATTCATCGAGAATGATTTGAAGGGATTGCCAAAAGGTACGTTGGATCATTCGTAGAGAATGATTTCAAGGGATGGCCTCCTTAGTAAGTTGTATCATTCATAGAGAATGATTTGAAGGAATTGACTCGTATGGTCTATCATCAATAGAGAATGATTTGAAGGGAAAGCCTTGTATGGTCTATCATCTATAGAGAATGATTTGAAGGGATTGCCTCGTATGGTCTATCATTCATAGAGAATGATTCGAAGGGATAGCTTTTATATATTCTACCATTTGATATAGATAATTTTTCGAAGGGATCGCGCCAGTATGTTGGATCATTCGTAGAGAATGATTTAAAGATATGGCCTTAATATGCTTTATCATTCATAGAGAATGATTCGAAGTGATCGCATTAGTATGTTGGATCATTCGTAGAGACTGATATAAAGATATGGCCTTAATATGCTTTATCATTTAAAAAGATGGCCTTTATCATTCATAGAGAATGATTTGAAGGGATCGCCTATTTGTACGTTGGATCATTCGTGGAGAATGATTTGAAGGAATGTCCTTGAATGTTCTATCATTCGTAGAGAATGATTTGAAGGGATCACCTTGAATGTTCTATCATTCGTAGAGAATGATATCAAGGGATTGCCTACATGTAGTATGGTCTATTATTCATCGAGAATGTTTTCAAAGGATAGCCTTAGAATATTGTATCATCCATAGAGAATGATATAAAGGACTGGCTTTGCATGTTCTACCATTTGTAGAGAATAGTGACTTTTAGATTTGCACGACGAGAACGTGGACTGCCACGTGTGACATCCTTTTAAGGAAATGTGACGTCATTTTAAAGCACTGCCGGGCCCTGCCAGTGCCTTAAAATGATGTTATATTTCCTTAAAAGGATGTCAAACGTGGCAGTCCACGTTCTCGTCGTGCAAATCTAGACTTCATATAGGCTCTAGTTATACATCATGGCTAATTTAGATTCGAACCTACACTGTTTGGTTGTACAGAACCTCCCCTGACATAGGTAGGTAGACTCTTTTGATCAGAGATATATTTCTGACATAATATTGTGTCATTCTATTTCTGTTGTCAGGATAAAGCAAATAACGTCTTCATGGAGAGTTGATCAAAGACTGTGTGAATTAAACTACAGATCTTTTACTTGTTATATGTTGAATCCATAACTGAAAGTGGAATATTGAAAAGCAAGAAAGCAGAACTGTAACTATAGGACAATCCAAAATAGGAAAAACAGATTTCTACATCTTTTTAGGGTGACTAGTTAAAGAACACAAAATTGGTGAGATTATGAGGAAAATATTTTCAAAAAATTGATAGAAGGAAGCATAACTATGTAGAATGATTTTTAGGGATGCACCGCCCTAGTATATATATGTCCAGTTCTTAGACACATCGATTATGCATTAGGTGCTTTATAAAAGCGGAATATTGTTATGTATGGCCTATCATTCATATAGAATGATTTGAAGGGATGGCCATGTATGGCCTATCATTCATATAGAATGATTTGAAGGGATGGCCTTGTATGGTCTTTCATTCGTAGAGAATGATTTGAATTGATGGCTTTGTTTAGTATTTCATAGTTCTTAGAGAATGATGAGAAAGGAACGCCTTAGTAACTATGCTGGATCATTTATAGAGAATTATTTGAAGGAATGGCCTTGCATGTTCTATCATTTATAGAGAATGATTTGAAGGGCTCGCCTTGTATTGTCTATTATTCACATCATTCATTGAGAACGATTTGAAAATAACTCAAAGTGGAATATTGAAAAGTAAGGAAGCAGAACTGTAACTATAAGACATAATCCAAAATAGGAAAACAGATTTCTACATCTTTTTAGGATCACAAGTTAAAGAACACAAAAGTGGTGAGATTATGAGGAAAAGATGAAAATTAGTGAACAGAAATATAAACCTACCATCATCAATACAAAGTTTGCAAAATTATGTAACTTATTTTGATAAAGGTATCATATGTAAATTACTGTTAGCATTTGTTTTACTCTCGCCACCCACCAAAGATGCCAAGTTCGAAAGAAATAAAAGTAGTGCAGGATTTAAAAAAAGTGTATTCCACATCCCTTTTCTTCCTTTTTTTAAAATTGCTGGTAGGAAAGTGATTTTACAGGCAACAACGCTAAATTACATGACTGTCTTACCATACCGACTCAATGAAACTCGCTGCCCATCCATCCAGTGACAAAACCTGATGCTTGGGTCTCCATAGTACAGGCGTCAGGCAGCTTCCCAGCAATGGTTGATTGATTCCAAACAAAGGTTTCCTGCTACGTCATCATCACATGAATCATACTGTTTGAGGAAACAACCTTGAACAATCAGAACAGAAAGGAAGAATGTGAGTTCATGTTTCTAGATACATGGCAGAACGATTTTCAGACAATTGAAATTCGGAAAGACAATGGAAAAACAGGATGATTCATACGAATGCATCGTTCGTACAAACCTTTGTGACCGTAGCTTAAAATAAGATATGGAAATGAAGGAGAGAAAGAATAAGAAAAAAATAATATAAACAAATTTGACAACAGCATTCACATTTATCCCTTGAGATAGTCATTCTTATTATGCTACTCGAGCTATTCTTCTCTAGACCAAAATAATTCCCAAGATATTTAATGTTTTGTTTTCACCTTTCATGAAATTATTCCCCAATATTATTGTTTGCTGGTGATAGTATCCCGCTGAGTTAGCTACTAACTTCCATTAAAACAAATTCCAGAGAAAGAAGGACGGCTTTATATAAATGCCTATTATTATTATCATAACCCTGAAAACAAAAAGTCTCTTTGACATTGCCTTTTCTCTATCAGTGATAGTATTTTACCAGCTCTATCAACTCTGGGTCTAGTCAGGTTTTCATTATGAGAAATCAATCCCTCCTTTCTTAAAGAGTGATTAAATGAATCATATAATTTACAGAGTATACTACATTCTGTACTGGGAAGATTCAGCACCGAGCAGTAGACTTAAATATGTTGGTGATTATATTCCACGACCTATATGCTTAATAATAGGAATTGTGTTAACTTTTCTGTTTACATGTGTGGAAAAGGCCCAGTCATAAACATGAATATATATTTTTTTCTTTCAACAATTCCTAATAGAAAATGTTTCAATACTCACTTCAAGAACTTTCAAGTGGTCTGGGGCCGTTTCTCGAAACCATCATACATGTACGTCTAACTTCATAGACATCTCATTGAAACGTATGTTATAGAATTAACACGTGTTTCTATGGGATGTCCACGAACTTAAGACTTATGACGGTTTCGAGAAACTGGTCCCTAAAGTCCAAGATTGAGGGCTCATAAATGTAAACAAATACCACCAACAAGCAGGAGAATTGGACCAAATACGGAGATGACTGGAAGAAGAAAAAAAAGATAAAATATATCGCAAACAGAGGAGATGTGGACTCAAGTCCGAGAGAGTTGGTAAACAAAAGTGTACCATCAAGAGCAGGAGAAATGGACTGAAGTGTAAGAGAGTATGTGTACCACAAGGAAAATCAAAACCTCATCCATCCTTAAATCGGGCCAAGAGCCTGTTGCAAAGTGTCATCCTGCCATGTCTAAAAGATACCCCAGGAAGTTATGTAGGCTAGTCTTAAGGCCTGGTACCCATGAAAACTTACCATTTAATCATAAAGTGTGGAGAAAAAAAATGTTACATATTTGGATTTAGCACAGGAGATGTGGACTCAAGTCCAAGAGAGCTGGTAAACGAAAGTGTACCACCAAGAGCAGGAGAAATGTGGAGAAAAAAATGTAACATGTTTGGATTTAACAGAGGAGATGTGGACTCGAGTCCGAGAGATTCTTAAGGCCTGGTACCCATGAAAAGTTACCATTTAATCATAAAGTGTGGAGAAATTTTTTTTAACATATTTGGATTTAGCACAAGAGATGTGGACTCATAAATCTAATGAAACTGAGATGACTGAAAATAATGAAACATAATTATACAGTATCGCGAACAGGGAAGATGTGGAATGCTTTTTGACTTCTATCTTCTTCTTCAAACAAGATTGGAACAGCTGCAGCATTCCCATCGCTGTCAGGCACACATAAGGAATGGACTTGGGAGGCAGTGCTCCAGAGTCGCCAAAAAGCGCTATGTAATACCCTACTGCCGCCAGCATTGTAAGTACAGGACAAAGTCCCGTCAGACACAGCACAGATAACTGGATTAAAAGGACAAAAGTAGCTAAACAGTATCGCGAACAGGGAAGATGTGGAGTGTTCCTTGACTTATATCGTCTTCTTCAAAAAAAGATTGGAGCAGCTGCAGCATCCCCATCGTTGCCAGGCGCATATACGGAATGGACTTGGGAGACAATGCTCCAGAGTAGCTAAACAGTATCGCGAACAGGGAAGATGTTGAGTGAAGACTGGGAGCACTTAAAAAGTACCATATAGACTGCATACCATGATAAATGTGATCATCTCCAACATTAGCAGAAATGAATCAAATTGAGTCCGAGCGTGCTGATACCATTTAACACTTTACCTGCCAACAAGCAAAAGAAATAAACCAACAAAAAACAAAAAATGGCCTCAGTGTGCAGAAATGAAAGGGCTATGATAAGTGGATGTATACGTATACACTCACAATTTAACCGAAGGGCAAATATCGGCTTTGCAAATAGTATTTAGGGTCCTTGTGTTCTTTGTAATTGTTTTTTGACAAGGCGTTGTGTGGAGTTGTGTGGAGTTGTGTGGAGTTGTCAGTGGAGTTGTGTGGAGTTGTCAGTGGAGTTGTGTGGAGTTGTGTGGAGTTGTGTGGAGTTATGTGGGATTTGAACGAGGTTGTGTACTGTGTGAACCAGGTTTGGTTCATGTGGTGCACAACTTTTTTGAGTTGCTTTACACAGCTTTACATACCAAATTTACAGTGTATGCACTTGGAGAGCAAAATAAGAATAATTATTCTGTTTTATTTACTAATGTGAACGAGGTTGTGTACTGTGTGAACCAGGCTTAGTTCATGTGGTGCACAACTTTTTTGAGTTGCTTATGTAAATATAATTTGAGCATGTTTATGTAAAGGCGCTATATGAATAGCAATATGTACATGTATGTATGTATGTGGGCTCGTACATAATAAATTCATCATTATGATATCAGTATGCAGGAAAAATGCAAGATGTTGTTAAACTTTTAAGTTCTATTCAAAGGAGAGAAAAAAAATCCTTTGCTGAAATGTAAAAGGACTATGTAACATTATATTCAAAGGATGACACCCCCCGCAGCCTCTGCTGAAATGTTAAATAAAACAACCTGTTCAGTTGTCATAGTGAACTACTTGCCATGATCTTACATAAAAGATAGCGTCACAGAACAGTCTACAGATCATCGTCGGATGACCAGGCGTCTATCTGTCTATGGATGTAATCTGCGAATGAAAAAAACATGAGAACGAATGTTAAGCCCATCGAACATGTATTTTTTGTTTGGGTACATGTAGACACTCCGTCTTTGTAATAAGTAATAATGATATCAATATGATGGATCTATATAGTGCTTGATGTATCCAAGTATGTAAGCAATTTACAGAAATACCAGGTAGAAATATAATTACCCTTAAGTCATCTGATTCAGACTTTCCCACTTTAATACAATTGTGCACGTTTTCTACTGCTTGGGGGAGCAATACAGCCACGTGCCTTTTTTCAGACACTCATGATAATTTGTGAAAAGGTTATGATGCATGATAGTTTTCTGTAAATGGTCGTTTTTTATTATGTTTTATTGAAACAAAATCAATCACAATTAAATACATACATTGAAATCTGTCTCAGAGATTTGTGTTATATAACAGGAGAAAAACATATTGATAATAGCAAAGATATTAACAGGGGTACAATGCTACGAAGCAAATATTCTCTTCTTGAATGTGTACAATGATACTACTAACGATTTCCTCTGAAAGGTAAATATTTTGGTTTACACTATTAGAAAGTTCACATGATTCTAAAGTGCAATTCTCGCTACCCCAAATAGCGATTCTGCCGAGATCCGGGGAAAATCCTGAAAACGCGCATTGCATTATGGGATAGCTTTTCGACATTACAGCTTCCTGTGCAGGCGTTCGTGATCACAACCCTCTCTTTCACGGTAGAGTTTAACGGCCTTTTGTGCTAAAGTCACTAATTCTGCCCGAAGCTTTCCATTGCATATTATAATCTGTACAAATTACACTGATTGGCATCGATTTTAGCGTGCGTGAAAACTCTGCACAGCGAACACAGGCGCTAGCGCCAGCGGGATGGGACTCTATACCGGAAGTTGTAGTGACGACCCGAGAGAGTGAAAATTACCTCGTCTCGCGAATTTCGAGATTTTCGTACCTATTTAGGGTAGCGAGAATTAATCGTGTTATGTTTCATTCACATAGATTGGGGTAAGCTGCCTCAAAAAAAGAAAAACAAAACCTTAAAGAAATTAATTGGCAAAATAAGTGTTGTGTAATTCATAGTGTATATACATTTTCTTGCAGCACACATATAAAATTCATATTTGTTAATAAGTAAGCTGTTTATGAAGCGAAAGCTGATTTGGCAACCATATGTATAAAAAGACCACCCATTTATAATAACCACATTTCCGCTTCCTTGACTAGCCTTTGTCATCGGAATGTGTACTCAAGGAACCTGTACATAAGGCTACCTGCCTTGAGTGGTCGCCATATACAGGTTCCACTTTATTTTGCTGTAATTGTCCTTTTAAGCCAGTTATCTGTGCTGTGTCTGACGGGACTTTGTCCTGTACTTACAATGCTGGCGGCAATACGGGATAATGTATCGCTTTTTCGCGACACGGGAGCACTGTCGCCCAAGCCCGTTGCGGATGTGGGCCTGGCAGCGATGGGGGTGCCGCAGCTGCTCCAATCTGGTTTGAAGAAGAAGATATAAGTCAAGAAGCATTGAAAAAGGATGAATAATGACTATGGCAACTATTAAAGAGTATTTATGATGCACAACCCCAAATGTCCTTGTGGCGCAAGATGAAAGTAAGAACGTAAGAAAGTTTTGTAATTTGTTATTGTTAAAGAATAATTTTCCCGATTTATGTTTCTTGACAATTTGTCATATTAAAACTTACATCTAAATGTGTTCACAAAGACCCCAATTCAACCAGTCCACCTTTAATAATTAAGTCACGAATAACACTAAAAACATCATATTTAAAAACATCTTGAACATTCAGATGTGAAGTGCAACTACTAGAAAGCAGTTTTGAAAAGATGAAGATTGTTTTCTATAGTTTATAAACTAATTAGATATCTTCTTAAACATTGTACTTTACAGTGTTTTTTTTAACACAAAATTATCCTTTTTTTCCTGTCTAAATGTGCTTACCAATGAGATGGTTATAATATGAATAGTAGTATGACATTTATTAATGATTTGTTTTTTACTTAGGAGTAATGGGGTGTAAAGATTTTAGGGGGAATTACAATTTCAGATCCAGAACTTTGTGAAACGGGGGGGGGGGGGGGGGGCGCAACAAGGTTACAAGCCAGAAAACATACTGGCAAGTGTAGCGAATACATATGACGTGCACAAATCAATTACTTCAAAGTGGTTGTAGAGGTGTTGTGGTGTAGTTAGTTTCTGGACTACGGATCACAAAGCATCGTTGGGTTTGATCCCTGCCACAGCACAAACATCATTTGGCAAGGTCGACACTAATCAACATTTGCCACTCTACATCCTAGTGCAGTAATTTGGTACCTTTTTCAAAGCACCTTATCAGAGTAGTTCCATAAAGCCTCACTGCACTTATGCTACTTGAGCCCTCTATATAGCAAACAATGCCTAATCGGTGCATGTTGGTCCTCCATGATCCCCTTTTTCTTATGTTAATTGAGAGCTGATTTTGACGAGATAACCACCTGTCAGTGACCTTGCAGGGAGGTGTAATCCCCACTGGCCAAACTAGTGCAGACGGGCTTTATAACATGATGTGTTTTACTATACAATTCTTAGAACCATTAGTATGTTGCTATTATCAGTATTCATACTAGTCGTAGGCACTATTATTGATATTGTGAGGAGTATAGAACCCCCGTTCCCCACGTACTGGTACTTGCCTAATCGCCATAATATGCGTGTGCATCGCCATTTTCTTGATAACTTTCTTTGGTAATAACATCTAACAAATTAGCTGTAACAGGTACCGATGAGCAATTGTCTGCATCAATAACCCATACTGGTATAACGCCCAAAATAAATTGTGCAGCACAAAACGTACGACCATTCGGTAAAAGGGTCTGAAATCAGACTATTACTTAGGCTATTGCTTTCACTTAAGTCGATTCGACAACTAATGGTCGTTATTTACCCACTAAAAGCCATTTCAAACCCTTTCGTTTTGAGGGAAGATCTAAATTAGCCTATTGTCTTTCAAATGCTGTTGGAATTTAACATTTTCATTTTTTGACTTGCAAATGGGACAATTAAAGTACCTTTAAAAGATTTTTCGGCCCAAAATAATACCCCGTGTTTAGGGATTTTTTTGGCGAAAAAGTCACACATTAGAGGGGCACATCCCCGTTTACCTCAAAAGAAAATCGTTTGAAAGTCGCTCCTAATTATGATCGACATTAATATGAAGGCCAATTACTTGGCCTATAAAGCCGGATAAAATCAAGTGTCCAGATACACAACCTGGCAAATACATCTTTTTCGATTGAGTTAGATTTTAAAACCAATTTGAACCGTGTCGGTTAATTTGCCTATGATCCTCATACATGACACAATATATTTATACACAAAATCAAAACTAATTAGTAACGCAAAATACATGGTAAAATCTTTGAACTAGTTGGTTCATTTGCCAAGCATATCAAAATGTAATCATGTTATTTAATTCCTTTCAGATATTAAAGCCCGGACAACTATTGCATGTAGGCCTATATATACACTCGTGTGATTCCGAAGAAACTTTCAAAAGGACTATAAATTAAGCCTAATCTCCATGCAGAGATTCGGTGAGAGCTGCCCCGCTCAGCACGTAGCTGCATGCATTGCATTCGAAAATTGAATTCCCGCGTGTGCGCTGATCCTCATTGCACAATGTGCCTACAAAGCATTCCTATTCCCTGTTGGATCAGTGAATAGAAACTTACATATTTTAAATTTAGAACCCCCATATAGACAAAATTGGTTGAAATAAACCTCTTCATGGCAATCTGGAGGTTTTAAAACTGGGAATGGGTGGATTTCCGACTCGATTGAGTGGAAGACCACGGAGAAAAGCGCCGTCAAACAAACGGAAGGACACACACACACAGATAGACATACACACAAGATCAGCCAAATTATAGTAAGGATATATATATAAATTTCTCTTTTGTACATTTTCGTAAGGAAAATTGTACATCGAAGGGCATGGTGACATCTACTTTGTCAGAATACCTACACTTATTATCAAAGGTGAGGTTTCCTTTAAAGGCACACTGCACTACTGGTAGCTATACCTATACGCCCTCTATATAACAAACAATGCCTAATCGGTGACCATTGGTCCCCCATGATCCTCTTTTTCTTATGTTAACTGAGAGCTGAGTTGATGAGATAACCACCTGTTCAGTGACCTTGCCGAGCGGTCTAATCTCTCCTGTAAACTACGGCAGATAAGCTTTAAACATGGCTTAACCATAGGAAAGTGAAAAGTATGCCGCAGACCTGCCGCAGATCTGCGGCAGACTTTTAGTCTGCGGCAAAGAGTATGCCGAAGTATGCGGCAGGATGAAATTTTGCTGCAGACTTGCCGCATACCAGTACGACACAGGAACAGTCTGCGGCAGATCTGCGGCAGGATGAAACTTTGCTCCAGACTTGCCGCATACTAGTATGCCACAGGAACAGTCTGCGGCAGATCTGCGCGGCAGGATGAAACTTTGCTCCAGACTTGCCGCATACTAGTATGCCACAGGAACAGTCTGCGGCAGATCTGCGGTAGGATGAAACTTTGCTCCAGACTTGCTGCATACTAGTATGCCACAGGAACGGTCTGCGGCAGGGCGAAACTTTGCTCCAGACTTGCCGCATACCAGTACGCCACAGGAACAGTCTGCGGCAGGTCTGCCACAGAAATGTGGGAAATTATACAGTCTGAAGCAAGGCTATAGGCGGCCATTTTGCAGTACCATATGAGGTTGAAGGCTGAGCCCATGATCTTGTAAATTCCTGTGTTAATTAGCACTGTTAATTGTCTTTTTAGCTTCTGTCAAACCAAACAATTTGCTTCAAGTTCAACTGGTACCATAAGAGGAATTTATTACATAAGACGAGACTGAGGAATTAACGGACTGTTTCAAACTTTTTTGTTGTGCCATATGTGATCTTATCTTCAGCCCCACTAACTCACTTTTTTGTTGTACATACCCAAGACGAAAATCCAATTGAAACTAATTGAACACCAATTGAATTTTCAATTGGTTTCAATTGGTGTCAATAGGTTTTAACAGGTTTCAATGGGAATTTAATAGGACTTCAGATGGTTTCAATTGGTCCAGATTGTCCCTATTGGACCAATTGGGCCCATTGGCCCCATTGGCCTATGCCCCATTAGACTTTAATGGGACCCCATTGGCCTGAAGTTGGACTTCAATTGGTCCAATTGAAACCAATTGAAAACCTTTTAAAGTCTAATTGGGCAGACTGGTCCAATTGAAATCCCATTAAAGTCTAATAGGGCCAATTGAAACCAATTGAAACCAATCATCTCATGCATATTCATTATTACTTTACACGTGTGACAGAAAAATGATTTGTTAAGCAAATTAAGACAATGCACATCATTTTTGTGATTTCTTTTTTCCTTTTGCTATTATTGACCAATAGATTATTTGGTCTGATCATTTTACAATTACATTACATCAGCAATAGATTGATAGATTGATATTGATTATATGATTACATAACCAAGAAACAATATACATATTTAGTATATATATAAGTGTACAAGCCTGTGTCACTTTAAATGTAACTCTTGAATACACTTCAAATGATCTATGTGATGGAGTTAATACAATTGAGAATAGAATATACCTAATTGGTAATATCGATATATATTGGTATCACCTAATTGGTAATATCGATATTGCCAATATCGATTATGAAGTATTGATCAGTTTATCACTGGTTCTTCTACATGCATACTTTATTGCCACGTACTGGATATGAAAGAGTATGCGGCAGGTCTGCAGCAGGTCTATATGAGATATGAATATTCATGATGAAGAGTATGCGGCAAGTCTGCAGCAAGTCTGCCGCAGACCTGCCGCAGACTCTTCATCATACTGAAAGAGTATGCGGCAAATCTGCGGCAAAACTAATTTGCATGTGAAAAAGATGACTGTCTGCGGCAGGTCTGCTGCAGATCTGCGGCAGGTCTGCCGCAGGAGTATGCGGCAGGCTCATTTCTTTCCTATGGTCTTCAGGATGACCCACATCCTCGCTGAAGTGCAAATCCCAGATGGAACATTGTTGAAATCATTTCACTTTTTCATCCAAAGTCCTCCCCTTTTCTACTTAAATGACCAAACGGTGCTCGAATCATTAAAGTCCGTCAATACTACTGGACAAGAAGGGATAAGACCACACAGCGAGGTCAATGACAGGTGGCTATCTCATTAACTCAGTTCTCAACTAACATAAGAAAAAGATCATGGGGGACCAACAGGCACCGATTGGGGAAGTTTTCTATATAGAGGGAGCAAGTAGCTACAGGTAGGACAGTGGGGCTTTTAAAGGAATAACATCCTACCAGGGTACACCTGGATAGAGAGCGGCAAATATAGATCAATGCCTTTTTAAGGGGACTGTAGTGATGCGGCGGGACTCGAATCCCGAACCATGTGATAGTCCAGTGAAATCATTCTTCTTCACTAAATCATGATACCTCTATAACATGACGTTTTTCCGAAGGTTCATAATTCTTAATGTTGTTACAATATATTTCCAAAAAAAATCCAGTAGGGCACACATTTTCAAAATAAGATTCATTATTCAAATTACATAGGCTTTATAATTCCAAAAAATAAAATAGATAGGTTTTGTATTTCTGAGAGAAAAAAAATTGGTTCATAATTCCGAAGGTATAATTGGGAAGATTTGTTACTTCAAAGATTCATAAT
Organism: Strongylocentrotus purpuratus; assembly: GCF_000002235.5. NCBI lineage: Eukaryota > Metazoa > Echinodermata > Echinoidea > Camarodonta > Strongylocentrotidae > Strongylocentrotus > Strongylocentrotus purpuratus. The sequence continues at coordinate 27,575,007 of NW_022145596.1, forward strand.
TTCAAATGGTCATATTTTCCATAATTGCAATAGGGTTCATAATTCTGAAAGCGAAAAAGAATTCGTCAGAACCTTAGGAAAATTGAGTGGCTTCTGATAAATTAACATTTCAAGAAATAGTAAATGTACTCACTCTTCCGCCCCCATCATTGCCCGGTGCTGCCAGCACACCCGGCTCCCGTGTCGCGTTGTGCGCTTACAGCGCCTCCCGGCCCGTGTGGCATGGGTGCAGCGATGAGCCACACGGGCCCAAACTCCCCCAAGATCAGCCATGACTCTGCAAGAGATGAATCATCGATAATAAATCAATACGAATTAGACTGAATGATAATGATAATACTAATAAGTATTTATATAGCCAATTAGACTGAATGATAATGATAATACTAATAAGTATTTATATAGCAATTTAGACTGAATGATAATGATGATACTAATAAGTATTTATATAGCAATTTAGACTGAATGATAATGATAATACTAATAAGTATTTATATAGCAAATTAGACTGAATGATAATGATAATACTAATAAGTATTTATATAGAGAATTAGACTGAATGATAATGATAATAATAATAAGTATTTATATAGCGAATTAGACTGAATGATAATGATAATAATAAGTATTTATATAGCGCCATTCTTGTATCCATTACCCAACATGTTCAAGGCGCTGGCAATGTACATGGAAAATACAATTTAATGTAAATTGGAATACAGAGTAAATAATAAGATAAAGATCCACTACGGAAATATAAATGGATGACATGAATAAAAGATTGCTTAGTCATCCTTACTCATTATTCCCCATAGTGGCATATGGAGGGAGGTAGATATGCCATTCGGGGTTTAATATATATACAATTGTGTATCATCACATATTAGTCGAAACATATTAATTCACATGAGTGTTGGCTCAGTCAGTAGAGCGTCCGCCTCACAACCGGGAGGTCGTGGGTTCGAACCCCGGCCACGTCATACCAAAAGACGTTAAAAGATGGGAGTTGTTGCTACCTTGTTTGGCGTTCAACAATAAGGGATAGAGCAACGTCGATTTGGCGCTGCTCAGTGGCTGCCGGGCTCACGATCAATTGGGCAAAAAGAATTTCCGTTTCGGTTTAATAAAATTTGGAGTGGACTATTATTATTATTTTACATGATTGGTAATAAGAGCTTCCATTTCATTGTTTGAGAGGGAGGCGTTTCCAAAACTGGTCTATACCTTTAAGCATAACAAACATGGGTTCACTGTAATTTCTTGTTCTTATTGACGAATAGATAGAATAGATAGTGTCAAGAAAACACAATACAGCATTGAGAAATGAGAAATGGTAAAGGTGAAAGATGATTCGAGGGTGTTTCTCTTAAGCTGCCCATCCTATATCCAGCATGGAACAAAATATTGTAATGCCCTACACCCCAACCCCATGCATCTTCATCTTTATGACTCCGATATTTATTTGGATTTGATAGAAGTATACAAATGAGATAACCAATGTAAGTCTGAGCATGATCAAATTTATTTATTTTTTAAAAATCTTTTGAAGTTGCATGGATCAAACGCAAGTCTGTAATTTTCTCACGTATATTGCGAGGTCCCTCCCATTTGCTCTTTACTAAGGAAAATCAAATTACCTCCTCTAAAGGAAGCTTTAAATCACACATTACCAATGAGTTTTGACATACTGTATGAAAACGAGTAAATTAATTACATGTAGTAACTAAGAAAATGAAATTTTTTCTTCAAGTGCGGGTTCATAGAAAATCACAAATATGGTAAATAGCGTATTATTAGAAACTGGTAAGCTAATAGTTGGCCATCATGCAAGTTTTAGGTCAACTACATATCGGGTGATTTATAAAAATACAAATAAAACAACCTCCATAGCATCGGGATGTGCGAGAGATTCGCCGGAAAAATAACGATGTTCTAATGCCGTCACAATATGAACCAATGCTGGCCAAGCAGACGATATCCCATAAAGAATGAACATAATTGCAGTGCTTTTATTTCTCAAATTATAATGAGTTTAGTGTATATAAATGTGATGGAATTTTACACCATTCAAAAAGGGATATGACCCCCATTCTGATAACTAAATTCTTTTGTTTGTAAATACACAGGATAGGGCTTAATAAACAATCAAAGAAACCACACTTTCAAATTAAAAAACCTCAAGAATGATAGCATGGACGTCATTTGTTCCCTCTTGAAACGCCGAACATGCCGCGGTGTGTGCAGCTGAAAATACAATGGCTTATTTTGTTTACACGTGACGGATTCCTTTTTTTTTTGTATCCTTGCATTTTTCATCAAAATAATACCATGCACGGGGTTTAATAGAGTGAGATAATAGATTAAATATTTTGCCTGAGGGTATTGAAGTAAGAGAAATAACTCAAGAAAAGCTGACAAAACAGGCACTGAAATTGTGTGAAATGTTATGGGACATTGTCTGCTTGTGCACATCATGTTCAACATGTGACGTCACATCTCAGCAGCGACCGGGGAGCTTTTCAGGTGCTATGTCGGGGCTGTATCTGAGCGTTTTGTAATTGTTAATAATCATTACTTTGAATTGTTTATGGAAATGTATAGTGGAAATTAGTTAATTTCCATAATATGCAAATTAGCTAGGGCCTATATATGTCTTATGAGAATATTCATATTTACCTCTAGATCCTTCTTTGTCTCTCTCTATGTTCCTGTTGGAAAAATTAAAATTAATGGAGATGTTAAATACATAGACATCTAATCAAAATGTATTTAAAAAACAAACACGAATGCCTATTCTGATAGCCTATATACTATACTACATTAAGAATTGTAATTTTACTTGTTATTCCACACAATTTTTTTCTAAATGCAAAAGCTCAAAGAGGCTCTTGACAAGAATAGCTTTTGGAATGCTCTCATGTTCAAATTATGTCGGGGAAGTAGCTGAAGAGTTGACCAATCATTTGCATCAAGTCCCACATGACAATTTACGTGTGCAGCGCCTTTGATCGTTATCAATATTTACTTTTGTTTTTTGTTTTTTTATCTTTAAAAACTTTTATTTATCAAGTAATTCGTACATACATCATGATAACAGTAATCATAAAAATCACTGCACAATAATTACAAAAGGTAAGAACAGATGAAAAATGTCCAACAATACAGAAATAGTGGGTAACACTTTCTTTTCTACAGTATATATCATAGGATTAAAATCAAAATAATTCTTCCACAGGGGACCATTTCTTATAGTGCATTCCTTCAATCTTCTTTTGTTTTGCAATGTTAAGTTCTATATATTTCGTGTTACTGATAAAAGACATTAGCCCACTTAAACATGGTTTTGCGTTTTTGCATTTTTGGATATAAATATATCTTTTAAACATAAGCAACAAGTGATTCAAGAGCATCATATTGGGCCCTTTCCAATCTTTGATGAATCCAAACATTATTCTTTTCTTGCTGAGATCTTCAAACTTAACTTTAAATTTCGTGCCAATATTATCAACAAGTTCCTGTCTAAGCTTAGAAGCAACATCACAGTCATAAAATAAATGAACAGGTGTTTCTAAAGTTGAATTACAAAAGGTACACATCTCTGACTCAACTAATTTCATCTTATACAATCTGTTATTAGTATAAAGTATGTTATGTGACAGTTTGAATTGGAAAACTCTCATTTTTACTTCAATTGTACACTTGAAAGGTAAAATATAGATTTGTGACCAGTCGTTTTCTTGAATATCAAAGGTGCTAGAGAATAATTGTTCACAAACTGGTCTCGCTATTACTTCAGAAAGAAAACCCTTATACACTATTTTCGACTTGAGTTTATATAGTTCAGATAACAGGAACTCTAATTGAGAGTGCTCTTCACTTTCTCTATTAATTTTTTTTTCGAATACCAAGGGAACAAATTCACATTTCCACTCTTTCTTCACAGAGTTCACTATTGCTATGTATTGTAAAAAATATTTGTTTGAAACACCTTTTTCATTCCAAAAATCAAAATGGAGAATTTTTCCATTAACTAACAAACAATTGGTATATATTACAAAGCCCTGCCTCATGTAAAGCTCTGCAGTATACTGACTTTTTATCAACCAGAATGAACTTATTATTCCAGACACTCTGCTTCAGTATACTGACCTGACTTCTATCGTTAGTAACCAATTCACAATGAATATCTGTTTTTAACCATGCTTTCAATAAGGCAACATAAAATGGAGGAATATCCTCGATTTTTGGTAGTTTCTCAATTGCATAATTACTGACAAAAATAGATTTACCACCATATAACCTTAAGAACTTCTCAAAAGGAATAGTCCAGCTGTGATCTGATTTATGAAAATATTGTTGAACCCATTTTACCAGCTGAGTATTTATCATACATTGAATATTTGGGAATTTCAGTCCCCCTTCTGAGTAATCAGCATACATAGTTGCTCTTGAGATTTTGTCCGGACCGTTCCACATAAATGAAAACATGAGCTTCTCAATTTCTTTGACAAATTCAGTGGGCAATGAAATGTTGGACAAGAGATAAATTACTTTGGACATTATAAAAATTCTTAAGATTTGTGTTTTGCCAATCAATGTTAGTCCTCTGTTTTTCCATTTAGCAAGTATATTTCTCATTTCTTTAATTCAAGTTTCAAAGTTTATTTTCCTTGCTTCTTCAAAGTCTGAAACTTTGAATTCAACAACAGTCTATTAAACAATGAGTTTGTTGAGGCTCTTAGTGACAATGTCCCTTTATGGGTTGATGAATATGAACATAAACATGACAAAAAAAATGCTGTGGGACTGGCTAAAATATAAAATACGAGAGTTTACTATCCCATTTTCAAAAAAGAAAAAATGTGAAAAGGAAAAGCTGTATGCAGCTGAAAATACAATGGCGTCTTATTTTGTTTACACGTGACGGATTCCTTTTTTTTTGTATCCTTGCATTTTTCATCAAAATAATACCATGCACGGGGTTTAGAGTGAGGCAATAGATTAAATATTTCGCCTGAGGGTATTGAAGTAAGAGAAATAACTCAAGAAAAGCTGACAAAACAGGCACTGAAATTGTGTGAAATGTCATGGGACATCGTCTGCTTGTGCACATCATGTTCAACATGTGACGTCACATCTCAGCAGCGACCGGGGAGCTTTTCAGGTGCTATGTCGGGGCTGTATCTGAGCGTTTTGTAATTGTTAATAATCATTACTTTGAATTGTTTATGGAAATGTATAGTGGAAATTAGTTAAATTTCCATAATATGCAAATTAGCTAGGGCCTATATATGTCTTATGAGAATATTCATATTTACCTCTAGATCCTTCTTTGTCTCTCTCTATTTTCCTGTTGGAAAAATTAAAATTAATGGAGATGTTTAATACATAGACATCTAATCAAAATGTATTTAAAAAACAAACACGAATGCCTATTCTGAAAGCCCATATACTATACTACATTAAGAATTGTAATTTTACTTGTTATTCCACACAATTTTTTTCTAAATGCAAAAGCTCAAAGAGGCTCTTGACAAGAATAGCTTTTGGAATGCTCTCATGTTCAAAATATGTCGGGGAAGTAGCTGAAGAGTTGACCAATCATTTGCATCAAGTCCCACATGACAATTTACGTGTGCAGTGCCTTTGATCGTTATCAATATTTACTTTTGTTTTTTGTTTTTTTATCTTTAAAAACTTTTATTTATCAAGTAATTCGTACATACATCATGAAAACAATAATCATAAAAATCACTGCACAATAATTACAAAAGGAAAGAACAGATGAAAAACGTCCAACAATACAGAAATAGTGGGTAACACTTTCTTTTCTACAGTATATATCATAGGATTAAAATCAAAATAATTCTTCCACAGGGGACCATTTCTTATAGTGCATTCCTTCAATCTTCTTTTGTTTTGCAATGTTAAGTTCTATATATTTCGTGTTACTGATAAAAGACATTAGCCCACTTAAACATGGTTTTGCGTTTTTGCATTTTTGGATATAAATATATCTTTTAAACATAAGCAACAAGTGATTCAATAGCATCATATTGGGCCCTTTCCAATCTTTGATGAATCCAAACATTATTCTTATTAAGCACTGTCCTTTTCACCTTCATGCCTATTCTTACCGATCAACATGCCTTCAGTTTTAGATTTATTTATACAAAGACCAGACATTTTTGAAAATTCCTCAAACTCTGAAAATACAATTTTTAGGGACTCATTACTTTTGCAAAAACATGTTATGTCATCAGCATAAGCTGTGTATTTTATTTCCTTTCCCCCACTTCAAAACCCACTATACAGTGTGAGTCCAAAAAAAGTTTAACATTAAAACCATTAAAGAACTCTACATAAATATAAATACATAAATATTGGCCATAACAAAAATTTTCTTACATTTCAACTTTGATACATAAAAAGCGTCCTACTTTATCTTTGACCAAGTCAATAAGTTTAATGTCCGAAGTTCTTCTCAATATTATACACACTTCTCTGCTCATGGATGTTCCGTGGCTGAATATTGTTTGATCTGATTTGATTTTTCCACAAGATTTCGTCCTTTTCGGTGGAATGTGTTTCCTGTAGTAAAGTTACATCCTTTTTTTAACTTTAACAGGAAATTGAAGTATCGCTTCCTAGCCTTAAAGTCCCCTAATCCATTTACATTATGCGTCATTAATTTCAAATCCATTGTCCATCATGTAAGCATCAAATGTTGGTCCCACTATTTCAAACAAAAAACATAAGCAGTTACAATAGGAAAAAATGCACAAAAAAGGTGTGCATGAGATTGTTCCATCAGCCTCTTTCATCGTAGCTCAAGCGACGCATCGCGTTGTGAAAAAATGATCTGATATAACCCTCCTTGTTCAACAAACTTAATCAAAAGTGCCTTTTGTTGCTTTATCATCTTGCTCTTTCCTTACTTGTTGCTTTAATTCTTCTTCTTTCTGTTGATGGTGTCTTTAATTTTCAACCTTTCTTATACTCCACTTCCTTCTGTGTTTGCTTGTCGCGGTAGAAGAGCCTTGCTGGATATTTGAAGTAATTAAGCCCTTCCGTGCTCTTCCTTCAGCTTCTGTCTGGTATGTGACATCTTCTTGCGTAGGTCTCTTATCTCCTTAGGTAGCATTTCATCAATGAAAATGGGGTTTTCCTTGTCCTCATACACAAAAGGTTTGTTTTTTAGGAGTTTTCTGGCACTTGCGAGGATGGCACTTCTCGTCGTGTACCGATTGAAAGCCACCATTATGGGGCGAGGAGCCCCTCTATTAGATGCCTGCCCAGAGCGATGCGCTCTCTCTATACATGTACGTAGGTCTTGCCCTAGACCAAAAACTTCAGTCTCTCTAATCGTCGGTTGTTCCACTGAGACTATACGTCGGGCTCCACTAGACCTCCGATTATAGAGACTGAAGTATGGCCTATCGGGACTGTACGGGACTGTACGGAACATATGGTTCGGTTCGACCGGACCGCGGTGAATGAGATATTCAACGAGATTTTCACTCTTTACATCCTCATTTTTTCTTTTCGAACGTCCAATAGCTACCGTAGCTACGTACGAGTCAGCCCGGCTTGACCAACGAACTCCCACGAAACGAGTGCTCTGATTGGCCATTGGCTATGTTTTGGTAGGTTGAACCGGAAATATATCGGCCGCCGGGTAATAGTTTGAATGCATGAACGTACTGCTTCGCGGTTCTGAGATAAAATTGGATAACTCATAATAAGTAAGTCCATAAATTTCACATTCTATAATAGGTTAGCAAATTTTGAAAACTGTAATTAGGAGGTATATATACCGACCTAATTTACATCTGATTTAGAAATCAGAAAATAAGATCTAAATAAAGAAAATCGGGGAGAAAATGTTTTGAACGAAACATATGAACAAATTTTGGGCATCTGCTCACGGGGTCTCGCTCAGCGGTCTACAACACGTGAAATCGTCTTTGAAAATGCGCTAAGTGTGCAAAGAATTGCTCCTACGAGGTAAAAAAACTTTGATTACACACCATCTCGGGTGGAAATCACATATTCAAATACTGTTCTTTCCACTGATACCAATTTCGAACTGATTTGAATACCGGAAAATAGGGCCTTTTCGTCTTCAAAAATGGACAACAATCATTCAATTTGTGATTTCTCTATGGAGGTCACAGGAAAATTCGCCTTTTTCACTGGGGTTGTGTACTTCAAGGAGCTAATGCTCGTAACTGCGACTTGTTATTGGGCCATCTCGGGCGCCAAATCATAGGGTATATAATCCTGTGTCGTCTGATGTAACACATAATTTGATTGGTTGTCGAGAAATTAGGGCCAATTTCAATCCAATAAAAAGAAGCTTTCTGAAATTTACGCATCGACCTCCGTAATTTATGCATTGTGCGTAAGCGAGGTTTTAACACAGCGGACAATGAGGCTTACACACCGTGCTCGCAGCCGTGCGTATTTCGACCATCGAATTTGACTCAGCTCCGCGGCGATGGAAAAGACACATTTTATGTTGATTTCAGCAATTTACTGAAAGGAATTTAGATAATATTGACGATCTTTTACAAAAACGATATGTAGGGATTAGTTTATATCTCTCATGAGACACTGAATTCTTTAGTTTTCCTGAAATTTAGCAAATTAGTGGCACTCTGAACTCGCTTTATGAGCAGATCTAAATATTCATGGTCGATCTGGTAGTGAAGGAATCGTGTATTCATATTGCAGGGTGATCCCGCCCATCTTAGACGGAGGGATGACAATGGACTTATGCATTGTGATGTGCATCTGCATCTTCTAGACTAACATATATAATTTCCTGATTTGTTTTCTTTTTGGGGGGAGAAGAAGAGGGAAGAGAGAGAGAGACAGAGAGACAGAGAGTTGACAAGTCACGCTTGCACAGCGGTGTTGACATTCACACTCTCACCAGTTTTCTACGATAAACCCCTATTTCATAAATATCGACGAGTCCGGTACCTTGGTGTTACGCTCTAGTGCACTCGAACGTTCGTCGTCTGTGTGGGAGGTACACAAAATGCCTCATTGATCTTTTGGCCGAATGTGGGTCAAATTTGTTCATATGAGATGTACATCGGTGGCTCTAGCCACCCCCACGGTACGAGATCCCTGGGTTGCCGTCTGTATTTGGGAATGTCAACAAATGTCAGTTTTATAAAGGAAATGACCAAATCAGACGGTTATTTCTGTCTAGTCTTGCCCCTGCATATCCAGATGTGACTCTGCAAAGGACTGGATCAGCCCTTCACAATTTCTTTTCTCACAGCCCTCAGGAAAGCCAAAGTAAACAGCTGTGCATCTCATTTCTCTAGCAGCAAGATCAACAAAACATTCCTTCATGTATTCTTTGATTTTCTTTCTCAAGCTCTTTTACTCTGTCTTTTGTTTCATTAAGCTCAAAATCATTGTGCTGTTGTTTGTCTTTCAATTCGTCGATGTCTTTCCTGTTTTCGCCTATCTTCTGCAGAGCCACATCTAGTCTGGATGTCAAGTTATTATTCATTTTGTCCACTTTACTGTTTGTATTGTCTATTTTGTTAATAATCGTCATAAGCAATTCCTTTGTATCATTTATAGCTGCGGTGTTACTTGCCTGATCTCCGTTGACGTTTGTTCGTCGTTTCTTGTCAACATGGTCCATCGTACTGATGGCAGATTCCACGCCCAGAGCTTCGGGAATAGATTTATCGATGTGACCGGCAGGTACTTCACTCATACTTTGAGTATCCATTTTGTCCCCGCTACTGTCCATAATTTCTGTTTCTTTATCTGATTTGTCTCCAGGTTGTTCAAAATATTTAGCGATGGTATTTGGGTTCTCTAAGATCCTTCTCCTAGCAGACATTTCTGCTTTTTTCCCTCTTTTTTCCCTCGGGTTTTCTCACTTCGCAAAAATGCATGTTGTCTCTAGAAGTGCGCCATCTTGAGCACCTATATGTACTTTTGTGAACATTCTAAAAACTTCACAGTAGCTGGTATGAATTTTATTACTGGCTTGTTTAAATTAACAGGCCTTAAATTTCAATATTTCTAGGGCAAGGCCACTTTTCTGTAGGGCACATTCCTATATTACAGCACAAATAGGAAGAATTGGAAAGGGCACAAAAAATCTCCAAGGCCAATGAGAGGGTCATTGAGGCCAATCAATGGGGCGTCCGAGGCCATGGCCTTGGTGGCCTTGGATTAATTTAAGCCCTGAATTAATCTTTACCAAGTACCTTCAAACATTTTGTTCACAGTATGATCGTTTGTCCAGTAGTCAGTTGTATCTATAATTACAATAATGATACTAACAATTTTGTTTAAAGGTATTGGCAGTGGCGTAATGAGCAAAAACGTTTGGGGGGGCTGGCAAAAAAAAAAATCCGCATCACCCCACTCTAACATGCAGGCCCCGCTGAACGTTTTTCAAAGTGGGGTCTAGGGGCAAAGCCCCATCAGGGGGGTCAGGGGGCGCCCGGCCCCCCCACTCAGAGGTCGAAATGACCGCATGCGTGTTGCCAAAATGTCCGGTAAAGGGGTACTTTTCGTGCGACAAAGTCCGGCCCGAGAATTGTAAAAAAAGGGGTGTATTTGACTTTTCACCCGGAGATTTCTTTAAAAAGGGGGTGTTTTTCTTTTTTTCTCTCATCTCTTTGGACTCCTGAGAAATTATTCCGAATTTAGGGGGGTACATTGAGCATTTTTCCTGATTTAGGGGGGTCTCCAAGGCAGAAAAAGCCCGCGAAAAGCCCGCGAAAGGGGGGTTCGGAAATTTTGGCAGTCCTCAGATAGGGGGTGCTTTTAAAAATAGGGTACGAGCATATGCGTACCCTAAATAACACTGAGTGGGGGGGCCGGGAGGGGGCGGAGCCCCCGAAGCTTAATGGGTATGGGAACCAGTGGTGGATCCAGGAGTTTCTTACGGGGGTGGCATGGGGTGAAATATAACCTGATGAAGCGACAGAGCGAGGCTTTAGCGGCGAGGGGAACGACCAAGCGGGGGTGGGTCTGGGAGGGGTTTTTGACCCCCTCCCAGAGTAGGAAGCATTTGCAATTTTAGAACCACATTAGACGCCTTTTCAGGCACTTCCTGGAGTAATATGACATAAAATTGCTTTCTCCTACCCCCTCCAAGAGTAGGAATCTTTTACAATGTGAGAACCACATTTTGCGCAATAATAGTCCACCGGCACTTCCTGGAAATGAGACGTTGTATTATGTTCGTTGCCGCACAATGCACAAAGACGGTGGTCCGGTACCAGTTGTACTAAAAATTATATCGAGTGTATAAACTGTGTTGTTATGAGGGGCGTTACTAGATCTTTTTCAGTGGGGGAGGGGGGAGAGGCCACCGATTACCTTCAAAACGAGCCACCAATTACCGACAAATATATTAATGTCAATGTCCCAATGTCTACAAATTTAACCCTGTAAACCCGGGGCCAGGAACTAAGTTATTTTTTCAGTTTTCCCCCTCCCGCGCGCGGAAGGTTTGATACTTCATTAAATTATTAGAAAAAGAATACGATCCGTTGTACCGTTCTAGACTTTTTGTTCTTGTTTCGCCCCTCCCGCGCGAAGCGCGGAAGCTATGACGTTTCATTTATTTATTAGAGAAAGAAGACGATTCATTGTACCGTTCTCGACTCTTAATCCATGCCTGAATTCATTTTCGCCCATCCCGCGCTTAGCGCGGAAGCTTTTACGTTTCATTAAAGTATTAGAGAAAGAGGTCGATTCGTTGTACTGTTTTCGACTTACAATCCTTGTCCGAATTCAGTGTCCTCCCTCCCGCACAAAGCGCGGAACTTTGACATTTCATTAGATTATTAGAGAAAGAAGACGATTCTTTAAATGATTTTTTTACTCTTAATCTTTGTCTGAATTCAGTTTCCCCCACCCCCCCCCCCCCTCCAGCGCGAAGCGTGGAAGCTTTCGGTGTTTCATTAAATTATAAGAGAATGAAGACGATTTGTGGTACTGATTTCTACTCTTAATCCTTGCTTTCACATTTCATTAAATTATTTGGAAAAAATACGATGCGTTTCCTTAAATTTTTACTCTTAATCCTTGTCTGAATAGAGTTTCCCCCTCCCGTGCGTAGCGCGGAAGCTTTGTAGTGTCATTAAATTATTAGGGAAAGAAGTTGATTCGTTGTATTGTTTTCGACACTTAATCCTTGTCTGAATTCAGTTTTCGCCCTCCCGCGCCAAGCGCGAGAGCTTTGAAGTTTAATTAAATTATTAGAGAAAGAAGACGATTCGTTCAGTGGCGTACCTGGGGTACTCCGTCAGGGGGGGCAAGCGACCGAAACAAACAAAAAAGGCGATGCTAATTTTCACTTCTGGCGAGCGAGCGAGCAAAAAAAAAATCTTTAAGTAACGTTTGGTATATAAACTGGTATTGTTGCAAGTTGGGGGTGGGAACATTCACTTGTTAGCGACGTTAATTTCATTTTTTTTGCAAACGAGTGTAGCGAGCAAGAAAAAAAATCACGTCTTTTTTAATAATTGCCACTTAAACTTGGTTCAATTGTCCCATGCAGGGCACGGGAACAATATTGTGTTTAGGGTGATTTTATACCCATTTTAGCTAGCGAGCGAAAATACATCTTTCTCTCAATGAATTGCTATATAAAATTTGTTTCATTGTTGCAGGTAGGGGGCGGGCACAATCGTGTTTAAGGTAATGTCAATCCCATTTTGGCGGGCAGGCAACCCCCTACATTTATCTTTGTAATGATATTGTAGCAGGTTAGTGGTGGGCACATAATTCCACGAGCTAGCGAGCGTAGCGAGCGAAAAAAAAAAAAACTTTTCTTTTATAGGGAAAATATGGTACATAAAACTTGGGTTCATTGTTCCATGTCAGGGACGTGATTATTAAAAGCGGTGTTATTTCTATTTTGGCGAGCGAGCGTAGCGAGCGAGCAAAAAAAAAATCACTTCTCTTTTATAGGGAAAATATGGTACATAAAACTTGGGTTCATTGTTCCATGTCAGGGACGTGATAATTAAAAGCGGTGTTATTTCTATTTTGGCGAGCGAGCGTAGCGAGCGAGCAAAACAAATCACTTCTCTTTTATAGGGAAAATATGGTATATAAACTTGGGTTCATTGTTCCTTGTCAGGGACGTGATTATTAAAAGCGGTGTTATTTCTATTTTGGCGAGCGAGCGAGCAAAACAAATCACTTCTCTTTTATAGGGAAAATATGGTATATAAACTTGGGTTCATTGTTCCATGTCAGGGACGTGATTATTAAAAGCGGTGTTATTTCTATTTTGGCGAGCGAGCGTAGCGAGCGAGCAAAATTTTTGTAATGATAATTGGTTCATAAATTTCAGATTTTTTTGTTGCAGGGCAGGGCTTAGACAATCATGTCTAAGGTGATGTTAATTCCATTTTGGCGGGCACAAGCACACCAAAACTTCTTTGAATAACGTTTGGTACATAATTATTAACTGGTTATTGCAGGTTGGGGCGGGCACGTTAGCGGTGTCAATTCCATTTTGGCGAGCGAGCATAGCGAGCAAGCAAAAAAAAATAAATTCTCTTTTAATAGAAATTAATTAAAAAAAACTTGTTTTTATTGGTGCAGGTCAGGATGGACGCAATCGCGGTTAACGCGATTCAATTCCTTTTTGGCGAGAGGGCGAAAAAACTCTTCCATTTTTAATGATATTGTTGCAGGTCAAGGGTGGGCACAATTGTTTCCAAAGCAATGTCTATTTATTTTATTCGCGAGCGAGAAAAATGAATTAGTCTCTTTTAGTAACATTTGGTACATATATTATGTGTTATTGTTGCCATGGTTGCAGGTCGGGGCCCGTCGGGGCAGGCACAATAATCTAGGCAATACTAATCCTTTTCTTTTTTCAGGGGGACGAGCAAGTGAAAACATTTAATACAAAATAGGCTAGCAAGCAGTTCGCGCCAGCGAAGAGTTTCAAATTTGTTATATCACTTATATTTTCCTATTTTCATTTGTTTTAATTTTTAAGGGCCGTATGCGGAATATTTTTCTGGTGGGGGAGGGGGAAAGATGCGTTAAAAGTTTTCGAAGAATCTCAAAAGCAAAAGGAGTGAAGGGAGTTCGAGCGACCGAACTGGTCATGAGGGTACTTTTGCATTTTCAAAAGTAGAATTGAAGGATTTGGTATAGGCCTACACTACATTTTCAGGAAAAAAACTGTACGTTTTCAAAATATCTGGGGTCAACTGCCTTCCCCCCCCCCCCCCTGGTGCGTACGGCCATGGTCTTTTTTTTTTTTTAATTTCCCCATTATTTTTATTCCTTTCCTTTTCTTTTCCCTTTTTCTTCCTTTTCTCTTCTTCTTCCTTTTTTCTTTTCTTTTTTCCTTTTTTCTCTTTCTTTCCTTTTTTCTTCCCTTTTCCTTTTTTCTTTTTCTTTCCTTTTCCTTTCTTTTCTTTTCTTTCCCCTTTTTCTTTTTTTTCTCCTGGAGCCCGTCAGGGGGGGGGGCACTCTGCCCCCCTGCCCCCCCCCCCCATAGGTACGCCAGTGGATTCGTTGTACTGATTTCTACTCACTTTGTCTGAATTCAGTTTCCCTCCCTCCCGCGCGATGCGCGGAAGCTTTGATGTTTCATTAAATTATCAGAGAAATTGTCTGAATTAATTTTTTCTTTTCTTTGTCCGATAAAAAGTCACAGTTTGTAGGGAGAAAAAAAAATTGCCGGCCGACTGACATTAAACATCTCACCGACTTCAAACTTCTAAATTGATATAGTACACGAGCTAGATAGAGCAAGAATACCGACACAGCGGACCCGACACAGCAGCATTATCTATGCGTATCTTTCTTGCCCCTTCGACGTGGCGACTCCACCCAACATTCCCTTTGCTCTCTTACTCCCACCCATCTTCTCTTAGGCTCTTAATACCACCCCTCTCTCTCTCTCTCTCTCTCTCTCTCTCCTCTCTTTCGTTTGTCTTGTTTTGTTTTGTTTGTTTTCTTATGTTTCCTTTTTCTCCTTTTTTTTCTTTCTCCTTTTTTTTTCTTTCTCCTTTTCTTTCTTTTCCTTTCTTTCCTCTCCTTCCTCTTTTTTTTCTCCTTCTTATTTCTCTTCTCTTTCTTTACTTGGTCATGGTTCAATTTTATTTGGGGGGCTGGCGCCCCCCCCCCAAGCCCCCCCCCCCACCAGTACGCCAGTGGGTATTGGGTAACTTTGTCTCAGATTCTAAACAAAATCCCGGATTTAGCTCATGCTGCAATCTTAATTATAACCTTTTAGGTCAGTCAGGAATCCCATGACGTTTACAAGCTGATTATCAAGATATTTATGATTGGAATTCGAATTGTTAAAAACCAATTTCCCCGGCGATTTTATAACACTACAGTCTATTAGAAAAAATGAGTATGATAAAAACCGGTCACTCAATTTTTTTTTTGAGGCACATTTTTGATCGATTTCGAAGCGTGATTCTTTTTAGGACTTTCTATTATTATCACACAGACGCTGATAACACGTAGGGACACGCGTCTCAGATTTCGCACGGTTAACGATGCGTTTAAGTCATTTTATAAGGTCAGTGAACACATTGACAAAATTTTCAGATTCTTTTAATGAGGTTCATTAACTCTGCCATGAATAAAGATTCATAACTTTATAATTTTGCATCTAAGGAGTACAGAACTGAAATAATTCAAATGCCCCACCGTATATTCTAAATGTTATTAATCACAGTGGCCACAGTTTGACCTCCAAATTATTAAACCAATTTTCAAAATTATGCAAATAAGCGTTAGTCATTAAAAATATACAAAAATGTCCCTATCAATTTGCACCTTGGTGTTCATGTCCAGTGTGTTCGAAGGCAGTGCAATAGATTAATATTTCAAAATACCGTGATTTATATAATTTGCATGGTAAGCATATAATCGTCAACAATTAACAAATTTAAATTCATATTTTCATATATATCGTTGTAAAAAGCTGATTCGTACAAATCAAGTGTTCAGTCTAATGTTTTCGAGGTCAGTGAACAAAGTCTATACATCTTAAACCAATGCTATTGTTAAGGCTCGCAAAATATACCAATAAGCTTCCATCATAATCATAAAACAATTCATATTTGTATCATAATTTGCCGTCTATATCCCAGTTGAATCAATTTTGAATCAACAGCGATGTAATTGATCGTGGCATTGTCACTAAACGTGACGAACACATTTTAAGATTGGTGACTAAAGTAATTCACACATAATAGTTTTAACTTCCATACAGCAGAATGGAAACTGATCATTTAAATATATATTTTCATAACATTGATGGCGAAATATTTGCAATGTTAATCAGAAAATGGTGGCCGACCCCGAAAGCATAGTTTTCACCTCTTAAATTCCTGTGAGAGGGGTTTGATGCAATTTAAAGACTATAATTGAAACGGATGATATAAATATCAACGGAAAGCTTATAAGCCTGATTACAATAATATCAATTAATAATTTGCCATTTAAGTGTCTGTCAGAGGAGTATCAGCTCTCTGAAAACTCAAAAAATAAAGTTTTGAAAATCAGAAGTTGTCGACCTCATCGCCTTAGCTATAAAGGTGAACAGATGGGGTCCACATGTTATGTCGTCACTGCAAAGTTCGGCAAATTTGACCCCTGTTGACCCGTAATTTGGAGGGGTGCGGAAACTTGGGTTTTAATTTGCTTTTGTGCAATAATGAAAGGGTAAATACTTTTTATTCCTCGATTTTTATTCTACATTCATTCAGTTTACATTTATATCAAGTTATATTTTTAATCGGATAGCCTATCTGTAACCCTAATAAGACCGGGGGGCATTATTCCCCCCCCCCCTCCACGATTTTTCTGATTGTTCGGGAACGCATATGGATGGCGCCCCGCCGCTCGCTGACTTTTTTTAGCGCATCTTTTAAAAAAAAAAAAAAAAAAAATGAAAATCGGACCTACTGTTACAAGGTCATGTGACCTTTTGTTTTTGCATGTCAGCCCGAAAATCGCTCATTTTTGTGATTTGTGTACAAAACATATGGAAATGTCATTTTTCCTAAAAATAGATCAAACATTGGTTATTGGGTCTTGTTTATAGTTTAGGTCGTTGTTTTGGGGATCAAAATAGTTGAATTGTAGTAAGAAATGAAATTAAATAACAAAAACAATAAAATACATAAGTTAAAAAAAACATTGGAATACATAAGAAATTATCAAAATGAGAGATAACATAAGGAATAAGCTGGCTCTTCCAATTTTTTTTGGTCGTATTATTATTCCAAATGGTCCAATGAATATATGTGGTGAAAAAGAATGCTTAAATATAAATAATATATGATTTATGGGTAAAAATGTGATTCATGACCTTATTGCATAAATTACCATACATATGCAAATGAGTGATTTTTTTCAAAAAATGAAAAATTATATTATTCTATACACTTCACTTGACATGCGTCCAAATTTTCGCGGAGATCGGCCGTTTCACGGCCGAGATCGTACTAAGACCTCAAATAGCCTGGCCTTTTTAGGGTTAAGATTAAAATCCGATCATTGATATTGTTATTTTTATTTTGCATATCAAGTAAGATTTACTGGCTATAACAATCGTAAAATATAATAATAGTGACATGAGAAAACACCAATTATCATGTAGTAAGTAATTTTTAAACTGGGATGTTAGATTATCTTTTAGATGATAGCTCATTCCATTTTCCGATGTTATCCAAATACCTTAAAACCTATGGATTAAACACTCGATTTGTTGAACTTGGTTATTGTTAAAGATATCTTAAATGAAAAATGAATTTAAATTTCTTTATTGGTTATTATTTACGCATTAAGAAAATGTCCTTTTTCATTTGTTTTTAAACACTCTATTTGTTTTAATGGGAAACTTGGATGTAAATTCGTAGGGCAAATATGATTTTTAATCTATTTAAGACGGACGCTTATTAGCATATTACGCAAATTTGGTTCAAAATTCGGACATCGAATTGTGTCCAACATGTTAAAAGGGCAAGTCCACTCCAAAAAAAACAACTTAATTTCAATAGAAGCAGAACAATTAGACAAACCAATCAAAAGTTTGAGCAAAATCGGAATACTAATAAGGAAGTCATGAATTTGTAATAACATTAAACATCACAAGACAAATTGGCAACTCATTCATGAGTCTGTGACGTCATTGCCTCAATATACACTAATGGTTTTCTTAATATATTGATAATATACATTTTCAATTTCCCCCCTAAGAATCTTGTTTCCTCACACCAGGATCCAAATTATATTGATAGTAATGTTTTTGTGTGGATGCACTAAAATATAGAGTAATTTTTTTTTCAGTTGAGTCATGAAAACTGTGAATTTTGATAAACTATTTAATAAAAACAAATTCAATGATTAGGAATACACAATATTCAGAAAAAAAGTATCAATTCTTCAAAGCTCATAAAAGATTTTGTGAAATGTCATGCACGCAATATGATCCAAATCACATAACCTGGGCCAGACGCGTACGCAGGGGGGGGGGGGGGGGGGGGGGGGGGAAGGGGGTGGGTTAACCCCCCTTTGGTATTTTAAATGTGTCTATTTTGGAGGAACCCCCCTTAAAAAAAGTTGACCTTCCCCCCCCCCCCCCCCCCCTGCGTACGCGCCTGACCTGGGCAAAAGCATGGGGAAATCAAGTTTTTTGAGATAAAAAGGGAAATTAATGGGATACAAATAGAGCAATTGATAAATAGTGAGGCAATGACGTCACAAACTGATAACCAAATTGGCAATTTGTGTAGTAATTTTCTAAGTTCCATAATTGTTCATAAGTTCCTTATTAGTCATCCATTTCTACTTATGTTTGATGCATCATTCTATCAAAATCAAATTATTTTGGGAGTGGACTTGGCCTTGAAGTAACATTAAAAAATGTGGGGCATTTGACTTATCAATCGGGTACTTAGATGCAAAATTATTTTAAAATACATGAATTTCTTTCTCGTGGCCGAATTTGATTTGCATACAAATTGTAGTCAAGAAATTATTCTGAATATGTTGTAATTGTATTCACTCACCTTGAAATCTTTGCATTACTAAAACCCTTTAATTCTGGTACTGAAATGCAGATTACTACAGATTTGTATAAGACCATATCCAATTTGCCTCTAACTTGTGCAAATTTAACTGCTTTACACTACTTAGATTTTCCTACACATTTGGTATGATGTTTTAAATGATTATTCCGAAAGACACTGCAGTGAAATAATTTGTTTTGCAATAACTTTGGGTCATCCCCTAAACTTCGCTATCTTGACCGGACTGTTTAACAAAAGAAGAAGGTGGGGTAGTTCGTCGCTATAGTCTTCGAAATTGATTGTGAACCGGCCGCGCACGATTTTCATCTAATTTTTTACCTTTCTTCTCGGCCCGTCCTTTTTAGTTTGAGTAAATGTCAGTGGCACTGAAAGGTTTTAGATGAAGGAAACTGGTTCACAAAAATGATTTTCAGAGGCTTTCGTATTATTATAACCTCTTGCTATGTAGACGAAATAGGGGGAAATCACTGGTTTGTTAGCTCTTTCCCCTTTAGGTACTATGCCCCATTTGCAGGCCACAAAAATGAAAAGATTTTTGAAAGAGAATACTAATTTCGAAATTCCCTAAAAAAGGAGGGCTTGAAAATGTCTTTAAGTGGGAGAATAGCGACTATTAGTAATCGACTTAAGTGCTACCAAGTCAGTAAGTTATCTTCGGATATTCAGACATTGTACCGAACGGTCGTACGTTTTATGCTGCGCAAAGATTCAATCAGATTAATTTGGGCCATTACTAGAAGTGGATTATTGATGTAGACAAATGCCTATGTACCCTTTACAGCTCATTTTATGTATGTTATTAAGAGAAAAAAAGCCAGTCAGTCACTCAATAGTGTCTGACAGTGAAGTCTAGCAAGTAAACTGGTTTCCTTGCATAATTTGAATATTAGGACACTGCTAACGTTTAAAGTTCAAGGCATATGGTGTATTGCCTTTTAGCATGACATGTCATGGGCGCGGCTATTTTCATGAAAATGTGATGTACCATGCAGAGATGTACATGTATCATGCACTAAAGCTTTAATTGGAAAGACTTTTTAATTCAATAACAAAACCATTCTTTTCAATAAGGGAGAATCATAGCCGAAAAGGTAACATTTACACTTGGTGAAAAATCTATAATAGGTAACAATGTAACTCATTTATTAAAAGAAATAAAGCGGTTGAAAAATTTATGCGAAATCATCATCCCAGAACAGCACCAACTTACTTATGTAATTTGCGTTCTGGCAATCGGAGTACAAAGAAAGGATAATAGCAGGTGAATTAATGCTTCAACACCACACACATGCGGTGAGGAAGCTTCCATAAATTTGAATGATTTAGTTCAAAGACTACGCAGTAAACGTCATGCAATCAAAAAAATGGCGATATCCATGTCTTGCTGAGAAATTGTACTTTATTCTTGCTTATGCCTTTCTCATACACTTTGGTGGGGAATGTTGTAGATTGATTGGCAAGAACGCAGTAAATCTCTCAGAACAACTAAACTTATTCTTTGGGATAAGTTATCCTTCATTAACAGTCCAACCTAAACGCCAGACAGACTTGGTATCAGAACAGATGATTTTTGTTTTCGAAGTTACTAGCAATTCTAGACAAACAAACTAAACATTTTTTTTCAGCTATTACAAATACATGCCACAAAAAAAAATGAGGTACACGAAATTGCATATCCTACCTCCTATATTCAATAAATAGACTAGCATGAAAAAAACTACAGATACAAAATGGATTTGAAATGATTTTAATTCTAAACGGACGAAGAGAATTCATTGCTACTTACTCTTTGAAATCTGTGTGCGAAGTGAACGAGAAGTGAAGGCTGATAATTTTCCAATACGAGACACGCCCTAAATTGACGTGACATTCTTAATCCAGCTGAACCAGCACATGCTCACAAAAGAGTTGCATTCTTTCATACAATACCTCCAGATTACCCTTATTTTCAGTGTGATGCAATAGCACGTCTGACATAGCAACTCCTATATGTTGGTATTGTATGGTATATTGTAAACAGGTGGTCGGCTCTGGTGAAGCTACATTCCACTGTCTCTTGTCAGCTCGCTAATGATTGACAGATGATGGCACAAGATGAATGAGACCTGAAGCTTTTCTTTTAGGGTTGGGCTTAGCAGGTCTGAGAAAATTATGTTTAAACATATTTAAACATCTATGAAATATAATTAGATGTTTGAATAACAAAATATGATATTATATTATATTTTATATTATTTTTTATATTACTTTCGTTTTACCTTCTAAGCACCACTCCTAAACAAAAATCCTCCAAAAGCAAATGATTTGTGTGACATCATCATGCCAGTCATTCATCAGTCAGCTAGATCATGGACCCTACTACAGATGGACTAATAATGAGAGTCTTTCTTTGATCACATCATGACCACCGCCACCTGATAATGTGTATTCATTTAACATTGTCAGTGAGTATAATAATTTGACGCGACAATGTTGATTATGTAATCACGCATCGTCACAGACAAAGGAATCTTTTACATTTCCTCAGATACTTTTCGCTGGGCGAGGGCCCAGAGTGTAGTTTCAGGAAAAGTATCGTGATTTAAGACCAACTAGAGGAGCAGTGAACCCCAAATGTTGACAATTATGTGATATTAGATTGATGATTAAAGAAGTGGACACTGGTGGACATACATCAGGACTTGCCAAACTTTGAAAAATGCATATTCTTTACTGTCCTATTACCATATGAGTTAGAAATCATTGTGTTTCAGCCAAATTTACAGGTTTCTTTTGTAAACTACTTCTAATTCCTATTGAAAACTTCATATGCGTCACTATTCACAATGTACGCCGCACAACTGCATATGCTTTTCCGTGATTTTAAGCGATTCAGTTTCTTTTGCGCAGGCATTTTGTAGATTCTTCAAGACACAGTTCTGGGTTTTTATGGCTCCGTGACTGGCGGCGGTCATGATGAGATCAAAGCTTGAAAGCATGTTTGGAATGTCATTTTGATACTTTTGACAGAGTCAGGTGCATGAATATATTATGGTACCGTTCAGTATCCATTTGTAGTAGGTCCATGGCTAGATGAACAAAAGACATTGGTATGTCACTTCCCATCAACTGACCACCTGTTCACAAAAGACAGTGGTATGTCCTCACCCACTCAGTAACTTATTGCATTAGCATTAATGTTTTTCATATAGCCCATCGAAACCCTCTTTTCATGGAGCTGGTTGGGGATTTTAATTGTTTTATCTTACATACACGTGGTTTTTCTCTGTTCTGATCCATATTACGTCATATGATTTTGATACCAATTTATAGAAAATCAATATCTATCCATTATACAGAATGATGTTTTTGTTTTTTGACGCAAAATCGGTACTTTAGTGACAATTGATGACACCTATATTCAAGATTCAAGATAATTTATTGTCATGTAAAAAATACATACAATTTGCCTTCGGACATTTAAAGGTGCTATACATCGTACATAAATATATAAATATATAAATACGGACAAAATAATTAAATAGCAGTGAAATACAATTTTTTTCAACTTTCCGATGTTAGAAAGAATAATTTAAAAATTAAAATTGTGAGTCTACTGTCAAACTTGCCGATCAGCCGCATCGGCATGCTTGTGTGCTTTTGTGTGTTGTGAGTGTATTGACTATTCATGTATTCAAATGCAGCCTATTAAGACGTGGTGCAGTGCTAAAGGTCAATACGCATTAACATTGACTCTCTATGCTATATATATATATATTCAAAGATGTATATTGCCGTCTAAATTCGTGTAAACAGGACATCTGTTGTTTGAGTGGCACACAGAGTGGCTACAGCGGCGGCGGACTAACTACACAAGTGTAGGGGCACCAACATAAAGGGCACTTTCTGAAAAAGGGCACCTACAAAGAGAAATCTCATAGCAAAAATATATAACTTTTTAGACATTGATATATACCCCAACATTGTGATTAACATTATCCGGGATGCTTTCAATTATGTTTCTCTTTATTTGCAGTTTGGTTTGATGGTCTGAATAGTACATTTGCGAGCGAGCAAAATGATTTTAAGTGCGAAAAATGACATCTTATAAAGAGGAAAAAACAAATAACATAGTTATATCATCTATAAATTCGAGTGAGTGTAGCAGGCGAGCTTTGGGGCTTTAAAATAATTAGGGGTACATTTAAAGATGAGAGGAAAAGGGGACACTTATCGAAATGGATAATACACTTATTAGAAAGGCAAAAGGAGTGCGTGTCAAAGTACAAAGGATAACTATCAGAGGTGAAAATGGGGCACTGCTTATACCTGAAAACAGGCACTCACTAGGCCGGATGAAAAAGGCACTTATTAGAATGGTAAATTGGCATTTGTCGATGGAAATGCGGCACCCGTCAGATTTTATTAGGGGCATGTATAAGAGGTGACAAGGGGCATTTATGAAAAGGGGATAGGTTCCTTATTAGAAGGAAAGGGGGCATTATCGGGAAAAGGGAAATTATCGATTATGGAAAGGGGCACTGACCAGATATGAGAAGGAGCAGTTATGAGAATGTAAGATTATTTACAATTCCTTTCAAATCCATGTGATAAATCGTTTTTCTTTATGCCTACAAACTGTGTTGAAATTTTGAATATTGTCAATTCATTGAAAATTAGTTATTCTTGTAGTCATGATGAGATGAGTGCGCACTTTTTAAAACAAATAGCAGGAAGTATTGTAACGCCTCTAGTACACATTTGTAATTTATCACTTACAACGGGAGTATTTCCAGACTCTCTGAAAATAGCAAAAGTAATTCCAATATACAAAAAAGACGACTTTTCTCTAGTTTCAAATTACCGACCTGTGTCTAATTTAATCTTACCAAGTATTTCTAAAGTCTTAGACAGACTGACTTATAATAGACTGTATGATTTTCTAACAAAAAATGAACCGTTGTATGAAAATTAATATGGGTTTAGAAAATTTCATTCAACGGAGTTAGCTTTGTTACATTTATTTGATAGAGTGTCACATGCCTTAGCTGATCATAAGCATGTTATTGGAGTATTCATGGATCTGAGCAAGGCATTTGACACTCTTGACCATACAATACTTATACGTAAATTGGAATACTATGGATTGAGGGGTGTTGCTATATACAATGGTTTAAAAATTATTTAACAAATAGAAAACAATATGTATGTTATGATTCAAATGAATCAGAATTATTATCAATAACATGTGGAGTGCCACAAGGGTCAATCCTCGGCCCTTTGTTATTTCTGATATATGTAAATGATATTTATAATTCATCAAATGCACTACACTATATTTTATTCGCTGATGACACCAATGCGTTTTGTTCCAATTCAGATTTTCAGATCCTTTTAAGAAATATTAACGCTGAATTACCAAAATTATCAAAATGGTTTAGAAGTAATAAACTGTCTCTTAATTTAAAGAAAACAAACTATATTTCAGAACAGAAAAAATAACGATATTCCTGACATTGAAATTACTTTGGATGGTGAATTATTGGAAAAGATGTGCAATATATTTCTAATACTATTTCACGTAATATTGGTATTCTCTGTAAATTGAAATATTATGTCCCTTCAAATATCTTGTTTATGTTATATAATTCATTGATACTGCCTTATATTTCATATTGTAACATTATATGGGCAAATTCGAAAAGCAATGTTGACGCCATTTTACTGTTACAAAAGAGAGCCATGCGTATATGTGTACTGATTCTTCCTATCGCGACCACACCAATCCCTTGTTTTCAAAACTAAAAACTCTAAAAGCTGATGATACAAATAGCACTTTTCATGTTTCGCTTACAAAATGGTCTACTACCTTCATACTTTCCCCCATTGTTTAATTTGAATAAAACCATCCACTCTTACCCCACAAGACAAACTGAAAAATTCCATTTAAGAAATCCAAAAACCGCATTGGCTCTCAAATCCATTAGACACGCCGGCCCAGACATCTGGAACTCTCTGCCCATTGTAATAAGAAACCTTAGGACATTGTATTCTTTTATGAAGGCAGTTAAAACTATGTTATTGTTTAAGTATTGATCATGCCGTGTTTAATTCTACTGTATTCATGTTCGTGTGTACATTGACTGTATATTCAACAATGATGTGTAATCGTCCATGACCTAGCATCGTGTTTCCATTCATGAATGAACCTGCATTCAATCAGCAGATGTATGAGATTTAGTGTATTATTACCAACGCTCCTCCTCCTCCTCCTTCTCTCCTCTTTCCTTTCCTTTTCTGCAAGTCACTCTTTTTTTATTTTTATTTGTATTGTTGTAATATAAGTTGAGGGCTGCCGGCACGTCAAGCTACTTTGCTTATTTATGTAGCCCTCCTGCATCTAATGTATGTTAATTATGCATTCAATATATTTGTTTAAATTCAATATATTTGTTTAATATCGTTCATTATCTGTATAAAATTATATACACTTGAAATATTGTATCAAGCCATATTATGTTCATGAAAATGTATGATGAAAAAAAGAAAAAAGAAGCAGAAACCAATAAATCAAATAAAATAAAATCAAAAGGGGCACTTGCAGTACAGGAAAATGTGCATTTGTTGAAAGAAAAGGGGCACAGTCTGATCAGATTTAATAGGGTAATTTATTGGAGGTAAAAGGGGATGTGGCTCTTATTAATACAAAAAGAGGCACGCTCGCTCGCATTTATAAATGATTTTATTATGTTACTTATCAAAGGTTTGTTCAGTCTATTATAAGAAAGTGCTTATAAACCCATCAGGATAGTTTTTCTTCTATATAAGATGTAACTCTTCGCACTGAGACCTCACAAATCTTTTTTTTCCTCGCTCGCTCGAAAATAGATATTCATCATAGTCATCTTTACCACCACTATCATAGTCATCATCATCTTTACCACCACCACCATCATGTTCACTATCAGGACATCATCACCATGTTAACATTCATCAACTTAATCATCAACATCGCCATCATCATCATCTTTACCTTCATCATCAATATTTAATCAAAAATGAAACCTTGAACTATTTTCGATTTACCATGCTGTCTTATATTCTGAATTGTGGTTTTGCCTTTTTTGTTGTTCAAATAATATCACCTTGCTTGTTTCGATGTAAAACAATATTTTCAAAAATAATTTGGCAGATCTTTTCTCAAAATATGTATATTTAGATCAATTTTGAATAAACCAATTACATTATGGTTACAAATGAAATATTTTTTGTACATGTATTTCCTATTAGCATCAGTGGTTGCCAGAAGTTTTCTTGCAAATAGTCGAGAGAAAACACATAAATTTGGAAGAGATTAAGCAATGATACAATTAAATTCTCTTTTTTTTAATAATCCGTTGAAATGTATAGAATAGATCATAGTACATCTGTCAATAATTTATTACTTCCGCAGTTTAAGCTGGCCAATCTTCCATAGAAACAGATAATCAAAAATTAAGTATAAGAGAAAAGTCAAGTGGAGGTTTATTCGCTTGACTCTCTATCTAAGGGTTAATGATTCAAATCCCAGCCCAGCACTAACATCCTTTGGCAAGACGAAAATGACGGAAGGCAAAGACGAGGGTAACCGAGCAAAATAATCAATCTGCGCATGTCCGAACCAGAATTGTCTCCGTCTTGTTGATTTTCACGACCTTTCTCAGCCATAATAGCGTTTGTTCCCTACACTCGACTGAAGAGTTTTATCGCCGTACAATCAGGCGCGTACGCAGGATTTTTTCAAGGGGGGGGGGGGGGGGGTTAACATTTATAAATCGGGACGAAAATTTCGCAACGACTCAGCCAGCCGCTGAATAAGGGTAAGAGGACACTTTTTTGGGTTTTTTTTGGTCTCGAAATTTGAAAATTTGACATTTTGCTTCGTTGGGGGGGGGGGGGGGGGGGGGGTGGGGGTGAGGTCAGCTTTTTTAGGTCAGCCATTTTATTTTATAATTTTTTTTAATTTAATAAAAAATAAAAAATAAAATAAATCCAAGGGGGGTTTAACCCCCTAACCCCCCCCCCCCCTGTGTACGCGCCTGACACCAGTAGTCAGGGACTCACGTCTTCCCACCCCTATAATATAAAGAACATATGACACTTTCTCATCCTCTCACATTATTTCCACGATATGCGCCTATCCAGGGGCGTACGCAGGGGGGGGGGGGGGGGTTTGGGGGTTCAAACTCCCCTTTGGTATTTTTCTGTGTGTAAACCCCCCTAAAAAAAACTAAACCCCCCCCCCCTTTGTTTTGTTTTTTTTTAATTAAAAAAAAAAAAAAAAAAATTATGCCCACGGCTAACGGAAACGGGCCTCTACCCCCCCCCCTTCAACAAAAAATAATTTCAAATTTTCAAATTTGAGACCCCCCCCAAAAAAAAAAAGTGTCCGCTTACTAAATGATTACAACAGTGCAAGTCTGCATGGATACTTGGTTACTACTTTCTTTAAAAAAAATGTTTACTGTTGTTGATATTATTCGTTTGAGTGGAAAAGGCTTCAATAACTGCTTCATGTTCCCTAAACTGTTCGTTCGTTCGTGTCTCCTTAGATCAAGATTACTGTAATCTTGATCTTCGGAGTAGTTGCTACAACCGGCCGTGTCAGACACGTTGCCCCGGGGTGCGAGACTCTTGTAGCGTGCCCCCATTTAAAACATTGCGTGCATGCCCCCTAACCTGTAAAAGTGTGCTTTCATTTTCTGCAGGAAGAAGTATATTTTCAGAGAACAGAACAGTGACATTCACTGTAAAAAAATACGAGCAAAAAAAAAAATCAAGATTACTTAAGTGTACATGAAAACACAAGCAAAATGAAAACAATCGTCTGCACAACATCTGTGTTTCTTTAAATTCACTTTTTAATAATTATATTCCTTTGTTTTCTTTATATGAAAGACAAAGGCAGTTTCAATTAATGTAGTTCAATTTGCCTCAGTCATTCAATGTTGCAGTCAACAAATATTGTTCCATGGAATGGATGAATGAAATCCTTTTATATTTTCAAGAAAATAAATACATCTACACTGTATCACCGTTATACTGAAGTCAATATAAAAAAATTTTAAAAAAAATATTCCAATGATAGTTGTGAATAATCATTGCACAAAACAATAATGCACATAAAGAATGTCAAGTTAAAAGTAACATATCCCCAATATACTGCAGGG
The DNA here is from genome assembly GCF_000002235.5 of Strongylocentrotus purpuratus. Classification (NCBI taxonomy): domain Eukaryota; kingdom Metazoa; phylum Echinodermata; class Echinoidea; order Camarodonta; family Strongylocentrotidae; genus Strongylocentrotus; species Strongylocentrotus purpuratus. The sequence continues at coordinate 27,603,277 of NW_022145596.1, forward strand.
AATCATCAGAACAATTTAAATGATCTGAAAACTTATCAGTCTTTAAGCTCAAAATTATCGGTATATAAGCTTTACTGATCGGTCTATATAAGCTAAGAAAGAAAAACACATTAACACACATTAACCAACCCACTGGCAAGTTGAATTGAATAAATAAAAACAATTAAACATAGGCTGTATGCAAATTAGCCTGTTGGTGGTGTCATTCCCTCATTATTTCTCATATATTTTGTTTATGAAATTTCAAGTTTTAATTTTTTTGGGGGGACACATCTGTATAATGTTTTTCCCTTTATATTACAATAAGTTATTGTAATGGTGATTTTGCACATTTTCCACAAGGATTCTAGCCATGTTTTACATTCCCAGAGCAGAAAAGTTATATTTTTGTTAAATTCATGGATATACTGATTGAGGTGAAAATTGAGGTGATGACATCATCACCTTGCTAATTTGCATACAGCCTTTGTGATTTTGATGAAACTTTCACTATTTTGTTTATTTTCTCTTTTTTATTCAATTCAACTTGCAAATGGACCAGACTAGCCCTTTAAATGTCAAAATATTTTGAGCTTTGGCACAAGCAAAATGTTTCCTTATCCCCCCTTTTTTTCTTCAGAATGTGATTAGGCCCTCAGTACTTTAAAAAAATGTCTGCATAGCACCAACTTTCGTGATATCACAAGCTCTGAAGCATGTAATACGTTTGAAGTAAACCATGTAAAACACAGTAGTGGAATAGAAAGTGATTTCATTGAAAGGAGGAAAGAGCTTCAGAGCATGTAATACAGTTATACATTATCATACAGTAACATACTGTAGCACAAATACCAGTAGAAAAAACAAAAAAACATTCATAAATACACAGGTGGAATTCAAGGTAATACATGATTTCAAGATGTTGTCTAAGGGGAAATAAGTTGGGGTGTTTCAACAATACAGCAAGGTTAGCTAAATGAATAATGATCTAGTAAACTTGGGAAGTTATTACTTGGTACTTATTGCTTTGCAGACTTGTACTGAGCACACATAACATTTTTATGTCTGCAACAAGTTCTACTGGCAATGCAAGACATTTCAATAATTATTTCAGTGACACATTATTGCAAGGTCGAAAGTACCGGCATGATAGTCAGCCATTGATCAATTTCACATTACTCATCACATATCTTGAGAGTTATGTGTACTGAAAAACAAAAACATTAAAACTACAGGTGTATCAAAACCTAGACATAGTTTGCAGATGAACATTAAAAAAAAAATTGTTGCCAATACATGATTTTTTAACAACAACAAAATATCAGACAGAAATAAAATCTTCCTTAAATATACTATGTCCCTTTTGCAGCCAACATTAAATCCTGTAGAACTTTGCAGGAATTATAAATATATCATGTATGTCCTATCTGTGAAATTTAAACGTTAGCAGTGTCCTAATATTCAAGTTATGGAAGGAAACCCGTTTACTTGCTGGACTTCACTGTCAGACACTATCGAGTGACTGACTGGCTTTTTTTCTTCTTTGGTAATAACATACATAAAATGAGCTGTAAAAAGGGCACATGAGCATTTGTCTACATCAATAATCAACTTCTTGTAATGGCAAAAAATTAAACTGATTGAACCTTTGCGCAGCATAAAACGTACGACCATTTGGTGCAATGGTCTGAAAATCAGACTATTACTTACTGGCTCTATAGCTCCTAAGTCGATTCGACAACTAATAGTCGTTATTCTCCCACTTGAAGATATTTTCAAGCCCCCATTTTTTTTAGGGAAGTTCTAAATTAGTATTATCTTTTAAATGCAGTTGGAATTTAAACTTTTCATTTTTTGGGCCTGCAAATGGGACATAAGACCTTTAATATACAGTACATATATCTATGAATAAAAAAAGCATATTCCCTATCTTGCAAGGCACTTAAAATGGGTGCACATAAAAAGTTAACAATGATATAAAATGCCTGCAGTACTGTGTATACTTTAAATTGTTCAGAACCATTTGATATGCTAGATACTATTCACAAACTTGAAAGAATTTTCAACTGAAAGCAACAACTGAAAGCAAAATAGTAGAACTTACATTACTTTATCTTGACAAACATACATGTACAAGTAGCCTCATGAATCAGAATCAAAGGCAGATCAAATTTGGCATAGAGGTAAACCCTAACGAAAAGTGCATCAAAAAATATGCTGATACAAAGACCACCTCTGAGTTTAACACATGTGCAAATAACAGATATCCACAGATATTTTTAACATGGAGAATTCCCGCTTTGGGCATTTTAGAATGATGCCTGCCAGAGTGATGGAGGGTTTTCATGAAAAGCTATTCTTTTCCCTCATGAGACGAATACTTTCTCTTGAATATCATGGAATGAACCACTGGTGCATAGATGAATAATGATTACATAACTTTCACAAACATATATCCCACATTCATACCAAGTGACAAATGACCTTATCTGCTCATGCGCAGATAGCAAATGTATCTCAAACTGGTTTATTGTACTTATATCTTTATTTATCATCACTTTTTTATACTACAAGACACCTATAAAGAGATAGATGTAGTTAATACCAGAGTAACTGTTATTTAGATATATGTTCATTCTCTGAAGTATGACAAAGGCACTTCTTGCTTGTCATAGCTCTCCTGACTAGATGAATTGTGTAGACTAACAGAGAACTCATATTCCAAAAGACAACATTAACATTCAACATGGGTTATAAACGTATACAAAAAAGGAAAGAATGAATTCTATAGGAATGCATAGACGTCCACCTAAATTGTCCCGCATTGTGCAAGGTGCACGAATCTGGTGATACTACGTATGTTCTCTCTGTGCATCTAGTTGGTCTACGACAACTTATACAGGTAATCACTAAATCATATTCCCTCTTAAAAAAAATATTCAATTCCACATGCACCTAACTATACATTAACATTATACACACATTTATACAAAACTCCTGATGAAATAGTATATTCCTTCATCGGCATCCAAGAAAAGGGAACATTTTCAGTGAAATGGAGATGAGAGAGAAAGAAAGTAACATCACAGACTTTCCCTATTTCACTTTGATCTATTACAGTTTGTAAAAATTAATGACTGTCTTAAAACTTTTCTCAAATTTTACTGAAATATTAACTGATCTGTTTCTCCCATTCTTCTGCTTTTATTGACGTAAAGGTCAATCAAATAACATTGAATGCTATGTTTAGGAATATCCCATTTACTCCTTCACACCACAATCTACATATCCATGAGAAAAAAAACACACATACATGTCTACACATGTATAATTAAGTACTGTTTTTAGAGTACCTGTACTATTCCACTTTAGAAGTTATCAAATCTTACTATAAAAAAGCAAGGCATATACATGTATGGGCAAGTACAATGAATTTGGTCCCTTGATGTCCCATACATTATGAAGTATTATGGTATTAGGAACATAACTTGACATAAAACTGTCATGTTACTTGATACTGACTGGTGAGATCCAAACTCTAACACAGCTTTCACACTATTACAAGAATCAGATATATTATGAAACCAAAAAGGGAACCAAAAGCTACACACTTTGTTATTACGAGCTGTAAAGTAATTTAATTCAGTGGTCGACACAAATTTCTTCTTATCTTGATTATACATAGTTAAATCGTAAAGTAACGATAAACACATGTAAATAACACACATTTTTGTTTGCTTACCGGTACTAACATGCATTTATTACTTTCTTAGCTGTCAGGTAAATAACTATCACTTTCACTTTCTCTCTCTCTCTTTCATTTTTAATTTGATATCCATGCCCATGTCCGATTTGGGAGGAATGCAGTTCTTGATTATTAAGCTGACGGATTGGAATTTCACCCATATTTCTATCCAAGTACTGATAATTTCACAAAAATAAAGAAAAATAACTTATAATTTTTGACAAACCTCATTAAGATTCTCATTGCTCAGTCACATCAGAAGTTTGGCGCGCTCTACGTGCTGCATTGCTTTAGGACCCTCTACCATACTAAAATCCTCAATGTGCTGGGTTTGGGACAAAATAACCTGGACTTGCACACACCACATATATCAGCATAATATAATATAACATATAATAACATATCAGCATAACAGTATACCTATCTTTTCTTATTTAGGACAAAACAAGGTTTCCTCACATGGAGTTTGAAGGGCTGTTAGGATGGGTTACTGCTCCATTTTGATGCACCAGTGCATCAGTTTCTCCATTGCTTGCTAATGCATCATTTGCAGCTTGGAGTGTGAGCATCCTTTGGAGAGTTTACGCAATGGACTCGTCAGACTTAGGTACAAACACATTTTTCCCCTCGAGTCCTTCAAACTGAAGTAGATAAACAGACAATGTACTCTAAAATATTATGACAACTGACAATGTTTGCAGTTTGATGACGATATTTTGGACCTAACAATTATGGAAAGCATTTAACAACATTTAAAATATTTTGTAAAAGTTATTTTAAAAGGCATAGAATGTGGATTCAAATCATTCATATTGTCTATTATCAAGGAGATTTCATGTTCTTGATGTGGAATTTATGAAAAGTCTAAAATACTTCCATTGTTGTGCATTTGAATATATTTAATTTAAAGGCTACAAATGGCTCTCAATGGTTTTTAAGTCCAACTTAGAGATAAGTTCAACTTATAGACCGCGGGCCGAGGTGCATTTTCTTTTCATCTCGTGCCTCAAATTTGTATCTAGCTGTATTTTGGTCAACATGTTTAAAAATATTTATTACAGTCACATCTGAAACTCGTCAGTAACAAAACTTGCACATTTTCTGAAAATATCAAAAAACAAAAAACAAATTTGAGACAATTTTTCACTTTCTACGGTAAGAATGACCAATCACAATACGTTGCTGATAGCATGATGTGTGGAGTGACTGGCTTTTGGCCAATCATATTCTTTGTTTTATGCGCACGCCTATGCGACTTTTACTGTGCACTGCGACTTTCACTGTGTACTATGGCGACTTCTGAGTCGTTTGATGCCAGTGAGACGGACAATTCTGAGGCTGGTGAATCCGCTTTCTGTTCCATACATGTCATCGATACTCAGAGCAAGATTATACCATTTAGTGATAAAAGCTATCAAAAGTGTAAGGAGTGTGCAGCTAAGTGGGTAATCGTGGAAGAGAGTTTAGAAAGTGAAGTTGCAGAGAAGTTGCAAGAACACGTACACGAAAGTGAAGGTGTGGGACAAGTCGGTCTTCAGTCATCGACAACAAGCAGGTAAGTTATCACCTAATATATTGGTATAGATCTAGATATCTAGGCCTGCATGAAATGAAAAGTGTTCACATTTTCCCCGAAATAAAAATTGCACTTGAAAAAAGAGCAGAAATTACAAATTTGGTCTAGAGTAGTAGAGAACAGACTAGATCTAGACCTCTCATCTACTATGTCTATATGGTCCTGGATTACAGGATAGATTTTCTAGGTCTAGATCTACTACTACTAGACCCTGTCCCTACTACTACTGTCTAGACCCTCTACTTTTTTTCGTCTACAGATAAATTATAAAATAGTCTAATTCTTGACTCTTGCTTGTGTCAAGAAATTAAGCCATTTACATAGGCCTAACTACTTAAACTAGGTCCAGCAGTTCTTGTATTTTAGCAGATTGAACTTTAATAGAAATTATTTATTAGTCTACATCTCTCACATTTTCTTTTACTAGGGAGCACCATACTCGGCTTCGAGGATATCATGCTGAATGTTACCGACACTTTTGCAACGTAACGACAATCAGTAGAGCATTGACAAGACTTCAGAAGAAGAGAGGTAATAAACAATGATTAAATGCTGCTAAAATAATTTAAACAGTACAGTACAAAGACAAAGAAGAGAAGGAGAGTGTTTGATCTGTGCGTGTGTGAGGCAGTGCAAAAGAAGACACCGGTAGGTGCAATTGTGCAATAATTGTTCTGCATCTACACATTTAGATCTACTGGCGATTTCAAGTTCAGTGTCAAAAGCCACAACACTGAACTTGAAATGCGGCTGGTGTTGGAATTGACCTCGGAAAATATGTTGTTGAATGTTGTCTGCTGAACCGAGTATCATGGTTCGCTTTGACGATTTATTTGTTATTTCCCTATTCCCCAACACAAATCGCCTAGAGATTGGGAAATTTGTGATTTGAAGTTCGGTGTTGGTGTTGGTGATCTTAAGATCATGAACCAAATGATAACGTCACAGCAAAGTTAAGCGAAATCCAATTTACAGTCAAAATGTTTTACAAATCATCAGAGCTATATATGTGTCTATTTTCTAAAGATTAATAACATTTTCTCTTTTGATTTGAAAATACGATTTTAGATTTTACATCCTGTTTGATGAAATTTGAATGCCATTTCTCACTGATTTCACTTTCGTTGTATAGCCTTTTCGCTTGAAATCGTGAGTGGATCACATAAAAGGCGTGACATCACTCAGTATTGAGCTATTTCTCAAGTACAGTCAGTGTTGGAGCTTGGTTCAGCAGCTTGATCCACACTTTCAACACCAACACCACATTGAGTTATATATTCAGAAAATCAGAATGATTTTGATAAAATTGGTTTTAATCAGTATTTTTTCCCCTGTCTGTTCCTTTCTTCCTTCTCTTTTTCTTGTTAAACCCACAGATGCTGAGAAGACATCTACAGAAGATCCAGAGGAAGTGTCAGCAAGTGAGGATGCCCCTGCACCCAAGAGACTGCTGCGGTCGAGAGTATCCCATGAAAATCAACCCTCTACCAGCCATGACTTTGATAAGCCGCATGTATTGCCAGTCCATTGCATTATCTGCAAAGGAGCTAAGTATATCCGCGAACAGTCTTCTGGTAAACGGAAGGTAGAAAAATTAATTCTTTGTGAAAGAAAAGATGGGGGGCATCTGTTAGAGGCCGCTTTATTAAAGCAAGATGAACAATTGCTTTTACACATACGTGGGAAAGATCTTGTTGCAATAGAAGTAAGGTACCATAAATCGTGCTATTACAGGTATACAAAAGTTGTGAAGAGATGTAATACTTATAAACAGGATACTCAGCAAACAGTAATATATGATAAGTCATACTCTAGTTTCTGCAAAAAGGTAATTGAGGAAAGGATAATGAAAAATAAGGAGATCCTTAGGCTGACTAAGCTAAGAAATTCAAATTTTCCTATTGTCAGAAATCTGTAGGTTTATTATTCCTGATTTGCTAATTTGAAGAAAACCTGTTGTCTCACTTCTCCATTGCAGTAAAATATACATGCACATGTATATTGTGATGACAAGAGTTTGTAGCATTGTAACATCAATACGCCAATACCTATATGATAGTTATCCTTCCATGCAAAAACAGGGTAAAGATATGAATATACCAATTTCTGTTCAAACACAGTTGTTTGGGACAACTAAGGTCACACTTGTATGATGTTGTATTTTACTGTTCATGTGATTTATATGAAAACTTTAGAGATTGATGAGGCTTAAAAATTTATAACCACTTTGAATATATAGTCATTTACAGTATTTGTGAGGTAAATGTATATACTTCCAGCAAAATGTTTTTGATGCCCAAGTCTAGTAGTGGTTTATTGACTGCACTGCACATTCAATTGTTTATGGTACATAGTCATTTAGACAAACATAACATGAATCCATTGTTACCATGTTTCACTCAGGTGTACATGTACATGTAAATGGGTACCCATCTAACCAGAGCAGTACATATTTTGTTGCTAGGTATTACTACATGCAGGTAAAGAGAAGTGTCATAAAGCATAACAAGTGCTCTATAAACAGGAACCAATATTTTATTTTGAAAATTCCTGATACATGTTGAGTAATGGTCATTCCCTTTGTCATTCTGGAAAGTATTTGTTCTTCATGTATTTTTTTTTCATCATGACTTGACACTGAAAGTTGTTTCTCAATATGTTAATGTAAGGGAAGAAAATACTTGTAGATGTCGGGAGATAAATGTGTTTTTTGCCTCTATTCACTGCTAAATAAATACATTGTACCATTGTAGGTATAGATTTGAACTGGACATGTAAGTATTTTGTTCCATTGTGAAAAAATATTCTAATTGTGCACTATCGGAGGATTGAGATTAAGTAGTTCACAATTTTGTAAATACCATGATTAGTAATTGAAATGTATTCACGTTTAAGTTTATGTTTTATGCTGTACAAATGTGGGTATCTGGCAATTCTTGTTTTTGTCATCAACGTAATGGAGGGAAAATATTGTTAAAAATATAATTAAATCATCAAATCATCAAAGGCAAGTAGCAAGGAAGTTGATTTATGTCTGGTTTCCATGCCTTGTATGAATCAATGATGGATTTTCTCCCTCTAACAGTACACAATGATATTGAACATTTGAAAGTCATTGTATGAATTAATTCTCTTTATTGCTAGTACAGTAGACTTATACTTGTTCAAAATCTGTTGGGGCAGTTTAATAGATTTGGTATTAAGGAATGAGTTTGATCATTGTTATGAAAAAAACAAAAACAAAACTGCCTGGAAATTTCCTTTAAGAGCCAGAAAAGTGTACCTCATCATGAATACAATTTATTTTTCTTACAATGAATCTACTTCATACTATGCATTACGTCTACTGCCCCCCCCCACCCCATTGTCAAAACTTCCTGTGATTTTGCAATGTATTTGAGATACATGTAGTTAAAAGATGATTAAAAATATTGATTGAATATGGAAATTTTGGCTTATCTATCTTGACACCTGTTCAAATTGTGTTTTAATGTAAATTAATTTATTGGATTGTTTGTGTGTGTGTGTATGCACTGTATATATATATATAGAGAGAGAGAGAGAGAGAGAGGGGGGGGCAGACATACAGCCAGAGAGAGAGAGAGGGTGAAGTTTTCAGTATAAGTGTGGGGGGTGCTATATTTGTGATGGGATACCGAAGGATGGTTCAAGTTGTGTAGTAAGTGATGAATACTGGTAGTCAAAATGCATTGAAACCATGATTATACTCATTAAAAGATGTGCATCCTCATGTGCACACATTGATATCCCCCCAAACAAATAAAAACAAAAATGAATAAATACATAAATAAAAGTACCACAGTCTACCAAAGTCCCCATTATCTCCTGACCCCCCCCCCCCTCTTTTCCACTTCTCTCCCCTCTCTATTAATCTCTCTCTTTATTTATCTCTATTTATTTTCAAGATTGTTTTTGTTTGTTGTTTAATCAAAGGGGGAAGTCCATCCTGAATAGAAGCAGAAAAAAGTTACATTGTGGAGTTGTCGAGTTGTGTTTCATTAATCACACCTTCAAAAATTGATAACTTGCTTACTTTCAAAACTTGCTGAAAACTTTCACTGTCGTCTTCCTTTCATTTTTCTGACTTTATTTAAACTAAAATATTTGTTAGGATGGACTTAACCTTTAAATAAAGAAAAATATAACACCAACCATTCCAAGACAGACTTGGGTGTTATTCCCTGGGTGAAACAAAACCTCCAAGTCCAATAAAATCCTGTGGAACCCATTAGCACAACACAGATCTCAAGATTTGAACACAAGAGGGCGCTGTAACTTTTTTAAATTAGCATAATTAATTAATGTGCAACTTATTGCACTGACGAGTTATCAATTGTTATTCAATGATTTTTGTTCTATTGAGTAACAAAAATTTAGGTATATACAAGAGTTGAGGCACGAAAATGAAAAATAAGCCACATATTTGATCTATGGCCCGCGGTCTATTAGTATCTTTGTGAACCCCCCCCCCGGTCATGAGATAACAATAAGAAATTAAGTCAGGAAGCAATCAAGAATCAAGTTGTGCCAAAGTTGCTTATGTGATGTTTGAATAAAACAATTGGGATTAGGGTATTAATCCTCTCTTTGGAGATCCAAATAACATCCCTCACAAATTAATCATGCCACAAATATCAAATATCATATATCAACGAACATTTGTGCGTGTGTGTGTGACTTTGCTCCTGCAATATGCAATGCATCTCATTTGATACATGCAATTCATTCTCTCACATAAGCAACTTTGGCGCAATTCAATTTTTGCACTCTCGCAAACAATGCCTCCTGTTCATTCAAGAATGAACACTTACCCCACAAAAATGATACCAAATGATTTGGGATAAAACACTCTTTCATAAGATGTATAATAATTTACTGTTCATAGATGACTTCTAAAATAACTAGCAATTTTTTTAAGTGTAAACTTTTTTTTGACTCACACAGTATAGATTTTGAAGAGATCAATTTTTTCAGAAGACATTTCTACAACAGCATTCTTCCAAACTGACATATACAGAATAAAAAGTCTGTAAATTATTATTCATCTTCACCACATCTCAACCTTTTCTTTAATGTATTGGAAGAGAACACTAGATCTAGACCAGGGAATCTGGGATTCACATTATCTACTATTCAATACAAAGTCAGGCAAATAAGTGCACTTTACCAGTATCAAATACATTTGTAATTACTATACTTAACCTTCAAAGTAAGTAACTTGTAAGGTCTGACAGACTTTAAGAATTGAAAATGAAAAACAAAATTACAAGCAAGCAAAGTTTTAAAAAATACCTGCCGATTCATCAATATTTCAAATGGCTGACAGGATGTCAGATAATCTTCATTTGTTTGCTGCTGTTTGGATAATCAATTTCTAAAAATATCATATGTATTCACTTTTGTGCAGAGCTGAACGTTCAATTCTTAGGAATGTATTTTGCAAGATATTTACACTTAACAGGATGACACTAACATATGACAAAAATGAAATCATTAATAAATTAGGCTCAACTCACTGGAGAATTACTGCTTGGTTGTTCTCCAGATGTTGAAATATTATTGGCATTGCTGAAATGAGAGAATAAGTCAATTTTACTGTTTACTGAGAGAATATTTACATATCAATATCTATTTAGGCAACTTGACAAATTATGATATTTAAATTCAAATCAGCATTTCTTCCATATTTTATGCTGGAGATATCAGGCGTATAATGTCCGATCAAAAGATGACCCTTTATTTGAATGTCCTGTTTTTTAATGTTACTAACCAAAATTTGAGTCACCACTGTAGCTCTAAGCAATGCCCACATTAATTTGTTTCCACACAAGTCATTATAATAGCAATTGAACATGGACAAGTTTTCTTTGAATTGGGCAAAAAGTGCAAGGCATATATGGGCAAGTCTAATGAATTTGGTCCCTTGATGTCCCATACATTATGAAAAATGATGGTATTAGGAACATAACTTGACATAAAACTATCATGTTACTTGATACTAACTGGTGAGATCCTCAACTATACTAACTCTAACACAGCTTTCACACTATTACAAGAATCAGATAGATGATGGGAGAACCAAAACCTACACACTTTTGTATTAGAAGCTATAAAGTAATTTAATTCAGTAGTAGACACAACTTTCTTCTTTTCCGGATTATACATTGTTAAATCGTAAAATTACAATAAACAAATGTCAAAAACACACATTTACAAATCGATATCTATGCCCCGGCCCCCCCACTCAGGTTTCAAAATGACCGCATGCGTGTTGCCAAAATGTCCTTTTCGTAACAAAAGAAAAAGGTCGAGCCGTATTGACTTTACACACCGGACTTTTGCTGAAAAGGGGGGGGGGTGCGGAAAAAGGCTCGTATACAAAAGAAAAAGGTCGAGCCGTATTGACTTTACACACCAGACTTTTGCTGAAAAGGGGGGGTCGGTTGGAACACGCATATGCGTACCCTAAATAACACTGAGTGGGGGGGCCGGGATCTATGCCCATGTCCAATTTGGGAGGAAAATATGAGAGGGTTTTTAAACTATACACATGTCGTCACTGTTTTCACGAAGTGACGGTAGTGAAAAAAAATTGCATTCACTTTGCGTTACGATTGTCCTCACTACCGTAACTTCGTGAAAATAGGGACAATGTATTAAATTAATGCAGTTCTTGATTATTAAGCTGAGGGATGGGAATTTTACCTGAATTTCTATCTAAGTACCGTACTGGTAATTTCACAGAAAATAAAGAAAAATTACTTATTATTTTTGGCAAACCTCATTAAGATTCTAATTGCTCAGTCACATCATAAGTTTGGCGCGCTCTATATGTTGTATTGCTTATATTGTCAGCTGCATAGCTTCAGGACCCTCTACCATACTAAAATCCTACATGTGGTGGGTATGAGACAAAATAACTTAGAATTGCACACCACATGAAATAACATATCAGCATAACAGTATACCTATCACTTCTTATTTAAGACAATAAAAGGTTTCCTCACATGGAGCTTGAAGGGCCGTTTGCAAGGGTTGCTTCTCCATTTCCATGCACAGGTGCATCAGATTCTCTATCCCTTGCTGATGCTGGAGTGGTTGTGTCATGTGGAGTGGTTGTCTCCGCCGTTAGTTGCTGAAGTAGACAAACAGAAAATGTACTCTAAAATAAAATATTATGACAACTGACATGTTTGCAGTTTGATGAACTTAAAAAGGCTGGTAACGAGATATTAGTAGTAGTTAATTAGTTAAATCAGAACTGATTTTATTATTTACTATATAAATCTATGTATCTACCTATTATTGCTTTAGTCTTCCAGACAAGCAAACCATAGAGAGAAAACTCATGATTGTGCATTCCCCACCTCCAAACCACCGCTAACCTCCAGCCACGTACGCACCACACACGCACACGCACTTCCTCTCTAACGAGCAGCCCAAGGCACAACTTTGGACACGTTGCCCACAAGGAGAGGGGATGGAGGGAGGGACATAGGTAGATACGTAGTAATGGTAGATATAGTAAATAATAAAATCAGTTCTGATTTAACTAATTTACCACAATAAATCAACGTATCTACCCGTTATTGCTTAGACCAACACGGATGTAAGCGGGGGGCATGTCCCAAACAAAAGGTTAGCGGGGGGGGGGGGGGGGGGGCAGGCAAGAAGATGTCGCCCTAAAAGACGCTGTAGCAAAACACTCCTCACTCGCAGGAATATCTTTAAGATAACACAAAATGAAGGTGTTCGGTGAAAGCCAGAAAGCAGCATTCATGATGTCATGAAGCGCTACCTCATGGAAAAGTGCCCAGGAGGTGCTAACACCCCTGGTATCATGCGCACGAGGACACACACCCTCCAAGAGAGCCTCGGGACCCGCCGTTTTAACCGCCGCAACGATCCATCTAGAGATAGATTCCGTAATAAGAAACAGCTAATCGCTATCAAGGAAAAACCAAAACCCCAGAGGGGAATGGAGAAACCGATCCATCTACCGACTCCTCTCATGGAGGAGTAGCAAGGGTAGAGGGAGGTGGGAGTCTAGCTACCATCAATGGGCAAAGACCCGGAAAAGGCTTATCACAGCACAGAGCTTCTCAGAAGCCGAGCTTGGCAAGACGGGTCCCGAAACAAAAACGGGAACCAGAAACACCAGACAAGTGTAACTGAGTCCTCAACTCAATTGAGAGCCTGGGGCATATCCAAGGATAACTGAGAGACAGATTCCCAGTGAGACTGACGAACTGGAGCCATCAACCCCAAAAGATGGGGTAAGGTGCCGATAGTAGCTGCCCCTGGAGGAACACTAATAGCAGCGGGAGCTGGAGGCTTAACCCCAACAAGGGCTGAAGGCACATGGTGGAAAGCCAACAGCAGCACCAGGCAACCGGGCCTAAAAGGTCTAACGGATGCCAGAGAAGCAACACCCGAGAATCAAACATCAAATCTGAATCTGAATCAGGTGTGACCAGGGCCGGCTCAATGCCGGCCGAAGCACGGAGCAAGGGTAGGAGCAAGTGTAGGAGCCAAGTCTCCGCCTGAAACCGTGGCGCCTGTCAGGTTTATTGACAACCTCAGTAGCCCGAATATTGGCTCCCATAGACATGGTGACAATTTTGACGCCACAGCAGACACACTTGAGAATTCGGACAATACATCTGAATCCGAGTATGGTGTGACCTGAGTATGGTGTGACCGGGTCCGGCTCAAAGCCAGCCGGAGCACGGGCAGAGATAGGCGCCAAGCCACTGCCCAAACGGGGTGATGAATTTGACGGAGCCACTGGTTGCCCAGTTGCCAGAGCGAATGAATTATCAAACCCCGAAGCTCCACCTGAGCAGATACAGAAATGTCTGACTAAAGCGTTTGACGCCAAACCCTGGCCATTAGATTACCACTTCGCCTCCTCAGCTCTAGCTTCATGGCCAGTGGGACCGGGGCAGTATCGCCTCACCGCTTCACGGAAAAGCCTTAGTGCTTCACGGTGGCAAATGGAACCACCTCTCTTGAGAAACCAGGGTCAATCCCGAACATAACGTCGGTTGTGAAACCAGGGTCACCTCCGAGCCTGATGGCACAGATTGTTGCAAAACATCTACGCACGGCCGTTCCGGTCAAGGCAGCATGGCTTGTAGCAGTCTTTGTATCCTCGGCGCCAGCCCTATATAAAGTGAAAACCACTCAGGGTGGATGGACGCAGCCCGACACGGGCTGGACCCGGCGGAACAGTAGTCGTTTGTAAAAATCCCTGAAGCTCCACCTGAGCGGTAGCAGAAAAGGCTGACATTGGCGAGGATTTGTTCTGCCCCTTCTTAGCTCCTGTCCAAGCCAAAACTTGGGTGGACTAGCCCTTTCGCTTCTTACCCCTAGATGCGAGCTTCACGGCCTTGCTAGAGCTTTAGCTTTAGCTTTACAGGCAGTGTGACCAGGGCCTCAAGCTCTTCCACTTCTTCCCCTGTCGCAACGGAGGACGAAGGGGGCTTCTGGGCCTTGCTGGCCTTCTTATGCTTGGCTCTACGGTCAGTGTGACTGGGGCTGTCTTGCTTCACTGCTTCTTGAGAAGCCTCAGCGAAACCCCTACGGTCAGTGTGACCGGGGCCCACTCGCTTAAATGCTTCATGAGAAGCCTCAGCGAGCTTGTGACCTTTGCGTTCCACTGAGGTGATTTCAGGCACCTCAATCGTGAAGGCAGGGATACTGCTGAAATGAATCGGTTGTGTAACCCGGTTCACCTTCGTGCTTGTTGTAGCGCAACAGTGCCCGGGGCCTCTAAAAGACTAGCTAACCCGAAAGCCGCTTAAAAATTGAATCTCTTGACCTCGGCATACCGGAACAGTATCTGCCGGTTTCTTACCACAGGGAAAAACCACAGACACACCAGGCAAAAAATACCTGGTGCGGGGAGTAACCTGTCTCGAGACGCCCTTTACCCCCCCCCCCCCTTTTGCCTAACCAAAGTCACTCGCTAGTGAGGTGGTAAAGACAGCCGTAACTGGGGGGAGGGACTCCAATCCAGATCCAGAAGCCTTGCTCATTGTGAATCTGAGGCCACTACAATCAAAGAGTCAACAAATTATCTTAGCGTCAACAAAATATCCTATAGAGTAGTGAATTAAACCTACTACAAAGAAAGGAATCAACAAGCGTTAACAAAATATTCAAACACAAAGTATGCACAATAAATTCTGTAACAAGTCGAGCTATATACACACACAGCCGACTCGGCGTAAAACCCCGGTACACGAAAAGCCGTGAACGGGACTGAACACAAAAAGGAAGTATGCTCGGCAAATTTAAACACTGAAATATCTTCAAACAAAAGGTGACTGAGGGTAAAAACCCTAACTAAATCGTTTAAAACAAAATTGGGCAGAATTTTACTACATAAAAAGGCACCAATGAGTAGCAAGGAGTCAAAAACTACAATTTTGCGCACAGTGACTTATCTGCATGCACTCATGATGGATGCGAGAAAAAGAGAGGAAGTGTGTGTGTGTGCGTGGTGCGTACGTGGCTGGAGGTTAGCGTGGTTTTGGGGTGGGGTATGCACAATTGTGACTTTTCTCTCAATGGTTTGCTTGTCTGGAAGACTAAAGCAATAATAGGTAGATACGCTGATTTATTGTGGTAAATAATAATAATAATAATAATATCAATATAAATATTGATAGTAAAAACATTAACAATAACAACAAAATCAGCAACAAATTTATAAAATAAAAACTAGACTAGATTTTGTCAGAAGAAATGGCATCTGACGTACGATCGACATTTGCTTACAGAAAGAGGAGCTGTATTTCACTCTCATATTTGAATAAAGAAATTTCCCTATAGATTTTGTACACAAATTCCAGGCTCAACATTTTGATAAACAATGAATGTCTGAGAAGAATACTAGCATCACAGAAATGGGACAATTTCATATTGCAATACCTGTGAGTTGCACCCAATACTACAGATTTTGCATGAATTTTTCCACAAAATTAAGAATGCTATAACTCATAAGCCACAAAAGGTCTGGGTGTGAGACTAATGTATCAGAAAGATATCTCTAATGGGACACGCAATATGAAGCTTGAAAATCATATATACCGGTATCGTGAATTTAAAAAATAATAAATAGGCCATAGAGTTTGTACACGCATGAGTGTTTTTGGCACATGGCGGATTTTGACTTTCACATTCAATGAAAAATTTCACTACCGGTATGTGTGGACAGGATCTCCTTTTATTCTGACTGAAAGTTGTGACTGAAAATACAATTGCCATTCTTGAGAAGGCCGTTACACAATGAATATTAATTGAAAATATATTTAAGAACTGGTCATGTGATAACAATGAGAAATAAATCAAATTTAGAAGGTTGATTATGTGTTAATGAGGTTTTGATACAATCTTGCTGGAAGATGCACTGTACACAGAAATGGGTTTATGGGAATACATGCACATGTGCCATGAATGTGGGATCAGAACTTTTAAGCTATTTCTTTTCACATTTTGAAGGACAATTTTTTTTCAGGAGACATTTCTACTCCGACATTCTTCCAAACTATAACATATACAGAATAAAAAGCTTGTTTTCATCTTTACCACAGCTCAACCTTCTCTTTCATGTGTTGGCCGGAAAAGGACACTAGATCTAGAGCAGGGCTAGGATTCACATTATCTACTATTATATCCCTCATGTATAGATTTTTGCATTACGATTGTACAGAGCACGAAAAAGGGATAGTTTCACGATTAAATTTGAGAGCATGAGAAAATTTACTATTTGGCATGGTATAGTACATTCAACACACAACACACACAATTAATATCACGGTATTAGTCTCTTTTTATTCCACCAAGCTAAATTTTTGCACCTTGCACAAATGCACTTCTCAACACGAAATATTTCACTAAATTTGTTTTGTTATTTTCGCTCAAAATTAATTCAGCCATGTTCACTCTTAATCACTTCAATTATATCTTATTTAACATTGAATACAATGCAGTTGCATGGGTTGTTCTTTTATTTTGTTAACTCGGCAGAGGCCACGGTCATGTTCAAGCATTTTTCGCTTACGACATGTGGTCTCCTGCTTTTTCCTTTTGTATGAAACTTTTATTTTAACTAGAAACAAATTTTGTCAAACTTACATGCTATTCATCATATTTATTTGTATGTTTCTTTGTATTGAAATATGAAAAAGTGGAAATAAAACAAACAAACAATACAAAGTCAGGTAAATAAATCACTTTACCATTACCGGTATGTCTCACACATATACATAAATCACTTGTTACTTTTCATATTGGAAGTATCGAATACACTTGCAATTACTATTCTTAACCTTCAAAGTAACTTGTAAGGTCTGACAGACTATAAGAATTGAATAAGAAAACAAAAATTCCAAAGAAGCAAAATTGAAAATATGCTTCTTAGTCAATATTTCAAATGGCCGACAGTATTTCAGATAATCTTCATTTGTTTTCTGCCGTTTGGAAAATCAATTTCTAAATGTATAATATATTCACTTTTTGCAGAACAAAAAATTTGATTCTTAGGAATGTATTTTGCAAGATTTTTACACTTAACAGGAAATATGACAAGAATGAAATCTTGAATAACTGAGGCTCAACTTACAGGAGAATTTGTTTGTCCATTGGCATTTCTGAAAAGAAGGAATATGTCAAATTTAGTGTTTATTGAGACAATATTTACACACCAATATCTATTTAAGCAATTTGACAAATAGTATGTAAATCAGCATTTCTTCCACATGTTACGCTCAAGATGGTTGAAATTGGAATATCATTTTATCTACGTATCAGGGCGATGAGCCCCTGGACAATCACACAAGAGCTACCCTTGGTTACATAATAGCAATTGTACATGCACAAGTTTCCTTTTAATTGGGCCAAAAGCAAAATATTCTCTTTAAAAAAGGTAATTTAACTAAACATGGAATTACCCATTTGCAGCAGTAACATTTGAAGCTCAATTTTTTACTTTAATAGTATAGGGACAAGGAACCTGTTGCATCAAGAGCAAAACATGTCTTGGTGGTTAGTATTGTAATGTATTTGTTCTTAACTTACCTTTTTTTGTTTCCAAATTTTCCATGTAACCAAATACCTAAAAAATATAAACAGAATAATGAAAATTACAAAACTATACATCTTGTTCTTCTGTCCACAAGAAGGGATAACTTTCATCTGGTAATAATGATTATGTTCATCAACAAAGCATTTGTCATTTATACAGTCTGAACATAAACATTAAATCATTATCCATGTTTACATCCACAATGTATTAGGGATGGATACAACAGGGACCACTTTCTTGAAACTAAACTCTTCACTGACACATGTGCTAAAGAATCAATATAAGTTCCAATGGGATGTCCAGTTGTCTACAAATTAAGATTTACAACGGTTCCAAGAAACCGGCCCTAGTTGGTTTTACGCTTTGAGCCTGAAATAAAATGTTAAGGTTTGCAATCGATCCACATGATGCAGATGACCTTTAGAGTGAAAGTTGAACTATGAGTGAAGATATTTATAAAGGCAATCAGTAACTAATGAATTTGATGACTACTGATTAGGCATTGTCTCCATGAAACCAGTGGTGGAAAGAGATAATAACCAACTATGCATTAGTATTATAGATAAAGAAAAGTGTATTATTAGCTATAGAATGCTCCACCAGAGACCAAACACTTGCTCAAAGATTTGGGATAAGGGCTTGGGTGATAGGGTGTGGTCCAAGTTTAGGGTTATGTGTAGTGTGGGGACCACGGTTGAAGCGAGGACTTAGAATAGTGTAAGACTTTGGCTACGTAACACTAATTGTTCAATATTTTTTTTTATATAACAGGGTATATATCATGCAATAGACAGGTTCAATGACATATTTAAATTTTATGCGTACTATTTTAAACAAAGGTTGACTACCTCAAAGCTTGCCTGAGGCTTGTCCAACATATCAACAAGTAATGTATGCATACTACATGACTTCACACTAATTTTATTTTCATTTGGGGTCTGGATAAATATTTTTGGGTCTGTATGCATTGCCCTCTATATTAAAATTTTGGGGTCTGGACCTAGATTTTGGGCACAGTTGTGTCCCAGGCGCCTGTTAGTGTGGAGCCCTGTTAATGGATTCCGAGTACTGTACTTCATTCATTAATAACAGGTTAATGGAATAACTCATCTCTAGGTCCACAGGAAGAAACAACCATAACTTTGAATATGTTGGTAAACTGGCCTATTGTTCTACCTACTTTTAAACTTACCCAGGGCCAGAATGGCAAGGCAAATAACGATGCCAATAACGATGCCACAAAAAAGGCAAATGAGTACCAATCCAGCCGTTGACAATCCTGTAATGTGGAGAATAAAAATAAATAGTCTAATTATTGACATTTGGGCACTTTGTAGGATGCTGACTGCAAGCCCCCTTGTTGGCATACCCCATTTGAACTACTTTAGATATCCATTTTCTGCAGGTGATTCCCACAAATTTTGGTTGGAATCCAGCCATGGGTTTTTAAGAAGAAGAAAATGTGTAATTGCTGCCCCTGAGGAACTTTGAGGGCACTTCTCTCGGGCCTCCTTGGGGGTACGTACCCCAATTGAACACCTTTAGGTCTCCCTTGCCTAAGATTGATTCCTACCAAGTTTGGTTAAAATCCAGCCTTGCGTTTTTGAGAAGAAATTGAGAATGTAAAAAGTTTACCGACGATGCACAAAAAGCGATGACAATAGCTCACATGAGCTAAAAATGCATGTGTAGAAAAATATTCAAAAGCATTACCTGGCCTTGTAATTAATTATTTCTAATTAGGGGATTTTTTTTTAATGCAAAGATCGTTTGAAAATCAGGAATGTCACCCGCTATATTCAAATAGGCAGACTGTGGAGATTTTTGCATAAGGCTCATCAGTCATTTGTTTTTTAAACTAAAATCTCAAGTTTTATTCATGTACTCATTGCAAATTTTAAACTATAAACAAGAGGGAAATAACAATTTAATAGCAGGTTGCTCTGAATAAATATAAAAAAGTGGGGGAAAGATTTGAATGAGAGAAGTTGGAATGACATCACACTGTTGAAGTTGAAAGCGCTATACATAGGGGGAAAACTGTTGACTTTGTAAAAATTTCATTAAAATTTATTATCAGGCAATTAATCTCCTAGTTTTCCTACAAACAGAATGACTAGAATTTATTTTTTTCAGAATGTTATGGCAGAGCAGGTACATGTAGGTATAGGGGGACAAATCTAGCCTTCTCCAGATGAGAGGGCACCAAAATAACCTTGTATTTCATTTTTATTTTTGTTAAATGAAAGTGGATGGAACTACAGTTCTAAATTAGATTATTGATAATAATCTCATCTTCTCTACCTCTCTCTTGACCATTTTTAGATTCTTTTAGGTCTTGGTTGGGATTGCTGTCATCTTGGTCAGGATTGCCATCATCTTGGTTGGAATTGCCGTCTTCTCCCCCATGAGGTGCTGGGGTGGTGTTCACGTCTTCGGTTTGACAGCCATCAGCACGAGGATGGTCCCGGCAGCTTACACAGTGATCTTTAATTGTTCCAAGACTTTGTAAGAAGAGAAAAGGATGTAATAACCTCATGTATAAATCAACAACTGGTGGTACTAGTATAAATGAAAATAGATGGATAAAGGAGAAATAACCATATGATATTGGAACTTTTAAAAATATATTATGATTATCTGCAAAAGTTCACATGAGATCCTACACATATCACCTTTATTTGTTATTTATTTATTTATTTATTTATTTGTAGTTTTTAAGCATAAAAATGTTTTGATTAGCTGTGATTGTCCATTTCACGGCCTTCACATATTTTTGTTCAAGTTTTCTTTTTTGAATTCAGCATTCGTCATGACGATTGGTAAGCGAGTGAACAGGGTTGATTAAAAAGTGATGAGGCGACTTGGCTCATTCAGTAAAGCTTCTGCCTGTCGATACCAAAGATTGTGGGTTCAAATACAAAATTCAAAAAGAAACAGCACAAGGTGTTACTGCACTGTTCTCTGGTAGTTTAAGGATCAACTCCAGGTACATGTAGCTCATAAATCACAAGTGCTCTAGTAAACCTGGTGATTCACCTATATTTACCCTGGCCATGCATGCCGCCCCTGCAGGATGTATGATACGTGTCTAGCCATCTTAAAGACAATACGACTTTCAAACTATAAAGTTATTGTCTAAAAGACATCATGTACTTGTGCACTTGGCCCTTGAAGCTCTGGACATGTCACTCTAGATCTTTAGGCATTGCCAGGGCATGACGAGGTATAGATGTAGTAGCTCGGGTATTGTATTGTGAACATCATTGGGAGCAATGTTTCATAAAGACGCAGGTTATGTGGAGGAAAACGCTCCGTCCCTTGGGTAGGACGTTAAATGGAGGTCCTGTATAGAGTAAAGTCACCACCTATGCACATTAAGAACCCACTGTACTATTTGTATAAGGGTAGGGGAAAAGCCTGGTGTAGTGGTCCACCTGCACATGACCCGAAGGTCACATTGATCCAGTTTGATTTCCCCTCCCAGTCACAGGTGGCACCAAATATCAATACTTAATAATAATAATAAAGTGGTTTCCGCAGCGAAAGATCCAGCTAAGCCTATTTCATACATATTTGGAAATATTCTCTTCTGCCTTCCCATAATACTTAATTACATACAATCAAAATTCACCAAACTTTGTTATATACTCACCCTTCCTTACATTCACATTGTGTATCCTCTGTCCTGGTGCACTCAGTTTTCATATTGGCATCTGGATCACAGATGGTACATGGTCGGCAGGTGTGGTAATCAGCTTCAGCACCACGGAATGTCCCATTAGGACAATCCTGGCAAACCTTTCCTCCTACGCCATCCCCACAAGTCTGTTGCAAGACATGAAGAAATATGAGAGGAAGGTTGCTTTAACCCTGCTTAATTGTGATGTTTTAAGAAGACTACTTGTAGAAAACTATTTATCTATTTATTTTATTAATATTATTTGAACAGGGTAGTCCTTTCAGTTGTTAAATATTGTTGTCGTCGAGGCCTGTATAAAACATATATTTAAAACTGTGTATCGTTAGAAGAAAACATAAAACTAGATTTGTAATATTTGTTTGGAACAAGTATAGGTGGGCTGATCCAACAAAAAATTGAGACAAAATAAAGGGCACATTCGAGATAGCTTATTGTTGCAGCTACAACATACTCGAAGTTCAGCGTAAACGAAGCTAAAACGACGTAGATATTGCTCGCGAAAGACGGGAATGTAGAATCGAGTTTTGAGAAAAAGTCATGTCCCATAGAGAATACACGCAAAATGTAAAAAATTGACATGCCTCCTATAATCGCAGAAATACGCCATGATGCCTTTTGAGGCTGTGCACAACAGTGTAATGAGGTACCCGAGTACACTCCCAGGCTTACAAGCGAATGCTCGAATATTCGGACGCCATGTTTTTTTATAATTTTTTTGAATTTTTTTGATTTTTTTGATTTTTTTTGCCACCACCATACCTTTGGAGCAGTATCCCAGTTCTGTCGCCGAAAACGGATCCAATTTTACTTTGAGTTGCAGTTGAAGGCGCTGATTTAATAATAATAATAACAGTAAACAATGCTGTTTTAAAAACCAAAGATGGCAGAATAATCCATTTTCCTACAAGTCCAAACAGAAATCCAGACATTTGGTCCCAGTTTGTGAGTGGTGAGTATGACAGTGCTTGAGTTGGGAAACATTTTTACCGACGACACCATGCCAGCGGTTGCCGCTCACCCAGGCACGGGTAAGTGTCGGCCTGGACAGATTTTTTTTTTTTTTTTTTTTTTTGCGAATGAATATTCGGGTACGATTTCTCGTACCCGAGTAGTTGTCAACCGTGCGGGTACTCGAGCATTCGACTACACGTCGCAGCCCTAATGCCTTTGTCAAAATGAAGGATAAAAACGACTGTATTTGTAGAACATTGTCTCAGCTAGAACATATCAAAATTTAGAAGAAAATCGATCAACATTTACAGAGATACAATCAATTTTCCATAAATATGCTGACGTCATAATATGCAAATTGGAATTTTGAGTTTGGAGGGCATTATGATGACGTCATGAGTTAATTGAGGGTCAAAAGAAACATGAAACAATATCTCTGAATCATACTCTATTAAAATATGAAAACAAATTGGGGTCACCTTGCATCCTAAAGAGCTACAATGGATTTTGTATAGGCATGTTTTTGCCCATATATGCTATGTATTACAAGAGCTCGCGCGCACTGGAATTTATGTTAAACGGTCGATCATTCCGAAATTATAAGGTGGTCTGTACGTTATACAGCCCACCTGATAACCCCAAAATACTATGTAAACAGAGGCGGACTAGTAATGGTGAGTTTTAAGATTTTTCCCCTAATGGTCACTCAAAGGGCTTGAGGGCTGGTTGATTCATACGTCAGAAGACAGGTCCATCACAATTTCCAAACCCAAATTCAGTCCCATTTCTCCCCTGTATATGAGATATTCCAAGTGGTTGAGCATTGGGGGGGGGGGGGGGGGGAACCCAAACTCATATCAAGGCTTGTACAGAAATAATTGCTCTGCATCCTTGGAAGTAGACTTGAAAGTTTATCAATAGCAGTTCGGAGTTTCCTTACGGTCTAAATAATACAGCATTCCTGAGTTTCCTTCTCAATGAGCCAATGTGGATGAAAATTACTTAATTAAAAAAAATTATTACAAACAATTATTCACAATTAAAAAAATTAATAAATTTAAAAAAAAAATTTAAAAAAAAATCGCAATTTGTACAAGAAAATAGGGATTTTAATGTCAAAATAGTGATTTGGCCTTTTTGAAGAGCCCATACATGTACATGTATCTATAGTGATTACAACTTTCAAACATTCATAACTTTCTAAATTTTAGTCTGATTTTATTTCAACTTTCACCCGTCTACTTCACTAATTTTTCTGCTTTCCTCTAGAGTTGTTTGTTATCAAGGTTGGATTTCTCTTTAAAGAGTAACCAATATTCTGTCTAACGATACCTTAGTTGATATGCTCTTTGTTAAAATGACAAAATCTTGGCTTCTCTCCCATCCTTTATTTAATGTAAGCCTTATCTTTGAGTCACTTAAATGGGCAAAGTTTACTTGGGATTTTTTCATAAAATTCTACTCTTACTATCTTTGGTACCATAGTTATCAACATGTGAACTCTCTTGCATTAGCTAATTATTTTACATTAATAAGCCTCAAAGTCTGCATGTGCTGTTTGAGACAAATACCTTATGCACCTTGCACACCTTTTCAAAACCATGATAAATGGTGCAATGGACAACTTAGCTGAGAGATCTTACATATCATGAAACAAGAAGTTAGTAGGTTGTTTAAAATAATTCAAGGTTACCCTGTGGACTGAAACATAGTCCTGTGAAAGCATAGATACATTGGATCCCTTTAAACTATGAAGCATGAAGCAGAATTTGGGTTTTTTAAGGATTTAAGACCAAAGTAACACATACATAAGGGCTTACCCACTTTGGTGTATCCGCCAAACTTACAAGGTACAAGGAGATTTTGATGGCACTTGTTAAAAACCCCGATGCTCGCTCATCCGTGGCAGAAAACTTATGGATAGGGTATCATTTGACAGAAAACAAGTTACTCTTTACGATGAAATGGATTTCAAGGTCACGTTGATTACGACTTTTTAATCCTAAGCTACTAAAGTTAGGTATACACCATTTGTAATATGCACTATGTAGTACTTACAGCCGTGTTCCGCTGACCGGCAGGACATAGGCACAATTCACAACTACTAGTAGCAGTAGTTGAGTCCCAGTATTGGTTCCACTTACACTCCTCCTTGGATTGTCTTTTTCCTCTAGACAGAATTCCAGTCTGATGAACAATCAAAATAAAAGGACTTGAAATATCAGAGATAGTACCTGACATAAAATCATTTAGTTTGGCAGACTACCAAGTTAATTTTTTTTTAGAGTAATAATTTTAATAAAGTTAAACATATCAAACTTTACCGAGCTACATTCAGTATAACTATTCATGTACATGTACAGTAGTACACTTTTAGTCAAATCTTTTAATTGCTATGTTTGTATTCTATTCACTTTATCATTTTCAACTTGTGTACATGGCTTTTACTTTGGATAGTACTTATTACAGATATTTAAAACAAAGGTTAAAGTGAAAATGCAGAAAATCCATAATAAGAAATAGATTTTAAAGTGAGAAACGAACACACAAATCAGCAAAAAAATAAAACCCAAACATGCAGAATAGAATATAAGTGTTATTCAATGAAATAGAGTAAAATACAGTTCATAAAACAGTGATAAGTGCAGTGAATTAACATTAGAATGGGGAACAACAGAATGAAAGTTCCATTTAATAAAATATACAATGAAACACAATGAAATACTATGAAACAAAATGTATATGAATCTTACAGGGCTGTGACCCAATTATTTATCAGCATCGATCACTCCCATATTCAATTGATATTAATATTGTGCAGCAAAAAGTCTAATTTGGTTGTGAAATATTAGTCCATAAAAACAATTAATACATGCTCATGCAATAAAGAGATGGACTGCATGAGCCAAAAATGAGCATGCAACATTAAATATGTTATATGTTGTCTATTTTGAATATTCAGATTTAAATCATACAGTATATCATTTGAATAGTTTATTGAGAATAATGAAAATTGCAGCCTGATGGCTGAATTACATTCAGTTTACAATAAAAGCACATGAAAGACTTACATGTACATGTAGCAATGTTAAAACAATTATTACACAATTCTCGCAAGAATACATTCAAAGATAAAACCAAGAAGATATATTATGAAAAAAGTCTATATATGACCAACACTATTCTGAAAGTTAACACATACAGTTGTGATGTTGTATCTCTCTTTTAATACTAAAAAATAATAACTTAACAATGAGAGAAATTTTGAGGAAAAAATAAAGCTACTACATGTACCTACTACCGGTATATCCTTTTGACCGATGACATTGGAAATGAGTTCAGACTTCATAATATCCAAAAATTGGAATACATTAAAATATTTATAACTACCAGACCTGCCAACCTCTGGAGTTCAAAAACTGTATTCTTTAATCCCATAAGTTGTATTTTACTGACAAAACTTGTATTCTTTAAAAACACATGTGCTGTTACGCGAATCAATGCTCTTATAGTTTGTAAAAAACAGCTGCAGAATTTTTTTTATGGATCATTGGTTGATTATGCATGATCTCGTCACGAATGGTGTGTTCGATGAACCAATGAACATTCCCAAATTGCCGATGTGAGATGCTTGTAGGATACTTTGCAGGACAGAATGGGCATTTCACCATAGAAAATGGCACACACACAATAAACAAAATTATTTTAAAAAAATATTAAAAAAAAAAAAAAAAAAAAAATCATTTTTGTTTCGTTTTTGAAAATCATATTTTATTGAGAAAAATCGTACTGTCGTATTTGCTTCTAAAAATCGTACGAAATATGACTAAATCATACTGGTTGGCAGGTCTGAACTACATGTACTACCACGTCTGTGATAAGTAATTAGAAGCCGTTTGTGTCTAGAAGCCTTGAGAGGTATGAGAAAAGGCTCTTCCTATATTCAGTTCTGCATTTCGGTTCAATAAAGATTGTATTTTTTTCTCAGGAGTCTGGTATATGAGTTTGCTTCGAAACCAATGATCTGGACATCCAAATGTGAAAGCAATACAAACAAAATTCAGTCATAGCTGCCTTCATTGCCTTCAGAGCACTCTCAAATGAATGATATTTATGGCCCAGAATAGTTCTGAGGGCTTTTGGACATTTGCTTTGAGTCAATGTCATTGAACTATGCCAAAGCAGGCAGGCATACTCAAGTCAAGTAGGAGCGGATATATGTACACAGTGAACAGGTCAGGTAGGGAGAGTACTTACAGTGATCTATGTACATGTACCAGGCGCATACGCAGGGGGGGGGGGGGGGGTTGTGGTTAACCCCCCCCCCCCTTGGGTTTTTTTAATGTGTATGTTTTGTGTAAGTTTTTTGGAAAACCCTCCTTTAGATTTTTTTTTTTTATTTAAAAAAAAAAAAAAAAAAAAAAAAAAAAAAATATATATATATATATATATATATATGCCAATGGCTGACCTAAAAAGGTGACCTTACCCCCCCCCAACAGAACAAAATGTCAATTTTTCAAATTTCGAGACAAAAAAAAAGTGACCTCTTCCCCCCCCCCCCCCCCCCCCCCCCCCCCAACTTATTCAGCGGCTGGGTGAGTCGTTGCGAAATTTTGGACCCGATTTTAAAACCCCCCTTGAAAAAATCTGCGTACGCCACAGACATGTACATCCATCGATTCACTGAAATCGGACACAATGTCAAGTATAGTTTTTGTCAAGCTGAAATATTATATCTGAACAATTTTGGTAATAAATGAACTGAATGAATGACTGTGCTAAAACAGAAACTTTACATTTTTTCAAAACTGAAAAAAGAAACCCAAAGAGACAATCAAAGAACCAAAATATTATTAATGCAGCAAACATTTGTAAAAAACACAAACAAAATCAAATCTTTCATGCTCTTTTTGCTAGGGAAATGCTTGTTGTAATAAAATGAATGTACATGTAGTATGTACAAGACCTGTGAGAATGCGGTATCTTGTTTCTAATTATTGGTTAGCACAGGGTTAGAGTAGAGACAGTGAGAACAAACAACAGAAAGGATTAACAAAACTTTTTAAATTTCAAAATATCCACCATCATAACCAAGAGTTCCACACATTGATACTAATCCAAACACTTGTACCTTGTTTGTAACACGAGAAGTTGGCCTGCAGGTAAGCAATGAGTAAAGCAAGGAATGCATAGCTTTAAAGGAAAAATGTCAGGCATGAGGCAGAGAAATTCCCCAAAAGGAGGAAGATTAAATGGAGGTCCGTGGGTGATGCCCCTGGCGGGGAGGGGGGGGGGGAGGGGGGTAGGGATAGGGCTAGGGTAAGGGTTAGACAATTTTTTTATATTTTTAAAATCAGCGGAAATCTACCGATCGGCAAAGGAATTTCATCCCTGGAATGTAAAAATAAACTTAAAGGATGCAAGATGTGGTTATATAAAGAAAAATGGGGAAGGGGGGGGGGCAGGGGGGACATGGATTAGCATACTGTTATGTTTAGAAACAGGTTCATTGAAAGCTGTTCTCTACACAGATTGAAAAGCACATGGATATTGAGTCTGGATTAAACTACCAAAGCAACCACACGTGTTTCTGCAGGCTCCATTTTGTTTGTCTCTATACTTATATTTATTTAGCTTAATAGGTATTACTTTCCAACCCACAACACAACACATACCATCATGAAATGAAGGCATTTATTCATTATCAAAACTTCTTATACCTGATTTCAAGCATTTGGTTATTCGCTTTATATGGTAAAAGTGCTAAGTGTATGATAACGATACAAAAACTTTCTTACATAGTTTTATGAAGCTATGTACTACAGACTTTGTTTCCATCAGATGTCATTTTAGGGAAATGATGGGACTCGGATTTGAACTCTGGGTCTGTGTATCTGGCAGATCAGAGCACTGACCACTGGACCAACTCACATCTTCCTAGCTTTAAAATAGACCTAAATGTACATGTTATAACCTTTCAAAGTTTCAACACAGTATCCTACATTGAACTAACACCTGGAAGAACAGCATATAACTCAACTGACATAATAAAGATGACACCCTGTCAGTGTCAGATCTTAGCCCTGGGGTCGACCCTGTCTTACGACAAGTTGGATTCTGTTGCAATGAATTATAGTTATCAAAGAACTATCTAAAATAAGGTAACTTTAAACGTCTATATGACTTGTTGGTTTAATGGCATAGAAATAAAATATATATGATATCAAATACAATATTGAGTGCTTTAAGTATGCCATATCAGTCTTGTTTGAAGGCACCAGAACAAAATCTCTCTCTCTCTCTCCTCTTTTACTTCATTTCCAAAGTATGTCACATTTGGTAGGACTAGGAGGGAGGAACACATGCCTGTTGCTCTTGAATTAATCCACCTATAATGTAACCTCTGCCTCACTCGAGTCTTCAAATATTACGAAAGTAACTCAGAGAAGGTGAGAGCACATGTACATACCGATTTTGTGTGTCCCCCTGGTATATTACACACACAGCATGCCACCAAAAATGCCAACACCCTGAGAAGAAAAAGAACAGACATTCATTTATTTCGGACTGACATCAAATAAAAATGTTTATTGATTCTCAAATTTCTGCTTCACTCATTTACAAATTGCAATTATAATGTATTTAATAATAACAATAATAATAATAATAATCTTTTAAAGTCTACTCCAAATTTTATCAAGTTAAGCCGAAAATGGAAATTCTTTTTGCCCAATTGATCGTGAGCCTGGCAGCCACTGAGCAGTGCGAGATCGACGTTGCTCTATCCCTTATTGTTGAACGCTAAACAAGGTAGCATCAACTCCCGTCTTTTAATGTCTTTTGGTATGACGCGGCCGGGGTTCGAACCCACGACCTCCCGGTTGTGAGGCGGACGCTCTACTTTTAAATCAAAAGAGCAATTTGAAGAATTTAACATGCAATACCTCATAAATCTTTTAAAGGTAATGCAAAGTTTCTGGAAATTTTGAAAATTGTCCGGATAGTGATTTTTTACAATTTTTATATATTCCTGTCGATGAATTTTAAGCACTAGAAAATTTAGCCCCTAAAACACTTCTGCTTTCAAGAAAAATTTAATATAAAAAATTACCGGTGCTCCCAGTAAATTTTGATAAATTTGAAATACCGTATTAGCCGGCGTAAATGCCGCAGTATTTTTGGAAGAGGAAATATCTAAAAGTCGGGGTGCGGCCTTTGCGGCGAAAAAGTATAAAAAAATAAAAACCTAAGTCAAAACCAGCACGAATTTGCACATATGGGACTGCGAACGGTACAATAACGATACCACTATGGTACAGGACATTTCCACACATCTTACCAACAATTTTATCTTGCATTGTTGACATGAAGACGAAAATAACTTCCTTAAACAACATTTGCCGATATATCTTGATCTAGTTCGTGCTAAGTTCGTGCCAATGCATTGCAAAAGTAAAGGAAGGGACCGTTTAATGGAGCTGCCACGAAGCATCCATCCGAAGTCGCCATTTTGTTTTCCATTTCATGCAATTTCGCATTAAACCGTACATTGTGGTAGGGGTATATCGGACACCAAATCTGCCTGCCATCACTTTTTTAGCTAAACTTCCAGTAAATTAAAAGAATATTGATGAATTTGGTATCTGACAGTTGGTAAAAAAAAAATTAGTGTTTCACGAGAAAATTATGATTATTTTGTTTTGTCCGTTTGTTTTCCTTTATTTTGTTTTTTTTTGTTGTCAAAGTTGGGGTGCGGCCTATGCGGTGCTGCGGCCATATCGCCGGCAAATACGGTAGCGGCGACCATGAAAATCTCAGAATATGTAGTTGTGATATCCAAATGGGAATAGCTAATCGGTCGATTTTAGTCAAGAAACATTGTTTTATAGCTTACCCGGTAATAAATATCTTGACCTTGAGAGGGATCTTTACAAAATAAAGAGTTTATTATTTACAATTTCATAACTTTTAGACTCAATTTCAATCGCGACAACGATCACTGAATATTGTAGGATCGCATATGCTTCCAATATGTTGATTTGAACCAAATTCATGACCCCATACCAAATCTTGTATTACCTTTAAAAGGTTAAGTATTTCACTTAAAGATAAAGACCAGTTATGGTCATGCGATTGCATTGTGAAAGAAATGTTGTGGAATCAATCAGAGAAGGTTGATCATCTAGCATATATACCTTACTGAACAAGCGCCCATATTTCTTATCATTTTAATGATTCCAGAACCTTGCAGTACACCGCCACTTAGGCGCTTGTTCAGTAAGGTACCCAAAATATGACCCATAACTCCGGCGTGGAGACCCTACTAAAACACACCCCCAATTTAGGTAAATACTAAATGTGAGGAGCACACGTCACATCTGTGCGGCAATTTAAATGTTTTGCTTGAAATAACCAAAAGAAAAATCGCTCTTAAAAAATCACCTGATTGAGTACGCCGCGCCTGTGATATTTGGCAGTTTTAAATTTAACCTTTGATTTGTTTACTAGGCCTAGACCGAAGGCTTCAGTCTCTAATATCGACGGTTGTTCCGCTGAGATTGCATCTGGCTCCTCTGACCCTAGACCGAAAGCTTCAGTCTCTATATCGTCGGTTGTTCCACTGAGACTACGTCTGGCTCCACTAGACCTTCGGATATAGGTCTAGTGGAGCCAGACGTAGTCTCAGTGGAACAACCGACGATATAGAGACTGAAGCTTTCGGTCTACTCTGACCCATGATGGCTGTCAACAAATGTCAGTTTTATTAAAGAAATGACCCATATCAGACAGTTATTTCTGTCTAGTTTACACAAAACTAGAGTCTAGATCAAAAGCTTCAGTCTCTCTATATCGTTGGTTGTTCCACTGAGACTACGAGTACGTCTGGCTCCACTAGATGGGGAATGTCAACATATGTCAGTTTTATTAAAGAAATGACCCATAATCAGACGGTTATTTCTGTCTAGTTTAACATGCTATAATTTTTGAAAACTGGAGTGGACTTAGGCCTACTGGCTACTTAGATCTAGGATCTACTTGGGCTTTAAGACTAAGACTAAAGACTAATAATAATGTGACATGTTAGGAATGTACATACCGGTACTCTTGCATGAAGAAATTCATCTTTATTTGAGAGTTTGTGAGGGTACGGTGAGCTGAGAGAGAGGAAATTGAAGTCTCGATCACCTTGTGCATGCATGCAGTGCACGGAGAATGCCAGTGCCGTCAGCTCAGCCGTCTACTACTACTAGTACGGTACGCGTACGGTTGCTGTAGATCTATGTTCGGCCTTCACCACTAGTATTTGACTGTTAAAAGCCTATAATTAATCTGGTTCTTTAGTTTAATTTAATCAGTCGAGGTTGTCGATTCGTAACACCATGCATGTCATAATAATTTAGGTGAGAATCAAGGACATTCGTCTATTTTTCGGCTCTATAGAATAGATGACTAGTGAAGTCTAGATGATCCGCACCGTACCGATAAACTCAAGGGCTAGGGAGCTCCGACGCCCACAACGTCGGCGTACGGTCGGAGCTCCCTGGAGTTACGTACCGGTACCGGTATATCCCATGCATGCGGCATTCATTCATTCATTCATTCCACTGATCTCTACGGAAGAGATCAGTGATTCATTCATTCATTCGGCATGCACATGTATGGGGCGCCAAGTGTAACACTAACACATGTGATTCTGTCACGAAATTAATGTTTTTGTCACCAAATCATCCCACCATATGATTTTGTCACCAAATCATCCCACCATATGATTTTGTCACAAAAGCAATATCATCTATTGATTTTGTTATGAAAGCAAATTATCACCTATTGATTTAGTCACAAAAGCAATCGAACAAAAGTGGAAACACGTTATCACTGCACTGCACATCTCACCCACACTTGACACAGTGTCACTCCCTCTCATGCAGTCTCGGTACGGTACCACTTCTCACTGCCACTGGTTGCTCCGGTCTTTGTAAGCTAGCTGAAATCAACATTTTTATCATGTTTACATTACGTGTAGACTGTACTATAGGCCTATATACATGTAGTTTAATTGTAAACAAAACAGAGAAAAGGTAAAAATTGTGGTTACCATATGTTTGACCATCGAACACAGATAATAATAGACTAGTCTAACTCCAGCAAAGCATAAAGAGTTAATCATAATATAATAATAGACCGAAAGCTCTAGCTTAGTCTAGGCCTATACTATAAAGTACCGATTTCGAGTGAAACAGTTAGATTTGTACAATGTGTGTTTGAAATGTTGAGAATCGGTAAGACAGTAGCACAGCCAGGATAGTAATGCAGCTGCTATATTGTGTGTTTGACGGGATGTTTTTATAAACTGGGAGATATTCTACATCGAAGCAGCAGGAGAGCGGGAGGAAGAAGGGCGTGGTGACTGGAGTCTATGACAGAGACGCCAAGTTCAAATATCGGCAATGCGTGACATTTTAATTTTTTGGCGCACAAGCGCGCGTGCGAGGGTATAACACACGTATAAGGTATAACCTTTTTTCTAAATCTAGTGCGCGCGCCCTGCGTGAGAGCATTTCCAGACCCTCCAAATGCGTGATGTCACGTCTAATGCGTGACACTTGGTAGCTTTGCTATGAGCTGGTGGCACAGGGAGGGGGGGGGGGGGGGAGAGTGAGCATGGTGGCGTGAGACTCCCTCCAAATGCGGGAGGGTTGACAGCCCCGATTTTGATGAGATTTTCAGTACTGTGCTCTTTAGAATATAAGGATTAAGATGAGATCAAGCATTAAGATTAATATGACAGAAAGTATCGTTTCAAGTGAAATGTTAGGAATATATAGCTCCCCATCATACTACTCAACCAGGATCTGGACGTAGAGGCATCCCAACTTGCATCCAGAAGATGAACTTAAGTATTAATAATGGATAGCAAATCGTCCTCTGAGTCCTACGAGTTTTCAACTCCTACATCAGTTACATTAGTTACCAATGCAGCCAGTTTGAAATTTCCTCATGTATATAGTAACTACAACTTTAATAATTCATATCTAGATTAATTCTTATTGTTTGTCTGTCTTTGTTCAAACTTTCGCCAATCTGCTTCTCTAATTTTTTAACTATATTTCAGAGCAATTTGGTATTAAGGTTGGATTTTCGTTTAAACCTATGACATGTACATTGTAGGTCTACATGTTTGTGAGTTATGGAGGAGCTATACCTATGACACTTTGACACTATGACCATACCTATCTGCTATGCACATGTACTTGTGCCAACTGACCCAATCTTGTAATTTTTTCTTTCACAGGTCAATATTGTCAAACTAGATATATTTGCCAATTATCTAAATGGATCGGACAGCTTATGTGTCACATCTGGGTCATGTCATTAAATTTGATCTGCTTCCTGGCCCTTCGCAGCCCACCAATTACAGCGCAGACTCCGTATTCAGTGCAAGTGAGAGACAGACGTTTGAACTTCAAGCAAAGTCTTTTAAATTTTCTTTAGAGAGGAGGTCTTTTGAAGAGGAGACGCAGAGCAAAACTCATGCACTGAGGCATGACTGTGCTGATGGTAGAATTGTGTTGGCACAATGCATTAGAGAAAGCCACACAGGCGTGATCTTTCCATGCGTACTGGTCCAAAGCAGGGTATCAGCTAAAGATTTGATCTCTTCACTTTTCTTTTATGTACCGTCCAGTAACAAGATCTTTTTATATGGGGAGTTCACTTCTGAACAGGCCATTCCCAAAGACAATGTGCATTTAACTGATGGGCCAGCTGCGTGTTGGAGGGTTGATGAAATGAATCAATTTTTTATTGCCAAGAGAGATGCAGAAAATGGAAAATTCAGAGTGCATTGGTTTGTAGATGTGATTGACGCTAAAGCCAGTAGCATCATGTACTGCTCAATGCAACCTGATAATGATCTACATATCATTACTACCTCCAAGATTAAAGTGTGTGCTGGTGATGACAGCATAGGATGGATGAGTTTGATATGGAACCCAAAGGACAGTTGCCATTTGACCGATTCGAAATGTTTTGTGCCAGGGGTCTATGCTTCAATAGCTTGCTGCATGCTCTTAGAGATTACTGAGCAAGAGAATGTACACATATCACTTGATGAACCAGAGTGCTGTGGAGAGCGCCTGCCTCTAAAACAGTCCTCAACAGTTTCGCCATTGAAGAACACGGCCTATGTAGCAACATCCATGAAACAGCTCTTGAAATTCAAGAATGGTGTATTCTGCAAACTTGCCAGCATCCCATTTGATGATGCGGTTGATATCGTTTCCATGGAAACAAGAGGAGAGAAGATGCTTGCTGTAAGGTCTAGAGGAGGTGAAGTCTGTGTTATTAGTTGTACATCCTTTCAGGTGAGCATGCAGGTGATGCATATTCATATCAAAATTTCTTTTGGCAAGACAATAATCTACATTTGCCACTCAATCTCCACCCAGGTGAATTAAAATGGTTATCTGAGAAAACATTCCTTCAATGGTTGACTACCCTATCATGGTATCTCATCTAGTTGAGCTGGACCTAGGTTTTGGGCCCTCAGGAAGAACACCCGTTAGGCCTAAAATAAAAAGTTGTTGTTTTGCCCTTTAGGTGCCAAAACACGAGTCAGTTGGTCAGATTTTTTTTTTTTTTAAATTCTCCGCCCTCTTTGGGCCGATATTTCTCAGTTTATAATACTTTAATATTGTGTTTCAGCATCATCATTCCATTCATATCTTTTTTATGATTTTGGAACTAGGGCAGAAGACAAGTAAGAATTTGGGAATAATTTGATATTATGCATTTATATACCATTTTAACAAACAAAATACATATTTTTGTATTCATTAATAAAAAATAATTAAAAAAAAAAAAAAAAATCTTAAAATGCCGACCGTAGATTTTCAGATTTTTTGGTCGGTCGTAAAGGGCAATAGGCTACAACAAGTTTTTATTTTAGGCCTTATGATATGATCAGGCTTCCCTGAGTGAATAAGACGGTATCATTATTACGTAATACAAATTATATTGGGAAATGTGTCACAATTCGCAAGATTATTTGCTGAAAATATTGGTGGTTGACTCTTTTTTGATGGAATCTTTACTGAAGAATATAAGAAATCTGTGCTATTTGTCCTACAAGATAAATCTCATACCAGGGCGCGACAAACCCGCTTGCCCGACGTCCCGGGGCAACCAAATTGAGCCGTCGGGCAAGTAAATCAAATTATCACTTGCCCGATTCGGGCAAGTGATACTTTTACAGTAATTTCCTAGTGTCCAAGAACTCTACCATTCACCCGTCAACTTCTTACCCGTCGTCAAAATCCAGAAGCAAAAAAGCGATCGTTCCGATTTCGAAAAAACTTCACAGACAGCTAGCCAGCTCAGCTAGCTCAGCGCGCATGCAACAGTGACACTTCAAGCCATGAATGCCGCTCCGCCTCCACGCACGGCCGGCCGTGAGCTAGCTAGAGACAGCTAGCGCGATCGTACCAGCTGCGAGCTTATTCGCGCTCTCTCTCTCTAGCTCTGCAGGCCGCACCGACAGGCCTTTGCTATTCTCTGATTGCCGATTGGTTGAATCACGCCAAATATGACGTCATTATTCTAGGGAAATGAACACGTGCGAATCGGAATGGAATAAACAACAGGGATTTTCTAGTAAGTACAAAAAGTCAAATGTTTGATATTTATTCATAATGACTGTTAATGATTGTGAACATATTATTTAAAACTCGCTGCTCATATAAATCAGATGAATGTTTTTGTCTCGTTTTCAATTTATTACTGCGGTCTCAAGATCCGACCGAGCGAGTCATTTTGATAATAGTATCGAGACCCCCAGAATATAAGCCGTTGTTGTTTTGTTTTCATGGTTTTAGCGACGTTGTTTAGTCTAGTTTTCGCATACTTATCCGAGATTTATCGTAAAATATCTTCAATATTATTATTAAGTAAGAATTTACAAATTTTGGCATGATATTTATAGCAGTGAATGATGAAATAAAAATGTCCGTACTTTATTTAAAATAGTTGATTACCCATTATTTACATGACGTTTCTTGATGGAAGAGTTGACCCAAATTATTAACAGCTGAAAATTAGCCTACGTTTCCAAATGACAGCGGCTTGCACAGACACACTGTACATGTATGTGCATTAATTTGCTATCTAAAACACTAACTTATCATTACGAGATAATAAATGCTTTAACCTCGAGTCCTTTTTCGCTTTAAAGTTTTGGGCAAGTGGAAATATTGTTTGGGCAAGTAAATTGAAAACCCACTTGCCCGACAGGGCAAGTGGTGAAAAAAATTCTTGTAGCACCCTGCATACACTGCAGAAATTTCCCAATCTTCGACATCCAATGTTAGTTTTTGACAGTTCATTTATGGTGATTATAACCAATTAATAAATATACACAAACTTAATAAACTTAAAAGCATGTGACAAATCCATTTGATATAGATAAGAAAAGAAAGGAATAAGAAATGTCAGTCATTTTACATTCTAATAACAATTTTGATCTTCTTCCTAACAAATACACTATAGGTCATTCAGGAATGCAAGAATGTCATGTGTCTTTTGGTTGATAATATCCTTGGCAATGGTAGAGACCAACTACTGCTTCTCTTGAACTCCAGTAAAGACCCTCCTAAACCATTCCCAGAGTTCATCCTCACTGACCTAGATCTGTGCCACATCACAAGCAGTGACCAGCTACAGCATGATGGGAGAGGTCAGAGGTCGGATGATGGACAGTCTGCCCCGACCCCGAGGAGCCTCATCACAGCAATGCAAGCTTTGGAAGCTAAAGTGGAGGTACAGCTAACTCTTCATAAGTTGAATCTGCAAAAATATGTAGTTCGACTTATGCAAAATATGACTTTAGAAAATTTGTAAATAACACGTTTTGCATAGTTTGTTAAAAAAAATGATTTGACTTAGCGAAAAGTAAATTTGTTTGACATTGAGTTATGCAGAGTTAACTGTATATTAAATAATTCTGATTTGATAAAGAGATAATTTGAATCTGGAAAATTACAGATTATGTGTAACTTCTTCTGTCCCACTTAGTTTCTTGACAGTGTCAAGAGGATAATAATTTACTGAATTGATAAAAATGAAAGTTTCTGCTTGAATGTAATTACGATAAGCAAAGACTTTCTTTTTTAAGTATGCATGTAAGTATCTAAGGCAACCATTTAAGGCTATTTGATGGGATATGATATGCCACCCATATTAAGAAAAGGGTACAGCATTACTTCCAAGGTTGCCATTTTTGTCCCTTTTGCAAAAAATCCTGTACGCCATCCAATTTATGTGAGTTATTTTAGTTGTCACTTTGGGAACAAAGACAAGACTTGTAAGTTGAGTGATAAGATCTCCATTGGTCAATCACACCCAGGCTACTGCTTGATTACACATACCTTGAAGGTACTGATCTGTTCTGTGTTTGGTTTCAGAATGGTCTGACATCACTGAGGGAGCAGGAGCGGAGCAAGAGGCTCAAGGACCGCATCATATCACAGTCAGTGGAGAACCTAGCTCAGATGGCCAACGGTATGTCCAGTCCAATTCAGAGACAGGTTAGGCTCAACAATTTTAAGAATTTCCATTCCATTTTTATATATCACTTAAGTTTTTCCATGCTTTTATGTGATCTGAATATTAATATTTGTTAGGCCAGATGAGCAAGTACATTGCATGTCTGTGCCAGTCAACCTTAGACTTTAAGAAATTTTATTAGAGGGACTTTGTAAATTGAAGGTTTAATGTCTAGTACCTACAGGCACTAGGGCACCAACTTTGATTAATGTTTTATCTGCTGAAAGCAAGAAGGTTGATAAATCATACCCCTTTCCCATATCTCTAGTTAGTACCTTTTTATTTCTCATAAGCTGATATAAGAGTATCTTATAATTTACATGTAGTTTCTCTTTCTTCCACTCTTCCAGCCAACTCTTGTCCACCTGTGTGGGACAACCCCTAGTAACCCATCGCTTGCTCCTACATCAGGGAGTGACACAGGTGGCAGGTTAAAGGTCACTGGAGGATGGCAGAGGATTGTCAATAAGAAGTGGGTCATTGGATTCAAGGTCACAAATGAGAACCAATGGTGAGTCGATGAATGGAAATTTATATATATGTTGTGAGGTGCCCTTTCCATTATGTAAAATTTTAGAAGTATATGACATTATTTATTAACTCATTTCTTTTCTGTAGAAAGAGATTCAAATAACGTCGACCTTGATGATGGTATTATTTACATTTTGCAGATTGATGTTTACCAGCAACTGTTCAAATATATGTTCTCATTCTAGGGCTGTATCAGGTGTGAAGTTATTGATTTCGCCTTGGAAGACCAACTCGTCTCAAGAACCAGTTGGATGTGAAGGCTGTATCCAGCACTCGGTGTCCAGAGGTATTACTGTGGACAGTGCTGAGACAGAGTCGCAAGAACCACATCTGGCTCCACCAAGTAAAAGAACTAAGCTTCAAGACATTGAGGCACCAGCAGCAAGGAACCATGGAGCAACATCCGCATCGTCGTCATCACCAACGTTTAGACTAGCAGGAAGTCTGTCATCCCCCGCATCACCTCTGATGTCAGGAGGGAGCTGCGATACTGTTGCTATGACGACCATACCAGAGTTCCTGGATGGACCCGTTGCCTCTCGATTGCTGGTTCTGCAGTGGACAAGCCACCGTGCATTTCCTCAAGAAGCGCAAAGTGGGACCAAGAGGCCGAGGGTGATGTCGGTGATCTGTGGGTCTGTCCATCTTGCTGCAGCTGATGTTGTTGGGTCTAAACTGGATGTGAGGTTACCAGCTGATGTTGTGAGATCCAAACTGGATCTGAGGTTACCAGAAATCCATCCTACACTCATCAAGCCACTACCACTTCACCTGAACCAGAATCAAAGTATGATTGCTTTCTGGTCATGCACCATGGTCAATTTCCTACACTAACTGAGTTTTCAAATTAAATCCTGGACTAAACAGTATACCTCTAGGCTCTTTCTAACCCAAACCCTTAGCCTGACCTATATTATAATCATTTCATTGAAATCTGAGAAAGGAGGATGAAGGGAAGGGGGGGGGGGTAATCTGTTCATCTTCCCCCCAGTGTGAATAGGTAATGTTCACATATCTACACAACTGCTGTGTTGCCGATGGATCGACATTTGCCACTCTCCACCCATGTGTAAATGGTTACCTGGCAATTTCTGGGGTAATAATAATTGCATGGTCCTCAGGAAGAAGGAAGAACAGCATTGATGATGATGAAGCTTCCCTGGGCAAATAAAAATTATTATATTGTTATTTTTCAAGTGTGATGATAAAGATTATGGTAATAGTATAAACAGAACACTGCCATTTTCATGCTCGTGGCTTTAAATAGTGACTTCTTTTGTCTGTACAACAGAGGGAGTGCTATCAAAAACAGACAAGCTGGCTATGGATGCATCTCAGCTTTCCACCTCTATCAGGGTCACATCCAGATACACCTCCTTGCAAAATCTTCACAGCGTGCTCTTGTGCGATATGGGCTTCCAGGAGATAGAAGGCAACACGTGTCTGTGTAAATGTAACAGCGGTCTGCTGAGGGGAGCAAGGGTGTATTTGGAAAATGTCAGGAGCCACAGTGCCCAGCTGAGAGTGTGCACAAGGTACAGTGTATTCATTATCTTCGTCATCACCATAGTCATCATCTTCCCTATCACACTCTGCATCATCATCATTGTCATCATCTTCCCTATCACACTCTGTATCATCATCATTGTCATCATCTTCCCTATCACACTCTGTATCATCATCATTGTCATCATCTTCCCTATCACACTCTGTATCATCATCATCTTCCCTATCACACTCTGTATCATCATCATTGTCATCATCTTCCCTATCACACTCTGCATCATCATCATTGTCATCATCTTCCCTATCACACTCTGTATCATCATCATTGTCATCATCTTCCCTATCACACTCTGCATCATCATAGTCATCATCTTCCCTATCACACTCTGCATCATCATCATAGTCATCATCTTCCCTATCACACTCTGTATCATCACCATTGTCATCATCTTCCCTATCACACTCTGTATCATCATCATAGTCATCATCTTCCCTATCACACTCTGTATCATCATCATTGTCATCATCTTCCCTATCACACTCTGTATCATCATCATAGTCATCATCTTCCCTATCACACTCTGCATCATCATCATAGTCATCATCTTCCCTATCACACTCTGTATCATCATCATTGTCATCATCTTCCCTATCACACTCTGCATCATCATCATTGTCATCATCTTCCCTATCACACTCTGTATCATCATCATAGTCATCATCTTCCCTATCACACTCTGCATCATCATAGTCATCATCTTCCCTATCACACTCTGCATCATCATCATAGTCATCATCTTCCCTATCACACTCTGTATCATCATCATCATTGTCATCATCAGAGACAAAATCACCATCATTACTATCTTCATCATAATTTGTATAATTATTTTATTTGTTTTGCTCTTTATTATTGTAATTACTATAGACATTTCTGTAGGGGATGGGGTTTAAGCAAGCTATGTCACAGACAGGAGACCATACATACATAGTTTCTTGAGGGGCCAGGATGTACTACATGTACCTGAAGTTAGTCATTGAATCATTGTAACCCTTGTGTCTTTCACAGACCATATTTTATTTCTTTTTTGCCATAATTGGTCCTTTCAAAGAGGATGTTAGCTGTTAAAATCTGTAGTAGTGTTGTTGGGCAGAAAAAAAGCCAGTTCTGATGATAATCATGCACTTGGCATAAAATATTTGTTGAAATATCTTTTTTGCTTTTTCTTCCATATTTTCGACAGAGACAAGAGAGAACTGATGCTTTTCTTCCACACCCTAAAATCCAGTCTTCCAGTCGATGTCCAGTTTACCTCGGATACCCCTATTGAGCAAATGGAAGAGGCCATAAAACAGTGTGTCACAAGCATGAACAAAGAACTTCAGCACATGCAAAACATAACTGAACTGGCCTGCTCCACTGTTGACAGAGGGATGAATCAACAAGAGAGGGATGGGGAGGGGAGCGACGGTTCTCGAATGGAAATAGGAGATGGAAGTGACAATAGCAGTCATGAACAAGAAAGAATCAAGAGATTGAGAGAGGAGTTCTTGAAGCAGCAGCAAAGCTCCAAGTCCAAGGATTGTACAATGGCGAGCAATCAAGCAGAGTCCCTTAGGGTCAAACTCGTGGAACTCAGAGGAAATACTGACACTGCTGTTACAGTACTCGGCAGATGCATCTGATGACGAGTTTTTCAAAGAGACTCAACCTTGTTTTGATCCTGTTGACCACTTGGTTACTCACATACATTGGTCCATATTTGTACACTAGACTATTAAAGTAAGACATGGCTCAGTCTGTTCCACTCATATATGGAGCCCCCAATTTTCAACCAAATTTCCTCCTTTACAGATTAATGTATTTTCATAATGGAAAAAAAATGAATCAAGTCACAAAATGAAAATGAGAAGCTGCTTTTATAGTAGGACTTTTTATTCATTTAATTGTAGTATTGTAATTTAATGAACTGAAGAGGTTAAGGCTTACTGCTCAAAAAATTACTAGATTAACTGTACTCACAATAGAATTTAAAGCTAGACTGACTTTTTTTATGAATAGCCGACAAGAAAATGTCTGTCAGATAAACATGTATTGTATTGTATTTATTAAACTTCATTGATGTACATCAATATTCTGTTTATAAACATGTAATGTAACAAATAAATATTCTGTTTGGAAACATATATATATCATATAAATCAATAAATCAACAT
The DNA here is from genome assembly GCF_000002235.5 of Strongylocentrotus purpuratus. Classification (NCBI taxonomy): domain Eukaryota; kingdom Metazoa; phylum Echinodermata; class Echinoidea; order Camarodonta; family Strongylocentrotidae; genus Strongylocentrotus; species Strongylocentrotus purpuratus. The sequence continues at coordinate 27,646,202 of NW_022145596.1, forward strand.
GAAACAGCATCCATTCAGTAGGTTATAAGGAATTCAATACAAGTGCAACCCTTGCATTATACTCTTCAATGTGTCCCTATGAGAATAAATTGCTTGTTAACACATTCTTATGATGAGGCTAATTTGTTTCTTGTAAAGCCAGCCAAAGAAAAAGTCAGTACTGGTTTTTCAGTTTTTCACTCTTTGAAAAATATGACTTTGCTATAAAGACCAAGTAAAAAACTAGCCTTTCTTTCATAAAAAAAGGATATTGAAGATTGGTTGGGGGGGGGGGGGGAATACTTGCATTGTGTTATTCTTTTCATGATGTTAAAATGTGAAGTGACCATGTACTTCTGAATCATAGGGTCCCTACTCCCTTTGGGGGGGGGGGACTTTCGTAAAAGTGAAGCACAGTGTTATACCAGTAGTACTTAAAAACAAAATTATCTACGCTTTATTCCATGTGGTCGCCAAAGAGAATAAAATGATATTCATAGAAGACACATGTGTAAAGATGTCTGAAAGGGATGAAAAACATGTAATTTTTCATTACCTAGCCGAACAGGGCTCAACAGTGCCCATACCAGTTGGTAATCATCGTCTAATATGCTTTCAACAAAATACTGCTTTCTTGGTTAATTGGTTTGAACTCTGTCATGAATAGTATTTTATGTGAATTGCAGCTTTGACTTTATGATATATATTTTGTATTAAATTACAAGCAAACAAACATATACAAGTGATCGAGGTATGTCTTCTCTTATGAGGTCAGGTGAACACTAGCAAAGTTTATTTAAAAATTTACTGGTATTTGAAAATTCAGATATGTATGGGAATTCAAAGTTGGCAAACAACTCCCCATTTGTTTGTATTGAACAATTTCTTACATTTGCAGCCGTCTCATAAGTAAATTTTCCCTCAACCCCTATAGCATATTAAAACAAAATGAAACCCTTGTTCTAGTAAAAATGAGGAAATTGCTATTTCATGTACAAAAGCAAATGGACAATTGTCCTCAAGGTTACCCCGATGACTGCCTGCTATCAGGGTAATTTTGATTATTTAAACATTCTGACACTAACAAAGTCTTAGCTTTCTTATTTCCATTGAACTTTCTTTAAAACTTGTTCACCAATACGCATCAACCGCATTACTGATTGAATTCTGAGCAGCTTATCAAAGTTAAATTGCTTTCGAATTACCTTATCAGCTACAATGCTGTTTTGTGAAACTCAAACTATGTGTATGTATGTATGTATGTATACTGTACATATAAAATATAACATAAATAATCATGACAATGGCTACATTTATGTTGCGCACATATCCGACCCAGGGGATGCTCGAGGCACCCTAAGAAGTACTATTATCATCCTGCCCTGAGGAGAGTGGCAATTGTAGATTAATGTCTTGCCAAAGGACTGGAGTGCTGTGGCAGGACTTGAACTGCAAACTATATGGTCCACAGTCAAGTGATCATAATGTCCTATGCCATCATAAGAGACATTTATACATGTAATTCTAATATAATTATATTTAGCTCTGCAGTAATCTATGGGTAATATTATAAGGAACATGCATTTACATATAAAAAACAACAGACAAAGATGATCATAATATTGATTTCAAAATTTATTCATTTTCAACGACAAACGTTATTGCTATTCAAATACAATGTAGCTCAAGAAGAAATCACTTGAAATTTTTGACAAATATAACATCACTTTCCATAACATCTGACATAAAACACATTGCATATGATTTCAGATAAAGAATAACACAAAGACCAAAACAAACGTCCCATTACACATTAATCTTTATATACCTCACTTAAGAAATCCAGCCATCTGATTGGTCGAATTGCATTCATAAACTTCAACTGTTCCTGTAAAATTCTCGGTAACCATGCATAAAACATTTCAATATTTTTAATAACCATGGTTATTAAAAAAAGTTGGTCAGCGTCCATGGTTACCCCATAGGTTTACATGTTAAAAAATGGTTTGAGCGATGGAGGATGCGTATGTGTGCGAAGGATTGGTCGGTAATTTCAATACAATTGAATCTCGATCGATCTTACCGACAATTTTATCTTGCATTGTTGACATGAAGACGAAAATAAATTTCCAAAAACAAAAAAACAACATCTGCCGATAGATCTTGATCTAAGTTCGTGCCAATATGCATTGCAAAGGTAAAAGAAGAGTCCGTATATGGAGCTTTTGCGAAGCATTCATCACACGCGAAGCCGGTTTCAATCCATTTTAATGTATATATTGGAGAAAACTGCCAAGCATGTTAACGGCGGGCCATAGCCGAGTGGTCTAAGCGTTGGTTTTCGGTACACCTTTTGTTGTACGCAAGAGTTCGAATCCCGTCTTCGACAAAAATGATAAATATTTTTAATTTTTCATTTTTTAGTCTTTTTTTTTCGGCATATAAAAGTATTAATGACTGCTAGTATTAAAAACAACATCTGCCGATAGATCTTGATCTAAGTTCGTGCCAATATGCATTGCAAAAGTAAAAGAAGAGTCCGTATATGGAGCTTTTGCGAAGCATTCATCACACGCGAAGCCGGTTTCAATCCATTTTAATGTATATATTGGAGAAAACTGCCAAGCATGTTAACGTCGGGCCATAGCCGAGTGGTCTAAGCGTTGGTTTTCGGTACACCTCTTGTTGTACGCAAGAGTTCGAATCCCGTCTTCGACAAAATTAATAATTTTTTTTAATTTTTCATTTTTTAGTCTATTTTTTTTCGGCATATAAAAGTATTAATGACTGCTTTAATATTCGAGAAATAGTTGTTTTCATACGCTCTCGGGAAGGTTAGAATTGGGCTATTCCCCTCAAGCCTCGGGGAATAGCCCAATTCTAACCTTCCCTTGAGCGTAATAAAACAACTATTTCTCTCAAAGCAGTCATTAATACTATAATATTTCTAAGTACATTTATGCAACGCATTTACAAGGAGAACAATATATCACATAAACAAAAACGTTTAAATCATGACAATGGAAATTAAACTCTGCTCTGTCCCACTAATATGTGGAAACAATGATGAATTGACAGAATTACAAATTTCCCTAGATTCTACACTAAAATGAAAAGAGAAGAGTTCATAAAAAGAACAAAGCTTTAAAAAGTATGGATGGATCATGCATGTTTTCAAATAAGAGATGTGCCCCGTACATACCCGGTAAACAAGAATACAGATGAAGATGGGGATACATTATTGAAACATTCTTTGATAACTATCAATATTTTTTCTTCTGTGTTGTCAGAATCTTAAAATCCTAAATCCCAAGATAAAAACTTGCCCAACTTAGCTGAGTATATACATATACATCCGATCTCTGAAACAGTTCATAGCAAATTTCTTTCAAAACAGATTGATACTGGTAATATTGGCAGTGCTGGAGTTGATAACTTAGTCACACCCACGCTACTGACCCCAGACCGACAATGGACCAATCAAAAGAAATGTTCTTACAGGTACTCTGAATGGCCAAGAATGCGTCCATTTGGAGTTGGCGTGGACTATGTTTGACAGAGTGGTATCTCATTTATTTTATTTTTTCTTTGATACTCTACAAATTACCACAACTATAAATACAAGCTTACAATGGAATGAAATATTACATCTTGTTTGTCAATATCACATACACATGTCCATATGTACACCGGTAGATATGATATCACAGACTTTCTACATACATGTAAGTACATCTAACAAGGTCTATAACATCGGCTAAATTTATACCTTAGCTATCTACTATTACCCTGTTTCTGATTCTATATCTATTGTAATATCACAGTTAATTAGCAATGATTAATACAAGACAATACTCCAAGTTCAAATTTATACAACTTTATATATTTGTTGCCAATATCATACTTCTTATCTCTTCCTTGCAAAAACTGACTCGACTATTAAATACATGTAGTTTCATTTTGTAAATTCACAAGCAGCCCCTTTAAACCAAACGAACATAAAAGCCCAGAGTCAAGAAGGAAATTTATCCTAACCCATGATTTAAATCCTCATATTTTGCGTGTCTATGTGTCCACTGGCCACTTAATAAAATAATTACATGCTTGTGTACTGTATGCTTATTTAGTCCTTGACAGAGATGTAACCCATGATTAAGACCGTGGTATAGACCAAGGGTCAATCTAAAACCTCCTTTGTGAATTTGGACCTACAAGTTTCATTGGGAGTCTTGATCTAAAGACACAACATTTTCAAGTTGGATTTGGGCTATAATGGCTGTGAAGTTTGAGTTTACTTTGAATTCAGAATTCCAAAATCAAAACTATGAAAATAATGAATGCGAAGACCTTCAAACATAGAACATGACATAAAAATGAAATTAGCACCAATCAGCTTCTCAAGAAGAACATTTAAGCATAAAAAAAACGATGACACTTAACATAATATGCATAATGCAATTATTCCCTGTTTTAAGGAACTATAAGAATGCATGCATTAAAGTGTAAAATCATTGAATCACTTTTCACTCAATAGCATACTTCATGAATTCAGAAATGAAATTGGCAACCACAAAATATTGGCATTAGGTGTGTGGTGAGGAGTTGCATGTATTGCTTTCAATATTTCATTCATGCTTTGTCAACTTAATATACCATGATTAGTTGCTACTTCAAGAGCATGAATCTCAAATCAGAATGTGTGCTTTTTTATGGGGGGGGGGGGGGGACAAGCTTTGCCACAAAAATACATACTTGGCAATTGAAAACATAAGTGTGATGACACTGGTAAGGTTAAGCGTTAAGTTATCAAATTAGCCAGCCCTCAAGCCCCAAAATGGCTGCCCTCCAGGAAAACTTCAGAATTTCCCTATGATCAGTCCCCTGTCCAAAGTACTGACCTGGGGGGTGTTTCAAAAGATTTTAAGTCAAACTTAATTTAAGTTGGACTTATAAATTATGGAGCCATACGTAGCCTTAAAATAAAATATATTCAAAAGCGAAATTCAAGTATTTTAGACTTTAAAAATTCCACATCAAGAACATGAAATCTCCTTGATAATAGAAAATATGAATGATTTGAATCAACATTTTTATGCCTTTTAAAATAACTTTCACAAAATATTTTCATAGATGCCAACGGCTTTCCATAATTGCTAAGTCCAACTTAGAGTTAAGTTCGACTTAAAATCTTTGTGAAACACCCCCCAGCACTCATAAAAGAAGATGGGAGCCAGCATAGGAAGATTTCCCCTACAGACTTACTGGATCAGCGCCCTCACCCTCTGAGTAGCTCCTGTACATGTCTTTCTCTTCTTTGACACATTCATTTTCTCTCTTCTAAGACAATACTTTCATTCAAAATAACCCCGCCTCGTAGATGAAATATACTTTCAAGTATTGGCATGGTCTTAGTAAAAAACAAAAACATAAGTGCACTAGAAATCAAACTAGTTCCCAGGATAGTCAAGAGAAGCAACACTTAACACTTTCATTAGACTTCAATAGTTGTCAATAGCATTCATTCAGCACAGGAAATATACAACTCTGTGGACAATTACAATGTGCATATAAGCATTTTCATTCTATAGTACCCGGTACTTTGTTAGTCTGATTCATCTTTCATATCAGATAGAAACATACAAAATATTCTAGATTAATAGAAAAATGGTTAATCAATTTAATTCAATATGGCAACAAATACAACTTTTGGGGCAATTACATATTCATCACTTTTCTATCATACTGTATTATGATAGTCTAACATCACTTTCACAAAATCTGGCAACATACAAATTATCACTGAATAGAGATGCTCCTATTCCTTACTAAAAATGAGTTGTTAAATTTGGCTCAATTGTACTGCTAAACCTGCTTTAGCATTACAATCTGTATAAAAAGACCACCTAGCTACCACGTCATCATTTCTTTGTTTTAACTGAATGTGTCTCACAGACAACCTGTATTACATGTGTACCTCAGTCATATTGCTAAACCCTCTTCACACTGACTCCAAACTGATAGCTTGATAGCCAGACAGAGTCATGTAACTGTTTATTCTGTTGGTCTGGTGTTGATCTTAATAATAACGTTTTATTCACCCAGGGTAGCCACTTCAGTTATGAAACTGCTCTTCCAGCGGCCCCTGCAGTTGTGTGACTGAGGTATTAACACATTGGCTGCTTTCTTCACGGTTGCTTGTTAGCCACACATGCAATTTTGCACAGACCACTAGGCACCGAATGACAGGATTGCTGTGGAAAACACAGTGACTGCAAAATCATCCATTTCTGGTTTTGATTAGATACATGATAGCCCTTTCCACACCAGTACAAATTAATCTTGAATGGGATGGCATATAAAGAGTTATTACGAAAGGCTGCTTGTTTGTTTATTTTAAAAAAACTCTCTAGATAGAGCAGTCTTTATTATGCATCTTTAATTGGGAGTGGGGGGGGGGAGGGGGGATGTATTTCACATCTCGATATGACCAGCTTCAGGGATCTGAAGAGTAACAATCAATTGTATTCACCAAACTAAATCCCATCTCCTCCAAACAATTGTATCTATATAATCAAAAGTACCTTGCAATTGCAATCCATTTACATTAACCCTGAAAAGGAGGGGGGGGGGGGGGAATGGGGTCTGATTTTTTTTTTAACCTGCCTTTTTAGGGTTAAGGTACATTTCAAGGTTAGATACAATCACCTGTAGAAAAAATGGAGATACCAAAGGTTAAGTGCTTGATTGTCGGTCAATTATGATGTTACAGGGCTCATGCTCGATTCATTCCTCTTTTGTTCTCCTGATGAAGTACTTTGGTGTGCTCATGTGGTATCGGTGCTCCTTAGGATAGCTGTGACCCACCTTGTAATCACCAAACCTGCAAAATCAAGAAAAAATAGTATAAATATAATGAACATTTCTGATTCTTTAAACTAGTAATGTTCATATACCAACTGTGTTTTTTGTTCCAATACAAAGTTTATTTGGTTTGTAGTTTCAATAGATAAAGCACTTTTGTTATATGCAAGTTTATGCAATAATGATTCATGTCAATTTTCATATCAATTTTGTATAAGCATAGATAAGATGAAATTTATAATAGTAACAATTTAGCAAAACTTAGGACACTTACTTGTCAGAAAATCTCACACTTTCATCTATTTCATTCTTGTCTGTGATGATTATATCATTGTCTTCAAATTGTCTAGTCTTGGGGATCTCAAACTTGGCCATCTGGACCTCTGTATCACTCAGGCCTCCATGAGATATCCTGGCATATCCTAATCTGCAAACATACACAACAAGTAGGATTTACTGATTTATGTTTCATATATCTTTACATCCATGTCAATTATACAATGGTATGATGAAACCTGTAAACAAAGACTGCTCAAAGGAGACAAAGAAATGCAGTCTTCATAAGCAGGTGGTTTTTATGTACAGGTTCCCTTCATAGACATTTCAATGAGAAACACTATGCAAGGAAAAGAGGTGGTCTTTCTATACAGGTGGTTGATAAAAACAGGTTTGACTGTATAATCGTTATGGTTCTCAGTGTCATGCTTGCATAATATACATCTAAAGCTATGAGCCACACCCAGAACAATTTAACATTATTGAAATCCTCAAACATGGTTGAGGTAATGCTTTAGTGATACATATATGTATTATGCATGTATACCACAGTCTAAAGTATAGCCTAATAACAATTTCTGAACAATATACTCACTCTAAAATAATTGCACTACCACATTTTCAAGTGACATAAGAAAGTATACATACATTTCATGCTCACCAATAGTTCCAAAACTATTAAAGAAATTTCTGAACAGTGAAAAATATGCGAATGAAACATCAAACTTACTTTCTTAATCCTTTATACATGATGTATTCACAGAATCTATCTATATCAGTTGCATCTATATCCTGAAAAACAAAAGACAAAGAAAAAAAATTAAACTTGATATTAAACTTAAACCAAAACAGACATTATATGTTTTTATCTATGCTGCTTCTTTCACTAATGAAGGTGTTATAGTGGAGTGGTTTAATGGAAATGCAATGAAAATCTGTAGCGGCTCCAAACACTGAACTGGTATTACAAAGCTCCACTCCATCTACATGTCACATGGGTGCCCTTAGGGATGAGATCAACATCATGGTTGGAATGGCATGTTTGCATCTGACCTGCAAACAGTCAAACGGCTGAAATTGATCCAAGAGGAGTTATCATCATCGTTAGCATCAGCATTATCATCATTAAATTCATCACCATCATCATAATTAAATTCATCATCATCATCATAATCCTTTTTATGATGTACTCGTCATATTTCTTGACTGGATTAACACCCACAAACAGAAGATAAACCTCACTAGTAGGATCCTTCGAGGGAGTGACATTTTGAAAGTTTTCTTTTAACAACGTACCTTTAATTTTCCAAAAGTTGTCAACTTTTTGTAGTCTCTACTTCCAGGCTTCGATGTGACGTATCCCATGAAAACAACAGGATTTTTGCTAAGGAAGAAGAGAATTGAAGGGAGTTGTAAATCACATGTGTCACTCTTATTTGGTAGCTTTGAACAGGGTTGTGGTTTAAAATGTTTATTGAAAAAGAAAAAAAACTTACTTGATTATTTAAACACTTTTAAAAGCGGAAACGTGCTTCCACTGTGATATTCTCTCAGAATCATTTACATTAACACCATTGGCAAACAAAAATAATGTACATGGGTGCACTGAAATTATGGGCATATTTTTATGGGGGGGGGGGGGTTGAGGCTTGGTGGCGAGGTGAACGAGGGGGGAAAAAAAATTCATTATGGTAAAAATGTAACTTCAACATTAAAATAAATTCAATTTGAACACCACGCTGCCCAAATATTGGAACTTTTAATAGAAATCTTTGGCTGTATTTGTACATTAATTTTTCGAATTTTGAACATCAATATGCCAGTTTAGTACATGTAGTTTTCTGTTGATATCATATTCTTCCTGAAACCATAATTCATTCATTCATTTTTTTCTTCTATCTTTCCTCCCCCCCCCCTCCCCCCGTTTTTGTTTGCGGCCCTTTAAGTGCTGCCCAGGGAACATGCACCCTCTTACACCTCATAGATATGCCACTCATAATGAGCCTATTATGTTTTAAATATCCCTTTTGGATCAGATATTGAACTGATGATGAAATATAATGAAATGTTTCAGTCTTGGGGGCTATTAGTTTTTTTTCTCCTGAAAAAAAGTGATTCTTTCACTAAGAGCTTTCAAATCAAGAAACTGCTTTCAAAACCAATTTCAAGAACATTGTCTGTTATTATTATTATTATTTATTCAGCAAAAACAAAGAAAATCATTGAATACAAAACAAGAGTACATTTGGAACATTTGGAAAAGAGTCACATGGATGCCGGGAAAAGAAAAAGATTAACTAAATAACTGTAACCCGAAGGTCTTCTTTTCCAATCCACGTGACTTTACAGAAATGGTAACAATAAAATGGTGAGGTATAACATTCTTGGGAGGAGGGGATGGGGGGGGGGGGGCTGTTCCCCCTCAAATTTCAAGATAAACTATGTATCCTATAAAGTTTATACTTTGAACTAATGCATCTGCACCCTCAAAGTGAAACATCTCAATTGAATGCTGTCATCCCTGTTGCTGAAACATCAATTACTATGTGCATTTATGAGAGGTATGAATGACACCTACCTTCTCCTTGTAATATTAGCCAGATAATGTGCTTGTAGTTTTCTATCCTCATCATCCCTATCGTTGCCCATATGAGTGACTACAAAGTCGACCAGGTTGCCTGTTATGTTGAGCGTAGCGCTGATAGCTGGAGCCAGTTCACCCCTCGGCGATGGAAGGAGATGATGCTCAGATTTTAGGATGGGGTGTCGGGACAGAAGCAAATTTCTACAAGACCAGAGCAAGAACACAGACTTAAAGGGCTCTATTTATTAAACAGGAGAAAAAAATTGTTGAGTAATCAGTCCAAAAGTTGTTGGGAAGTTGGATCTTCAGGATAGCATAGAACTTTTTCAAAAATAATCTCTTTATTAATGATGATATGGTTAAATTTTAGAGGTATTTGTAGGACAACACAAACAGAACACTAATATTAAACTCTTATTGAAAATTGCTTTATTTTCCTGCAGCAAACCTTAAAGACTTTTCCTGACATTTATGAAGATTTTTTTCCTGATATTCTGTGACAAATTAATACATAAAGCAGCTACTTCTTACAAACCATAAAAATGTTAATTAGTACATTAAACAATGATAAGACTTTCATCAATGACTTTGTCCTCCACAAAACAAACCATGATACATGACACCTAAGTAATTTCTTTGAACATGGAGAGATCCTACTTTGTGCACAAACACAATCACCCCATGCAATCACAAGGAGAAAGACTGACTCACCCCCACGTGTGTAGCTTTGTAGATGGACCAAAATCATCATGCATGCGTAGCCTTTCTCCCAGCCACATGCTGATATCATTATGACCCAAGAAGGGCTTAGAAGCATCACTCTCTAAAAGTGTTATTATATCGGCACCTGTGATATGCAAAACAAATTGAGAAGGGGGGTGGGGGGGGGATGTCAGATTAAAATTGATATGATAGGATTCTAGTGCACAACCTTAATGCTATATCAACCCACAATAATGTAATACTACTCATGGTGCTAATGATGACAATGATTATATCAATGAAATAGGACTTGATAAATGAAATCAAATGAAAGATGAGCCTAAATTTATGGATGAAGTCCAGTTTGAGTAACATTAGTCAACATTAGTGTGGAAGAGTTAATACTAATAATCTAAAATAACAGCATTGCTATTATTGTTATCCTTCTTAAGGATATATCAAGCTTATGTGTAGTACAATTATAACTCAATGCTTTCCCCATTCTATAGTCATCAGTCTATTTAGGTGTCCCCTCTTTTCATTTACATTATTTTCCACCACCTTGTTACTCTCTCTCTTTCTCACTTAGGCATTCCTCACCCCTCTCTCTCTCTCTCTCTCTCTCTCTCTCTCTCTTTCTCTGCATGTTTTAAGGGAATGTGGGAGGGTCTCCCATTATTGTGGGCCAGAGTAGTAAGTGCAAGACACTGAGTGCCCTTCAGGCTCACCTGAATCTTCCAGCATCTGAGCAGCTCTCTCATAGCTTGGCCATCCATCGTTGTCGTACATGAAGTGAGACGTCCAAATCAGACTGGTAAACTCCCGAGGGTTTTCTTTCTCTAAAGCAGGCCTGGAGGTGTGGGCTGGAAGACGATACGCAAAGCCAGCAATTCCAACGATGGCAACAAGGATGATAACTGAAAAGAAGGACAGTGAACAAGACAAAATGTTGAGTTTCATGTTGGTTAATCCCTAAAAATTAAAGATAATACCAGTATTCAGTGGCTCCAGTCAAGTATCTGCCCGTTGAACCAAAGATCATGCATTCAAACCTCAGGCCTTAAATTAATCGACGGCCATCGACGGCCAGGCCGTCGATGCCCCTATGACTGGCCGCGGTGCCCTCCCAAAAAAAGATATATTCACGGCCAAAAAGGCCGTGCCCTTTTTTTCAAACTGGCCGACGTGCCTTTTTTTCCAACTGGACGTGCCCCTTTTATTTTAAATTTGCGCACATAAAACCACCAATTGCGCCCATAATCATCTAAAATTAGACGGCAAGGCGCAAGTGTTTTCCGTGAAAATGCGCACATAAATTATTAGAACAGTAAAAATACACGAATCACGAACAGTTTGCCGCCCACGAGCTCTCTTCTAGCTTCGTATTTAGTGCTTTAATAAGGCGCAAGTGCCGTGAAAATGCGCCCTTTGTTATTATATAGGCAATGCGCTAGCGCACGTACGTACGTACGTTCATATTATGCGATCGCATGATATGCATATGGTGCATGCTGTTGACGCACGCACGTACGTACAAATCGAAGGCCAGGCAGGATCAAGAAAACAAATCGTCAAATGGAGAAATAAACAAGCATTCAAATAGTCATTAGAGATCTGTCGAGGTTTGTTTGTAGGCCTAGTTTATTATTTTATCTCAAATAGAATTTAGAATTATCTTATTAATAAGTTAAGAACACCTACGATGTTCTCGATCGTAGTTACTCTCATTTTGCCACCAGCCGACCTCGCTTCAAAAAGCTACCCCGCCAGCTTCCCAAGACGAACGTTTCGAGTCCCGGTAAAATTCCGAGGGTGCATCGGTTTCGCTGGCAAACTTCCAGCCCGACAGCTTCCCACCAAAAGTGGCGAGAGTGTGTGTGCGAGGAACGATTTTGGTTTCGTGAATGCACGTTACGCAACTGAGCTGAGCGTGTCACTTTCAGCTGTCGAATGTCTATAAGGACATTTTTACATCTTATTTCATTAGTTAGGCCTATGTAGACCTTTCTATACAACAGTTAAAAAGATAATTTCTTCAAATTTGCTCCTACTACCGAGAGAGTGGCGGAAGGTTTGTGTGTGAGGTGCGATTTTGATTTGGAATACCCGGCCCAGTAAACTTGCCAATTAAGTCCTTCTGACTTTCGATGTTTGTGAAATTGACAATTTATTTATTCATTTGCTCATCAATATTTTTAGTTACTTTAAAATACTGTTTAATGTGCAAGTTTGATGTTCTTAATCAATCTTTCCTGTTCATATTGTTAAGATTAAAAAGTTATTAAATTGATCGTTCGATCTAGATCTATTCACATTATGAAATTAACATTTGTAGACTCTCTTTGAACTTATGATTAGATAAGCGGCCTATCTTTTTTTGGAAAATTGCCCCTTGCTCTGGTAAATTCCCGTGGCAAAGGGCAACTTAAAAAAAAAATTGCCCCTTGCTCCTGGCTGCTAAATCTAAGGCTTGCGGGCCGCCGTCTTGTTTGCAGGCGCGTAGCCAGAGTTTGGTGTTTGGGGGGGCACATACATGTAATCGATCGAGGTCAAAAAAAGGGGTCTACAAAATTTCAACCGATCCTGGAAATTTTAGGGGGGGCACGTGCCCCCCCGTGGCTACGCGCCTGCTTGTTTGTATGTACCGTAGACCTCTATACATTCTGTGAAGAAGCTGGTGCTAAAAGTCATGGGAAATTGATCCTGCACAAGTTTCATAAAATACACATGACATCTAACAAAAATAGAATCAATTTTTTTGGCCTCATACTCGATGCCCTTTTTGTAAAATATTTTGGCCTCGATGCCCTTTTTGTAAAAATATTTTGGCCTTGGTGCCCTTAAAAATATGAGGTACTCGAGGCCAAACTGGCCTTGCCCTAAAAATGACGAAATTTAAGGCCTGAAACCTATACAAGTTGCCAGAGGGATAGGATGAGTGAACTATTTGTTGTGTGCTAACGTGCCTTTCCTGTTTTCCAAAGATGCATGCATTGTTACAGTGTAACATAGTCCCTCTCTCATTAGGCCTTGTGTGTCGGAGAGTCACTTTTAGTGAACCCAATAAACTATTAACTAGTCATAAAGAGAATAGGGGGTAACTCCAGTGTAGCAGTAACACCTGCACATCCAATAGTAGTACACCTAGGGGGTGTTTCACAAAGATCCTAAGTTGAACTTATCTCTGAATTGGACTTAACAATTATGGAAATATTTTGTAAAAGTTATTTTAAAAGGCATAAAATGTTGATTCAGATCATTCATATTTTCTATTATCAAGGAGATTTCATGTTTTTGATGTGGAATTTATGAAAGTCTAAAATACTTGAGCTTTTGTTTTTGAATATATTTATTCATAAGACTGCAAATGGCTCTCCATAACTGTAAGTCCAATTTATATCAGAGTTAAGTTCGACTGGGACGTCTGCTTGATGGTTTATAGTGATTACATTAAATTCACTGTTTCTCTCCGGGCACAGGTAATGCTGAATGAAATAAAACATGCAGAAAAGGTTAATAATTGTCATCTCAAAAGGCAAGTTCAAAACCTCAAGAATGAATGATTACTTTCACGGGCTATAAGAAGCTTCGAAAAATGATAGGAAAGATCTGAAACTTACAAATCTTGGCATCTGCAAAGGCCTGGTGAGAACCAGTTCCATCCAGATTGGAGAATCCGATGTGAGTGCATTCCTTTTCATCTGTGTTTCGTGGTGATCCTTTGCCTAAAGCTCGACCCAGCATAAACACACAGAAAACTAGCAGGATAGCAGTCTGCTCCCTGCAAAAAATACCGTTCATGATAATAATGATGATCAACAAAAAGCAATAACCAATTGCAGAACATAAATTGTGCTTTTTCTAAATAAAGAAGGAGGATGGAGGCAGAACAGCCCCCAAATTTTCCTTCTTTGACAATTATTCTGTTGGAAAAAAAATCTTGGAATCATGTATATATCCCTTTACTCAAAGCAACTATGAGTTGTGTTTTCAATACACTAAAAGCGAAAACTGTCCACAGAAGTGATATTACTGTCCTTTTGAAAGACAATAGAAGAATATAAAATTATTTTTTGATAATTTGTAAAGATCTCTGCATTAAATATTGACAAATTATATGTTTTTTAAAACTTTTTTTCATTCATCTTTTATTATGATTCTTATCATTATTGTTATTACTTTCACTCTTACTATCATTATCATCATTATCATTATTATTATCATCATTATCATTTAATCATAATTATTATTATTATTATTGATTAAATCATCTTTTTCAGAAATCAAATATTTACCTGGTGAGGTATCCGTAAGGCACAAAGTTGTAGGCCACGGTCCACACAGAGAACAGCATCTCAAAGAGGTAGGTTGCCATGACAACGAGCAGGGTCTTGACTGGAGGACAGCTGATCAAGCGGTCACTCATCTCGGGCCATGCCGCCATGATGAAGAGACTGAAGATGAGACCAAAGGCAAATGAGAAGAAGCCTGAAAAAAAGGGAAAAAGACATTGGAAAGTGGAAATTGAAAATTCACCAAGTATGTTTTCATTTTGCTTACAAAATTAGACTGACGTGGGCGTTATACAAGAAGCCACTACCATAAATCTCTGTGTATAAGACGCACTTTTTTGCCGCCGAAAAAAATTCAAAGTCGGAGGTGCGTCTTATACACAGGTACAAAAAAAAAAAAAAATGTCTCCCAGCTCAGTTATCGATGTGTTGACTCACCACTCGGAAACTAGAACACTCAAATTTGTCTGTCATCTTGGTTTGAAAGTAATCTTTCTGATATAATAATAATTCCTCCAATTTTTCTTCTATTACACACGGCGTACCACATGGTTCTATCCTAGGTCCTCTACTGTTTTTTTAATTTACATTAACGATCGTACACATTCAACTGCACCTCGCAGTTAAGTGAAAGTCCTTCCCGCATGGTTTTTTTTAACACAGACCTGGCTTGCTGCCGACAAAGTCAGCAGAACCCACAAAAAAAAGATTTTCTTTTCTTTTCTTGGCCCAAAAATAGGGGTGCGTCTCAGAGAGATTCACAGAGATTTACGGTACTATCATTATTACATTTCTTCAATGAGTGAGTTTTATGCAAATTTGACGATATAAATAAAAAAGAAAACAGTGAAACATCCCAACAGTAAGGTACTGGATTCTAAATAACAGTTCCTCACTAAGTATCAGAGGAAAATATTTTTATTTCATGGCTTAATAAGATTTGAAAAATAAAATCGAGTTATATGGAAACATATTCTTTTGTTACGCAGAAATTCTGCACATCTCATACAATACTTGATGTAATACTGAACAATTTTTTCTTCTTCTTCAATAAAATGCACAATTTGTTCCGTCTACAAAGGAAGCACAACTACAATTTAGGATAAGAAGTAGAGAACAGTATGATGACTAAAATCAAACATTGCTATGGACTAATGTCCCTTTTTATCAATCTGTGAATTTACTCAGAATCCTGTGTGTTTGACCTTACCTGAGAGAAAGTAGAGTCCTAACGCTGTATGTCCACCCACAAACCAAATCCATAGAAAGTTGGTGACAAGATCCAGCTTGGTTGACAACAGTATGCCTGTTACGAGTTCAAGGAAAACTGCAGCACTGTCAACAAACAGAAAGAAGTAAATACATAAGAGAATGTCATGTAATACATTTCTGTAGGATAACATCTCAGCCCTTTTAATAGTTTATTTAAATTCCATAACATACATAATTGATATAGGTCTTATTGTCTTCCACATTACATAAAACAAAACCCAATTCTCAATGGGTTCAGTTTAATCTCCTTAATCTCACAGTAAATGACCACCACCACCTAACCACTGCCCACCATCGACTAGGTCATCCTTGACCGTTTCATACCTTGCTAGGATAGGGTGTGGCCTGAGCAGAGGGTAGCCAGTGAACGATCACCAGCTATCAATTACCAACACCTCCCCAAAGATCACTGTTAGGTGACCCTTGAATGTCTTTTATCTTGCTCGGAATGGGTGGGTCAGGCAAAGGGTACCCAGGAACCAACCATCAGCTTACCACGGACACCTTTCTAAGATCCCTGTACGTTACCCTACCTTGCTGGGAATGGGAGGGTCAAGCAAAGGGTACCCAGCAACCAACCAACCATCAGCTTACCACAGACACCTCCCTAAGATCCCTGTAAGTTACCCTACCTTGCTGGGAATGGGAGGGTCAAGCAAAGGGTGCCCAGCAACCAACCAACCATCAGCTTACCACGGACACCTCCCTAAGATCCCTGTAAGTTACCCTACCTTGCTGGGAATGGGAGGGTCAAGCAAAGGGTACCCAGCAACCAACCAACCATCAGCTTACCACGGACACCTCCCTAAGATCCCTGTAAGTTACCCTACCTTGCTGGGAATGGGAGGGTCAAGCAAAGGGTACCCAGCAACCAACCAACCATCAGCTTACCACGGACACCTCCCTAAGATCCCTGTAAGTTACCCTACCTTGCTGGGAATGGGAGGGTCAAGCAAAGGGTACCCAGCAACCAACCAACCATCAGCTTACCATGGACACCTCTCTAAGATCCCTGTAAGTTACCCTACCTTGCTGGGAATGGGAGGGTCAAGCAAAGGGTACCCAGCAACCAACCAACCATCAGCTTACCACAGACATCTCCCGAAGATCCCAGTAAGTTACCCTACCTTGCTGGGAATGGGAGGGTCAAGCAAAGGGTACCCAGCAACCAACCAACCATCAGCTTACCACGGACACCTCCCTAAGATCCCTGTAAGTTACCCTACCTTGCTGGGAATGGGAGGGTCAAGCAAAGGGTACCCAGCAACCAACCAACCATCAGCTTACCATGGAAACCTCTCTAAGATCCCTGTAAGTTACCCTACCTTGCTGGGAATGGGAGGGTCAAGCAAAGGGTACCCAGCAACCAACCAACCATCAGCTTACCACAGACATCTCCCGAAGATCCCAGTAAGTTACCCTACCTTGCTGGGAATGGGAGGGTCAAGCAAAGGGTACCCAGCAACCAACCAACCATCAGCTTACCACGGACACCTCCCTAAGATCCCTGTAAGTTACCCTACCTTGCTGGGAATGGGAGGGTCAAGCAAAGGGTACCCAGCAACCAACCAACCATCAGCTTACCACGGACACCTCCCTAAGATCCCTGTAAGTTACCCTTCCTTGCTGGGAATGGGAGGGTCAAGCAAAGGGTACCCAGCAACCAACCAACCATCAGCTTACCACGGACACCTCCCTAAGATCCCTGTAAGTTACCCTACCTTGCTGGGAATGGGAGGGTCAAGCAAAGGGTACCCAGCAACCAACCAACCATCAGCTTACCACGGACACCTCCCTAAGATCCCTGTAAGTTACCCTACCTTGCTGGGAATGGGAGGGTCAAGCAAAGGGTACCCAGCAACCAACCAACCATCAGCTTACCATGGACACCTCCCTAAGATCCCTGTAAGTTACCCTACCTTGCTGGGAATGGGAGGGTCAAGCAAAGGGTACCCAGCAACCAACCAACCATCAGCTTACCACGGACACCTCCCTAAGATCCCTGTAAGTTACCCTACCTTGCTGGGAATGGGAGGGTCAAGCAAAGGGTACCCAGCAACCAACCAACCATCAGCTTACCACGGACACCTCCCTAAGATCCCTGTAAGTTACCCTACCTTGCTGGGAATGGGAGGGTCAAGCAAAGGGTACCCAGCAACCAACCAACCATCAGCTTACCACGGACACCTCCCTAAGATCCCTGTAAGTTACCCTACCTTGCTGGGAATGGGAGGGTCAAGCAAAGGGTACCCAGCAACCAACCAACCATCAGCTTACCACGGACACCTCCCTAAGATCCCTGTAAGTTACCCTACCTTGCTGGGAATGGGAGGGTCAAGCAAAGGGTACCCAGCAACCAACCAACCATCAGCTTACCATGGACACCTCCCTAAGATCCCTGTAAGTTACCCTACCTTGCTGGGAATGGGAGGGTCAAGCAAAGGGTACCCAGCAACCAACCAACCATCAGCTTACCATGGACACCTCTCTAAGATCCCTGTAAGTTACCCTACCTTGCTGGGAATGGGAGGGTCAAGCAAAGGGTACCCAGCAACCAACCAACCATCAGCTTACCACAGACATCTCCCGAAGATCCCTGTTAGTTACCCTACCTTGCTGGGAATGGGAGGGTCAAGCAAAGGGTACCCAGCAACCAACCAACCATCAGCTTACCACGGACACCTCCCTAAGATCCCTGTAAGTTACCCTACCTTGCTGGGAATGGGAGGGTCAAGCAAAGGGTACCCAGCAACCAACCAACCATCAGCTTACCACGGACACCTCCCTAAGATCCCTGTAAGTTACCCTACCTTGCTGGGAATGGGAGGGTCAAGCAAAGGGTACCCAGCAACCAACCAACCATCAGCTTACCACGGACACCTCCCTAAGATCCCTGTAAGTTACCCTACCTTGCTGGGAATGGGAGGGTCAAGCAAAGGGTACCCAGCAACCAACCAACCATCAGCTTACCATGGACACCTCTCTAAGATCCCTGTAAGTTACCCTACCTTGCTGGGAATGGGAGGGTCAAGCAAAGGGTACCCAGCAACCAACCAACCATCAGCTTACCACAGACATCTCCCGAAGATCCCTGTTAGTTACCCTACCTTGCTGGGAATGGGAGGGTCAAGCAAAGGGTACCCAGCAACCAACCAACCATCAGCTTACCACGGACACCTCCCTAAGATCCCTGTAAGTTACCCTACCTTGCTGGGAATGGGAGGGTCAAGCAAAGGGTACCCAGCAACCAACCAACCATCAGCTTACCACGGACACCTCCCTAAGATCCCTGTAAGTTACCCTACCTTGCTGGGAATGGGAGGGTCAAGCAAAGGGTACCCAGCAACCAACCAACCATCAGCTTACCACAGACACCTCCCTAAGATCCCTGTAAGTTACCCTACCTTGCTGGGAATGGGAGGGTCAAGCAAAGGGTACCCAGCAACCAACCAACCATCAGCTTACCACAGACATCTCCCGAAGATCCCTGTTAGTTTCCCTACCTTGCTGGGAATGGGAGGGTCAAGCAAAGGGTACCCAGCAACCAACCAACCATCAGCTTACCACGGACACCTCCCTAAGATCCCTGTAAGTTACCCTACCTTGCTGGGAATGGGAGGGTCAAGCAAAGGGTACCCAGCAACCAACCAACCATCAGCTTACCACGGACACCTCCCTAAGATCCCTGTAAGTTACCCTACCTTGCTGGGAATGGGAGGGTCAAGCAAAGGGTACCCAGCAACCAACCAACCATCAGCTTACCACGGACACCTCCCTAAGATCCCTGTAAGTTACCCTACCTTGCTGGGAATGGGAGGGTCAAGCAAAGGGTACCCAGCAACCAACCAACCATCAGCTTACCATGGACACCTCCCTAAGATCCCTGTAAGTTACCCTACCTTGCTGGGAATGGGAGGGTCAAGCAAAGGGTACCCAGCAACCAACCAACCATCAGCTTACCATGGACACCTCTCTAAGATCCCTGTAAGTTACCCTACCTTGCTGGGAATGGGAGGGTCAAGCAAAGGGTACCCAGCAACCAACCAACCATCAGCTTACCACAGACATCTCCCGAAGATCCCTGTTAGTTACCCTACCTTGCTGGGAATGGGAGGGTCAAGCAAAGGGTACCCAGCAACCAACCAACCATCAGCTTACCACGGACACCTCCCTAAGATCCCTGTAAGTTACCCTACCTTGCTGGGAATGGGTGTGGTCCAGGCAGGGGGTTTCCGGTAACTGACCATCGGCTCACCACCGCCACCTCCCCATAGATCCAGTGAGTGACAAAAAGAAGACTCCCGAAACCTATGCCAATAGTCTTCCAATAAGGTGACACTGTTTCATTGGGCCTTGGCTCTGGACTCTTTGGTTCAGCTGGAAAAGACAATTCAATTTACACGATTGAGAGACTACGCTCAATGTTCAAAGACCTATTATTAATATTTATGTAAACATTAATACTACAAGTTCTATCAAGGATACTTTCTGTGAAAAGCCAAAAGAAGGGCTCGCTTCATGATGTTTCCTTTATTTTAACAATGCAACAAATACATCTGTGCACTGACAATGTGTACATCTGACAATTTTTAAAGAAAATCTGTACAAATCGATACTTCCATGTACTTGTAGCTTTAAAGGTAATGCAAGGTTTTGGGAAATTTTAGAAATTGGATGGCTAGTGATTCTTTAAAATTTTGATATATTTGGATGCCCCTGTGGATGTATTATAAGCACTAGAAAATTTAGCCCCTAAAATACTTCTGCTTCCGAGAAATTGAATAATCAAAATTTACTGGTGCTCCCGTTAATTTCAAATATTTCAAATATTTCAAATATCGCCTAAAGCCATTCCATGGTAGCTGGGACTATGAAAATCTCAGAATATGCAGTTCTGATATATAATTTCCAAACGGGAATAGCAAATCGGTTGATTGTAGTCAAGAAGCATTGTTTTAAATCTAAAGTAATACCAGTCTCGAGAGGGAGCTATACAGCATAAAGAGTTTATTATTTACAATTTCATCACTTTAGACTCGATTTCAACGATCATTGAATATTGTAAAATCGCATATGCTTTTAATATGAAATATGTAATGTTCATTTGAACCAAATTCATGACCCCCTACCAAACTTTGTATTACCTTTAAAGAAAGAATTCCTCATTTTGGAAATATTGCAGAATGCTGATGTGGTTATGATAAAAATGATAAGAAACCTAAAAACAATGTCTTCTAGAATCAGGTCATTCATGTGGCTTTGTCCAAAAGGATGCAAATTATTGCAGATTATTCATCACATTTTCAAAGAGATTTATTCTTACTCAATGCCCCCCCCCCCTCCCCATCCACCCTTACTGCTGTCTATGTGCATGTACCTAAGGGTTGATTTTGCCCATGTATATCCATAAGGTCGTTCTTACCTGCGAAGTACCTTTCTACCACTGCAATGGCACCGATGGTGAGGATGAAGGTATTACTGGTAGTATCACTCCAGGTAGGATTGATTGAGACGTACCAGATGCGGGATGCTAGCATGGCTATGAACCCTATCATGGCTCCCCAGAATGATACAACTCTGCATTCAACAAGAGAAGGAGAATTCTTTTGTAAAGCGTGTCAAAGACTACTTTCAAGAACATGATAATGAGTCAAACTCTTCGGTTAGGATCGGGCCTTTTGTATAGTGGTGTTAACATGGTCCCATAAATATTGACAATTTAGGGGAGTTTTAAATCTTCTTTTATTTAGCCTGAAATAACAATGTAAAAAAAAATCATCTGTTGAATCCTTGGACAATTTTTAACAATATTTGTTCTAATTTTCCCACTGAAATCAAACCATAAAACGATCCTACACAACATATCATGTTCTTCTCTATTTTCTCTGATGAATATAATTACTCATACAATACCGTTCTCTTTTCAAACAACACTATGGTGGCCTAAATCAAACTTTCCTTTTTTTATTCTTATACACGTATCCTCAAATACACAAATTCTGTTATAAATCATGTTGAAAGTAATGCCTCTAACCTCTGTTGGGATGTTTTATGCCACCAAGTCGCACACCACAGAAGCACCAGCGCAAAGTTGCCAGCTGTCAGCACCATTAGCCGCGTCAGTGTCGTGGGCGCTTGGAAGGACGCCACACTACCCACCATGATGGCTCGGAGCAAGAACAGGCCTGTCTTGGTCTGCAGGGCAGAGTAGATAGCAGGGATGGCGCAAAGGATCGGAGAAAACCAGACAACAGCAAGAGCTTCATACCCTGAGATCTCCAGCATGTTGAGGGGGTAAAACCATACCATTGGTGCGAAGCCATGCAGGACACTCCAAAAGATGAACCCTGTGGATTGTTTGAAGAGGTAAGGTTATCATATGGATAATCTTGCATACTGTACTACTACTGTCATTGGACTGTGAATCACAGGGTTTGCAGTTCGAGTTCCGCCATGGCACTAATGTCCTTTGGCAAGATATTAATCTAAATTTTCCACTCTCCACCCAGGTGTTAAATGGGTACCGGTAGGAAGGAATTCCTTGAATGCTGTGAACGCCGATATCGGCTGCCTAGAAGAGCGGGGGGGTAATAGTTGGAGCGCATTGAGCACCATGCATGGTGGATGTGTGCACTATACAAATATCCAATATTATCTATGGTATAATACTCCCAGTAGTGCATGTTTTTGAACCCATGTGAGTTTTTCTGAGGAGCAATTTCCCCCTGCCTTTTATTGGCCTGCCTCAATTGTTTTCATATCTTATATTTTTAGTTTCTAGTATGAAATAAATATTAATGTGAGGACATCATGAACTACTAACTAGAGTAAAGGAGGGGGTAATCGACCGTCGACAGTTTTCGGCCGTTCTATTGGATGCATGGTAAAATCCCTTTAAAATACATCGCATAGAGTAAAGTACCCGGTAATCGGTCAGCTCCGGTTTTCGGCCAATTGGTTGGATACATGGTAAAATCACTTTAAAATACATCGCATAATAGCATAACACATATCCCACACATACCATACCATGCCAGTGTCACTGAAGAACCACATTTGCAATGAAAAATATATCCTAAAATATCACATTTTAGCGATGTAATCGGCGGTCCCGCTACCCAAATCTGAAAAATCGAGTTTCTTACGCGTGTATGTAAGAAATATGGGTACCATAAAATGAGCTTTATTTCAAGTATTTTTCAGATATAGAGCCCGATTTTGTGCTGGTCGCAAGCTCAAAAGTATCTCATCGCATGTATTAAATCAATGCAGCCGCACACCGCGACGCACACACGATATGTCTGTCTAATTCAGATTCCAACTTCCGATCACCGCTGTGCCTGTATTCGGCCAGGCGAGCACCCGGGAGCTCCGGCGTGGGATACCTGCTCCGCCCGCTTGTGCTATACATCAGCGCAGAAACGCACGGCGCGCGCGAGCGCTTCCTATTGACTTTGTACATGCGGCCGTAAACTGAAACGCTCGGCCGATAACCGGCTCCAAAACAGTGAAAATTGAAATGAATATTGTCATGGCAATTCGTGATTTTTTTTTGGGATTCTTTTTTTGTTTAAATAATAATAATATTTGCTTCATGATTTGAACAAGAAATGATAATAAATAGAAAGTAAAGAGTCCAATAAATAGGATTTTGTCTTAAGTGGCCGAAAACCGGGTACTTTACTCTAGATCTAATAGAATATCACATATCCCACACATATCATTACAATGCCAGAGTCTCTAAAGAACCACATTTGCAATGGAAAATATATCCTTAAATATCACATTTTAGCGATGTAATCGGCGGTCCCGATCCCGCTACCCAAATCTGAAAAATCGAGTTTCTTACGCGTGTATGTAAGAAATATGGGTAGATCTACTATAAAATGAGTTGAACGGAAATTGGAATCTGAATTAGACAGAGATATCGTGTGTGCGTTGCGGTGTCCGGCTGCATTGATTTAATACATGCGATGAGATACTTTTGAGCTTGCGATTCGCACAAAAACGGGCTCTAATTCTAAATCTGAAAAATACTTGAAATAATGCTCATTTTATGAGCTCAATTTTTCAGATTTGTAAAGCGCATAGAGAAACTTCGGTTTATTATGCGCTCAATAAATCTATCTTTATTATTATTATTTACTTCATTTTGGGTATGTTTTGGTCGGGTGTCTCCACGCCGGAGTTACGGGTCAAATTTTAAATAGGCTTCTGAACAAGTGCCGAAAGCAGTTCCCCCAAAATGAAATCACACGTAGATCTACACGCCCATTACATATTTCGATATCTTTGGGACTGAGAGACGCGCCGTGGCCGCATGCCACATGCATGCCAAATAACTTTCATTCCATACCTAAGATCGACTCCGACAGTATGTCTCGCATAAAACTTCTACCATTGTAAGCCAGATTAATAGGCTTCCTTGCAGATGGTTTTTGGACATTTCCTGATGAGTTCCCTTGAGTCGAATCGACTTTTTGTTCAGCAGTTTTGGAACTCTCGTCTCCAGTGTTTGACGCCATTTTGAATAGCTCCCTCTGCATTGTCGTTTTGAAAAACAGCTAAAATACGGCGGGGTATATTTTTAACACATGTGTAACGTGCATCTAGCGTGTACTAGATTTGGACGGGTTTGAACTGGATATTTTGACTCTGGTAATATTATTTTCGAAGAGATTTTTCTATGCAACTTGTTTATAAAGGTGTACCATCTGTTGACTGTAATCAGTATGCTACTTACTAGCATTACACACACACTAAACTTAATCCAAAGGGTAATATATCTAGATCTACGAGTGTTTTACTTTTAGTAGATCTAACGACAAAACGTTACATTTTGATTTTGTGTGAAAACGTTGTTGACGTTAAAACTCGCCATTGCCATTGCGTTGGTCATGTTGGTGCATTAATTGTAAAGTCAATGAATGACATTGATGAGACGATTTGACAAGAGGAGACTGAGTGATTTCAATTGAACAACGTAAACAAGAGGGTGAGCAAACATGGTCCCTAACTTGGGCCTAGTATAATTCTAGACCAGAAAGTTGAGTAGTGCGTGCAGTGCTGGTCCGAGACACACTACTCACTAGGAGCATCACTATCCTGGCTGTGTAGTACTAAAAGCTGTGCTTTTGATTCTCAACATTTCAAACACCACTGTACAAAACTCAACTGATTTCACTCAAAATCGGTACTTTAGTGACAATTGATGACACCTAGACTAGTCTAAATTTAAATAGGCCTAGCAGTAAAATACATTTTTTTCAACTTACTGTCATACTGATGTTAAAAAGAATAATTTAAAAATTCAAATTGTAAGTCTTGTGTCAAACTTTGCTTAGGCCTACAGCCGCATCAACATGATTGTGTACAGTCTATGCGATATTGTGTGGTGTGTGTATTTGTGTATAGACTTCTAGGTCCCTGCCTCACAGCATGTAAAGTATTAGACCGAATTTTTCGTCTCTTTCGTTCGTTAGCCTCTTATTGTGGTAGGGTCGGCCGGCTCTCTCTTTAGAGACGGAAACCGTCTATACACATTCCCTTGATAACGCCACGGCCATTTCAGGTCGTAGCGTTTTGCCCCCAAAATCCCCCAAAATGTCATTTTACCTCATGCATTGATTATTTAAAATTAGGAGAAGGTTATACTACATCGGTTCCACTTACCAACTTGACTGAAATAATCCGTTTAATATAAACGATATCCTCTTTAACGCAGACAAATTGCGTCCTAAAAAATAAGGTTCACTGTATACTAATTTTATGGGTTGTCCCACTTGTCCGTCTTCCTGAGGATTTATCGCTTATAATGATCACACACTCGATTTTGTGTGCTAAAATCCTTCCCATATTTAGATTTAGATTGCAATTGCATGCATCCATTGCAGTCTATACCTAGATCTAGATCTACATTGCGTGCTCATGCAAAATTGGTCAAATGGTTTTATTACCAAATCAAGATTCAAACCTTTATTGCTCGTGATCCTAAAGGTGATACTCAATAAATGAGATGTCATATGAAAGCAGGTTTTTCTCCATATTTCCAAAGGGGGGTCATCTCGTAGTTCTAAAAATATCTTGTTCAAAACAGCGAATTAAACATTGTTTGCATCCTAGCTCCGAGAATATGCCACTTTTGAAAAATGACACCCGAGCGATAAGTAGTCCCAGTCGTAAGGAATATAACTCTGCGTGTACATCTTTTTTGTTTGATTCTGACAAAAATTGAATGAATATTGCCTAGATTTTGGGGGGCTGTATCTTTTGATAAAAAACATTGGTGAGTTCGTTTGCGAAATCCGTTTTTTGCATCGTCATAGCGCGGATCGGAATTATGAACGTCTGCGAAAATGCGGACGATCCTTATTTTTACTGACGCATCTTCTCGGACCAGCGCCGCCCTACTGTAGACTAGTCACTAGATTTATTATAATAATTTTATATTGAGAGTGGGGGGGGGGGGGGGGCGCTGGTCCGAGAATGAGGATTGTCCACTTAAATGAGGTTATCCTCGTAAACGCAGATAAATTGCGTCCTTACCAAACAAATTTGGTTATATTCCCAGCGACAAGAAAGTTGCCCACCAAAAAAGAATCCATTCAATAATTGAATTTAGGGGCACTCTCCAACAACAGGAACAGGACCCTGTTATCTTTAGAGGCCCACTGCACTACTTGTAGCTACTTGTGCCCTCTATATAACAAACAATGCCTAATCGGTGACCATTGGTCCCCCATGATCCTCTTTTTCTTATGTTAACTGAGAGCTGAGTTGATGAGATAACCACATATTCAGTGACCTTGCAGGGCAGTCTAATCCCTCCTGTAAACTACGGCAGATAAGCTTTAAAACTTTAAGCAGCTACCCACAGCCCTCCAATCTGGTGCACGGCAGTGACGGCACAGCTTCCTGGATTCATTCACTAGGTCTATGAATAAAAAGTTGTAAAAAAACATTTTTCTGCATAAATTACAGAAACTGAAATTAAATGATGTTTGCATCTTTTCTTTTCTTTTATCTTATGCCTCTAGATCTTATTCTAAAGCAGTAGCAGAAAACAACACCAGTCTAGAGGAACAGAGAAAAGACAATGTTTGGTGGGGGAAATAAAACCCCCTTTGGGGGGACGTCATCCTTTGGGACAGGTAAGTTCATATTTACTTTTGTACTCCACTCTTTTTTTGTCAGGATAAGTAATTCAGTTTAGTGTACACTCAGATACTATTGGCAGTAATAGAAAGTGGACACTGTTTCTGACAAAGATTTTCAAATAAATAGTGATTATAAACCTACCTTTCATATATATCAAAATTAACAGAAATCAACCCTCTTTAAAGGCTAAGTCCACTCCAAAAATAACTTGCTTTCTGTTCAATAGTTTGTGACGTCATTGCCTCACTATCATGCGTCCCAGAAAAACAAAACCGTTTGTCAATGTTTTATCACAACTTAATCACAATTATAATTAATAAATGACCCATATTTGTAAAGCTTAGATCCTCCGCTTTCATGTGATGCAACTCATATGATACATATTTCATGCATGAGTGATTACAAACAATTTGAAGACCTTTGGTTGGCGGTATCTGAATTTCAAAGAGGAAATCAGATTTCTAGAAAGTTCAATTTCTGCCCTTTCATATGACACCTCAATCAGAAAAAATGAGATAGGAATGAGAGAGTTCTGTTTGTTTAAAATAAAGCTTGCACTTCCATAATTTGATAAAACGAAATCGTTTTCACTGACTGCCTGCCGTAGCAACAAACAGAGTTGACAGAAGACTTAACTCCATTTCGTTGACCTCAAGCCATGCACAAAGAAGACGAAAGAGTTGATGCAAGGCTGATCATCATTTTTCTGGGACGCATTGTTTGCTTTACATATTTTTATCCCATTAATTTCCCTTTTTCATACCCAAGAACTTGATTTCCCCTTGCCATTGCCCAGGTTACATGTATATAATTTGTATCATTTCATGCATGACATTTCACAATCTTTTATGAACTTTGAAAAAATTGATAATCTTTTCGGAATACTGTACAGTGCGTCAGCCATGCACAAAGAAAATGAAAGACGTGATGCATGCATGGCTGATCGTCAACGAAACGAAGTTAGGCACTCAATAGTGTCTGACAGTGAAGTCCTAGAATACTAAACATGTTTCCATGAATAATTTGAATAATAGGACACAGCTACATGTAACGTTTAAAGTAGATATTCATTGATTTAAAAAACTAAACTTTATTTTCATTATTGCAAAGTTGAAACTTTGATTCGACAAGGTTATCAAAATTCAATGCTTGGTAACATTCGAAGTAATGATTATTATAAATTACAAAACGCTTAAATACAGCCCCGGGCATAGCACCTGAAGAGCTCTCCGAACGCTGCTGAGATGTGTGAGATCACAGTATGGACATGATTTGCACAAGCAGACGATGTCCTATGACATCTCACACATTTTCAATGCCTGTTTTTCATCTTCTCTTGAGTTCTTTCTCTTTCTTCACTACCGTCAGGCTAAATGTATAATCTATTGCCTCACTCTAAACCCGCGCATGTTTTTATTTTGATGACAAATGCAGCGATACAAAAATAAAGGAATCTGTCGCTTGTAAACAAAATAAGATGCCATTGTATATTCAGCTGCACACACCGCGGTTTGTTAGGCGGTTCAAGAGGGAACAAATGCCGTCCTCAATATCATTCCGGGGGTCTTTCAATTTGAAAGTCTAGCTTCTTTGATTGTTAATTAACCCCCATCCTGTGTATTTACAAGCAAAAGATTTTAGTTATCAGAATCGGGTCGTATCCCCTTTTGAATGGTTTGACATGCCATTACATTTATATACACTTAACTCATTATAATTTGACAAATAATAGCTTTGCAATTATGTTCATTCTTTATGGGATGTCATCCGCTTGGGCAGCATTGGTCCATATAGTGACGTCATTAAAACATCGTTATTTTTTCCGGCGAATCTCTCGTATATCCCAGCTGCTATGGAGGTGGTTGTATTTGTATTTCTATAAATCACCCGATATGTAGTTGACCTCAAACTTGTACGATGGCCATCTGTTAGCTTACCAGTTTCTAGTGATACATTTGTGACATATTTGTGATATTTTTTGAATTTCACCTTTAGATATCACAGATAGGACATACATGACATATTCATAACTCCTGCAAAGTTCTACAGAGTTCTACAGAATTTGATGTTGGGATAGTTGAGTTTTGTTGCAGAGGGCGCTATTCAAAATATTTTTTTGTGAGATAATGAAAAACTAAGTTTCAAATTTGAAAGAATATACAATTTACATGTTAATGACAAAATCGTCTTTGATTGATCAAAATTAGTTTAGAAATGGCTGAAATCTCCTTAAATATTATGATTTCTAATATTTTGTGGAGCCCTACAAATATTCAGTAATTTGGAACCAGCCATTGAAAAACAAGATAGCACCTTTATTTTTATTTCAGCTAATGCCAATATTGGCCATTTGTTGGCTTTTTTGTGTTGGTTATAATACGAGCAGCCAGCCGGCCTGTGTATTGTTATTATATATTAATTAACAGTCACCATATTTTTGAAAGTGGAGCTGAATTGGTATGATCGTATTTAATTTAAATTTCACACATTTTGGGGTCTAAAATCACCTTCATAGCAATTTTAGGTTCTAAAAGGGCACTAAATATGTTATAAATTAGAATAAGAGCAATAACCATGCACTTTGAAGGTATTTGTAGTCTTTAACAAGAACTAACTATCCCTTTAAGCATGCCGACTCTAAAAAGTTGAATCTTGACTCCCGTTCAAAAAAGTTAGTGTGGAGCCCTGCACTTGAATTTTGACATAAAAGTATGAGAAAGTTTTCATAATTTTCTTTGCTTTATATATGTGCTTTGAAAACTGAAAATCATGAATAACATTTTTCATTTTTATTGTTGATGTACAAAGAAATTTCATGTAAATACATGTATAGTAACCATGGCTACATCATGAAATATTTTTAGCCTTTAGTAGTGGGTGTCTTCCTCACACTATTATTGATTGATTTCTGTTGCTCTTAAAAGCCAGCTCTTTGACTGGGTAGACTTCTCCTTTAAACATTATTCTGTACATGTTTGTCAAGAACGACCATCTATAGGCATGTTACAACTCTAACCTTCAAATATACAGAAAGGCTTTATTTAGAAAAAAAACAACATTGCATTTACACATACACACATGTATGTAATTATGTACACTCTGATGGCAGCATAATGTTTTTTCTCTTGTCAAAATATGAAATTTCCGTCATTTCTACCACTTTCCTGCTTGTCATCAAATCTTTCCCAAAATGTACCGGTTTGATGATTGAAAACATGCATCCATGTGTGAGTCACATTGATGAGTGTCATTGGAAATTTCCTGCACTTCAAGTTGGGCGAGGAAGGGGTCTTTGACATCAGGTGGACTGGGACGTCTTCAAATTGATACGGTAGTTTGATTTTTGGAGTCATTTGATGATTTATGAAGATTACATGAAAATTTAATGTTTCCTGCTAGTTGCCATTTTTGCTGCTTGCAAGTCCTTTGTTCTGTACTAGATGCTTAGCAGTTTTGTAAATGTATAAGAAACTCTTTTAGCTTACAGTTAAAACCCATTTATGTTTTGAACATTTATTTAATGTTTGCATGTTCCATTAGCTATAATACGAAATCACTGCGCATGCACAAGTGCACGTGCACAGATAGCAGATCACGTGCTGGGTTGCTGGAACAGGAGTACAAAACTACAAGCATGGGTATACAAAATGGGGAATGTTTGGGGGTCAATTGTTTTGCTGACAAACTTTGTGTCATAGCTCTTCAAATGTGTTTACAACTCAGTAATAGTTCTAGGATTTATTT
Organism: Strongylocentrotus purpuratus; assembly: GCF_000002235.5. Classification (NCBI taxonomy): domain Eukaryota; kingdom Metazoa; phylum Echinodermata; class Echinoidea; order Camarodonta; family Strongylocentrotidae; genus Strongylocentrotus; species Strongylocentrotus purpuratus. The sequence goes on from NW_022145596.1 coordinate 27,677,069, forward strand.
TGGAATATTTTCTCAAGCAAGTTTTAATAACTGTCTGTTTGCCGTCATTTTGAGGGTGATTTAGTACGATGACCTCCATGGCTTGGGTTATTATTTGGCTGTATATAGGGGCACAATATTGTTTTTAAAAAAAAACATAGGGACTGCGCTGGTTGAGCGAGTGCATCAAACACATGGTTTGCCGGCATTTAAACGATGATGACTTATTTATCTGATGATGGCCGTTCATGCGGCACTAGATGGCGCTGTTACACATACACAGAAACCTGAATGCCCTTTATGCAATGATTTGGCACTGAAATGCTCACATTATTGACATGGCATGCCCCTAACCATCCTATATGTTTAATGAGTCTGAAAATTGGATAATAATACAGTTATAATAATAATAGAGAATATGAATTACATGTAAGCGCATAATGAATTGAAATGTGTGGGAGTGTAACATGAGAAACACCAGGAACATGGGGTCCATACATGTACCGTAGTTAATAATTTGAGGGCAAATGCACACTAGATCCATGTGAGTGCCAAGCCCTGGCAATTGTGCATGTGTTAGACTTCTAAAAGTAAACTTAAAGGGAAAGTTGAGTTCTGTTGCAGAGGGTGCTACACAAAATAATTTTTTTATGAGATAATGAAAAACTGAGTGTCAAATTTGAAAGAACATAATATTTAAATGACAAAATCATCTTTGTTTGATCAAAATCGGTTCAGAGACGGCTGAAATATAACAATTTCTAATACTTGTGTACCACTACAAATATTAGATATTTTGAAAAATTTGAAATAACCGTTGAAGAAAAACGAAATAACGCCTGTTACGTCGTATTTCAGCCAATGCAGATATTGACTTTTTTGTTGGCATTTTCGTGTTGCTTATATTACCACAATTAGCCGGTTCATGTATTGTTATTTTTGATTAAATAATTAATTAACTGTCATCGTGTTTTTTTTTAAAGTGGAGCTGAATTTATATGATTGTATTGGCTAAATTTCACACATTTTGGGGTCTAAAATTACCTTCATAGCAATTTTAGGTTCTAAAAGGGCACTATAAATGTCAAAGATAAGAATAAGAGCAATAACCATGCACTTTGAAGGCATTTGCGGTCTGAAAACAGAACTCAACTTTCCCTTTAAATCTTGCACACCTACTGTACTTGTGTATGAAAACAAAATAGTTTGCCTTGAGCTGATAGCAATTGTCTACAATTAATAGCTCCTTTCTCTTCACACACACACACACACACAAAAAGAAGAAGGTATATTATAATTATTCTTAGGAAAACATGTATGGCACCCACCCCACCCCTCCCCCCCACCCTCAGATGGGCACATGGAGAGGAATCTGTCTCCCCAAAGTCTTATTTTCTAAGGTCATTTGTAGCAATAGGGCAGAATTATTAAATGTAAAAGGCAGTACAAGCCCCTTTGTATGCTGGGTATTGAAATAAAAGCCACTGTTAAGGGAATACAATTACCATATTGCTTTAATTTGATATATACTGTATATATATATATACATATATATATATATATATATATATATATATATAGTACTACATGTGGATAGATATTACTGGGGGCTTGGAATGAAGTTGATCCTAATATAAAGGGCCCCTCCCCCCCCCCCCCCAAAAAAAAAACCCATTGGCGAATAAAGAATGTTCCCAAGTAAAGTTTGCACAGGCCATTCCAGCAAGTTGTTATTTTTCTGTTTTTTTGTTTTTTGTTTATCACATTAGTAGTTTTTGTAATTTCTCTTTGCCATCAGCTGATTGTACTCTCCTGTTGGTTTTTTTTTGGCCCAGTCATCCCTATTTCAATAAAAGAAACTGTATCACCACCTTTCCTTTAATGTACTGAATTTGTATACAATCAATCTTTTGACCTTCTGGATAATGATGTGTAAATTCAATATAGTGGATTCACAATACATAGCGCCATCTAGCGACACCAGTTTTTAGTCCATTTCATGTGCTGCAGTCGACAAAAATGTCAAATTTTCAATCAGACTCTGTTGATTTGTGGTTCTGACATCCAAATTCAATATAAATGTGAACTCTTCGGACCACTTTGGTCATTTTGATCAGTGACTAGCTTTGTGCTGCGCTGCCCTGGTTATAAGATTTTGAATCGCGAGTTGAAAAATTAGCCTTTCACGGCTTACCAGTGGGGTTGCTGAATACGCTGAATCCACTCTCTTGACTTTTTTCTATTTTTAGACATCTAATTTTATTTAATAAACTTATCTTCCATTCCACGCTGTAGTAGCTTTATACCTCATGAACCCTCATTCTTTCTGTACAATTGTATATTCTATGTTTGTGCGCACTTTACATCTACGTCTTTCACAGAAATATTGAACATTGTGACGCAAGATATGTTCCTCTATCCTAATCCCCCCTCTCCTCCCCAAGGATAAACAGAGAGAAAAGAAAGAGAAGGTACATTGTGGATAGGATGTCAGGGCAAAACATTGCCAAGATCATTGACGGAAGTGCCATGACATTTTTCACTGGCTGGGTAGCACACTCATGGGACCAGCGGTGAGAGGCAAATGTTAACTGAGAAGTCACCTCGAATTAGTTGCGTAATTATAACCTGTGCTGTTACGGTGTAGGGGTAACGTGGGGGTAGTGTGGGGGTATCCCCCTGGGGCCCTTGATTCAGCTGTAGGTCGTAGGCAGACAGCTAGGGCTTATCTCTGTGGATTCATTTCGGGCCGGGATTCAGTGCAGAGTGCAAGGGAAGTCCCCTCTTTCTCTTGCTACCTTTCTTCGGGGATTGTCTGCCTCAACATCAGTGAAGTAATCAGCCAGAGCCAGAGCTGGATCAGGATTTTTGTTGTTCTTGCCTCCCGCTTCAAGGGAACCTACTCCTGTCTCTGTTAATGAGAGGAAGGAATTGTATCAAAATCATATTATGATAGCCCTCCAACTCTATCGCTGCCTTAGGGATCCTGACGCTGTGTTTTTGCTGAAATGCCAAGTTATTTGTAATTGTGAGGCTTTGCTCTGTGCAGAGTTTTTGAAGGAGAGCATTGCCCTCTACTGATGAAGGATTTTATTTTGATAACAAGTATAATGTTTATGAGGATAATGAATTAATGACTTCTGCAAATGAGAAGCATCACTGCTTGTGCCTACAGCGATAGGAAACTACAGGAAGTGACTGGCTATTAAACTCTTGTGGTAGGTGAGCGAGTAGAAAGGGGCACCATGCTGAACCCTCTCTCCCAAGAAGCCTCTGAGCTTTACCTTGATGGCTTAATGGGGGGAATCCCCAAACATCTTTCTGACCTAGGGCTTTATTTCTATCCTCCAGGGAACACCAGCTTCGGCGCGGCCACACCCGCTGCGGGTGGCTTTGGCACCCCCAATGCCTTTGGGCAGAGCACGCCTGCAGGAGGATTGTTTGGAGCTAACCCGAGTACATCTACTGCTGGCGGACTGTTTAGCGGAGGAACCACTTCATTTGGACAGCCAAGCAGCACAGGTAGGCTTTATCTACATGTTTATGTAATGAATTGGTTTAAAATGCATTGATGATAATAGTATTAATCTGTATTAATATGATACCATTGCCTCGCTACAGGAGTAGTAATTTACAAACAAAGGTATTTGAATAGCAGGGAAAAATTTCACAAGAGAAGCGAGCAGCTTTGCTCTACAATTGTCAGAACTCTGGTAAACTGAAAGGGATTTATAATAAATTAAAATAAAATGAAAATGAAAGAAATTTTACATTAAGAGTGTACTATTTACTATTACTAAGCAGATATCTTCCTCTCACTCTCACCTCCAGAAGAGCTCGCATTGGGATTTTTTTTGTTTAACTTTCCTCCTCCCCCTTTTTTATTTTTTTTACTTTTATGGTAGTTGGATGGTACCGTAAATTTGTTTATTGAGGGGTTTGTTGAAGAAAGAAAATTTACACACCTGTTATTTTTTGCAAGGACATTTGCATGTGAAGTACAATAGATGGTATTTTGTTCTCAAATAAAGGTGTTTTTCATACAGCTGACTTGGTGTGAAGCATTGTGAACTGATACAAAAAATACAGAATGCTATTTACATGTATGATTATCAGAAATAGGAGGAGGGCTCTCTTGAAAGAAAAAAATAAGGGGAAATCGACTTTTTTTATAAAATTGGCTTAAATAATGGCAGAAATGAGATAAACATGTCTGTGAAAGTTTGAGGGAAAACCATTGTTGTGATTACTCAAACATGTGTTCAATTTTGTATTAAGAAATTTCATAAAATTCCACCCCAATATTTTATTACACTTGTGCCCTAGTGATACTAAGTATACTGTTAATTAACAAAATTATTTATCCAAGACCTTTTTAATGAATTAATGGTAGAGGTGCTTGCAGTAGTAATCACAGAGGTGCAAATAGGAGAAGAATCAGGGGGGGGGGAAATTATATCCAGTGATTTATCTCTTGAGGCCAAAATGGACTTTCCCTCTAATGAAAATGAAAGTATGGTATGAACAACTACAATTTATACAACATATCATATGTATGTTAGGATTTGAAATTAATTTGATGACGATTTTATGGGTACAATTTTGTTAATATTCTACATTTATGCTTACTGCCTTGTTTTTCTTTGCTTCAATCTTTGTCAAAGATGTCATTTAATGTCAGGGAAGTTGATGAGCTAAATCTCATTGCTTCTGTCTCTGTCACACTTCCATTCAAGGGATAAACCAATTTCTATGGAGCAATAAAAGAGAAGGGGGAAAAGTTAAGGCTTCCCCTCTAGACTCCAAGAGTTTTAATATGCAGCAAAGAAAAAGTGATGATTCACAAGAATCGTTGCCATTAAACATCTAATTGCATAATTCATGCTTCTAACTCAATTACTCAGTGGCCATAATCCTCATGTGCCAATCGGTCTCAAACCGTAATTTGATTATTGTGGTATTGGAACAAATTTGATATGCGGGAAGTGCAAAGTCATGAAGAAAATTCATTTCATGTGATTTCAAGAGTGAGTTGCGGTAGAAATGTACACCTGTCATATTCATTTGTTTATATTTTAAAGGCTTCACATTATGTGGCATAGCCCCGGGGGGGGGGGGGGGGGGGGACCTGGCAAATGGAAAGAAGAGAGAGAGAGGGGATAGAAAGATAAACTGAGAGAGGAAAAGAGAAAGGGGAGAGAGAGAGAGAGAGAGAGAGAGAGAACTAGAAATAGAATACACTAGATGACACAGTCCCCATCCACACCCTCATTCTTTTCTTCTTCATTCTAGTACTGTTTAAGACCCATGAGGGTCTCACTCCTAGCCTTAGGTTGAAGGGTCATTTTAAGGACATTTTCTAAAGAAAGGAGATCATGTTTTCCCTTGATGGAGTAACTGTTCAAATAGATAAGTTCTTGTAGAAAAGGTTTTGAAGGGTAAAATGCCCCTACATCCCTTTTAAACTTGAGATTGGATGAAGAAAGCAGTTTTTTGTCTACAAGCACAAACTGTTGATTTGATTCCATCCTTGAGCTGACCCTAGCTATGTCAATCTCTGGCTGTGTCAGTCATGAGCGACTATTACACAGAGCCTACGTGATGCAGTAGATCATGCAGTCAATACAGTCTAACAGTTCAGACACTCTGTTCAAATACACACTACAACTAGCTAGGATTTGTGTCTGCAAACTAGTGTTTACCTGTGTAAAGGTTCATGTTGTTATTCAACGAAAGAAAGAAAAAAATGTTCCAGTGTTTATGCACCCTGAATAGAGAGACGGTGTTGATGATGTTCGGTGAAAGAGTGGTGATGTTGTGTGACGTGTGGGACTGTCCCTAGTGGCTTCTCTGGATTGAAGGGTTTCACTAGACACTGTATCAGGTATCCCCTTCTAAGAACTCATGCCCTGGCTCCAACAGACAAACCACAGGCATGTTTGAAGTGCAGGAGGGAGAGAGAGAGAGAGAGAGAGAGAGGGGAGAGAGAGAGAGAGAGAGAGAGAGAGAGAGGCAGAGACACACAGAGAGAGAGAGAGAGAGAGAGAGAGAGAGAGAGGCGGACAGACTGACTCTAAGAAAAGATAAAGGATTAGGGAGTGGGCGAGGAAGATGGAGGATGAGAGGGAGGATGATAGAGGATATGAGCGAGAAAATGAGAGAGGATATGAGAGAGAGGATGTGAGGAAAGAGGAAGAAAGATATAGAAAAACAGAGACCATGCAAAAAACAAAAATTGCTGCCTTATTGTGATGTAAGACGTTTGATGATAAATCTTAAGGTTTGAAATATTAGCATTAACCCTTTTTTCATACATTTCTTAATCAGGTTTCAGCTTTGGGAATAAAACCCCTGGTGCATCCGGTAGTCTTTTTGGTGCTACCAGTACCAGCACAGGAGGGGGGTTGTTCCCCACGCCTTCTGCCTCGACATCCTTTGGGGGTACTACAGCCTTTGGTGCAGGAGGGGGCAACAAACCCTGTAAGTACAAGCTGAAGAGATGTCTCCCCTTCAGCATTTAGTTGTTTCTTTCCAAATCTGCTTTACAGACTTGAGTATTTTCCTAGGATTTCTGCCAGTTGAAGTACATTATACGGTGTAGTAGTACACGTTTTTTTTTAAAGATGATGAAAAAATGTTACCATGTGCTATTGTTAAAAAATGAAACAAAGTAATAGTACGACTTTAAGATATGATTATGGCACATCTTTTGTAATGACTGATCTTCATTTGTTAGGATGAGAGTTTGTTGTGGATATTGAAATAATTCCTATTTTGGAAGGTTCTTTATATGTATTATAAAAAAAGAGGAGAATATTAACAAACAAAAAAACAAAAAAACAGCCAGCACTGCAAGGCATGTATATCCTGATAGTTCTATTTGTGTAATGACTGATTCCTTCAGGTGTACAAAATCATATGAATACTTCTTCCTCAGTCCAAATTAGATGAGCTTCACTTTCAAACATAGTCACATCGCAAATCGTACTTGATCCAAAACTGATTCTTCTTCAGGCTTAACAGACGATTGAACTGCTGAACCTCCCATTTTTGGACGGAGACTCGGTTGTCTTGGTTCAATTCCATGGCACCCACACTCATTTCTCTTTCTCTTTCTCTTGCTCTCTCTTTCTCTCCCTCTCTCTTTCACTGCTCTTCTAAAGTGATTAGCGCCCTTGGTGGGTTGATGTGATTAGGAGGTCCTGTGATTCCAGTATCCGTCTGGCATCCTTGAATTAAGTAGGGGGATCCACATTGTCAATCCGCCATTTCTCCTTGGGAAGTGTCCCTCTGGGAGGACTAGACTCAGGTCTGGGGAAAGGCCAAATTAAGAAGGATCAAACTATGTGAAGATATGTGACTGATTGCTCTATGTGCATCATGTCCTTATAATCGGACCTGTTTGCTGTTAGTTGTCTTCTAACTTCTAAACCTTTTTTTGAAGAGTGTGCAAAAGTAAGAGTTAGTAATGATGCAGCTGTATATGTAAATCTTATCCTCTCTCCCTTTCATTCATTTCCACTGACTTCTCTATCTCTCTCCCTGTCTTTCACTCTCACTATTCTATATCTCTCTTCCTCTCTCTCTCTCTCTCTCTTTCTCTCTTTCTCTCTCTCTGTCTCTCTCTGTTCTAACCTTTCCCTCTCCCTCTCCAGTCGCATTGTGCTACTTTATGTTTCTGTATGCACCTTACAAAGTAATTTTCTATGCCAGGTATTCTGTAATTGAGTTAAATACTAGCACACTTATGTGCCAAGCAGTTATAACATTCATCTTTACAAATTGGTAATTTACAAATAAAAGAACAAAATCTTTTGACTTTCAAAAGCTAGCATTAAATTTGTATGATTTCCTTTGCTTTTCATACACAGTGTTTGGCACAAGCACCTCCAGCACAAGTCTATTTGGTCAGCCAGCAACGTCCACCACCCCCTTTGGTCAGACAGCAACCCAACCTTCAGGGGGGCTCTTTGGAGCGACAACAGGGGCTGGGCTGTTCGGCGCTACCCAACAACAAAATGGCACCACCATCAAGTTTACTGTAAGTATATTTTGAATGCACATTGGAAGATTTATGATGGTGATAGATGAAGCAGAACATTTAAATTGTTTCATTACTTTCTTTTCAATTTGGAATGTTTTGCCTTCTTCACCACCACTAAACTCATCCTTCATTCTTCTCTCACACTCTCCGTTCCTTTCTCCCGGCTTTTCTACCCCACTCTCTGTTTCCTCTTCATGATAAGAACTACAAGAAAGCCAAAACGTCCAGCACATCGTTACATACATGTATTTCCTCTTTTCCTCTCTCTTGGAATTGGGCTTCTCCCCCACTGTTGGCTCTGCAACAAAGTCGTGCTTCATCTCATCTGGCAGTAGCCACAATAGACCCCCCCCCCCCCCCCATCTTCCCCCGCCCATTACAATGTTTCCAACATATATGGTCCGGCATCTGTCATCTCAGATGTAACCGACTCTCTCCATGTTTATCATCGACACAAAGTGAACATTATAAACCTGACTCATGACCTGATCTCAATACAGATATCAGATTATCAGAAGCTTCAGCCTGGGATCCAAATCCAGCTGGGAATACACAAAACCCTTCCAAAATACAAAATGATTTTTTTTTTTCTGTAGATGATGAAATATTGTGAAAGGAGAGCTTATTTCCCCATGCTTCTGTAGATTGATATGTATAGATGATTTGGATATCATCAGTTTTGACATTTGAGGGATTGGTGCAAGATGGTGTTAATATACAACCATGACATTCTGAGAGAAATGTATCGAAACTGGAAGTTTTCATAACAAAAGACAACGGAGGGTTATAGATATTTTTGTGGGAGGGGGGGGGGGTTGCTTCTGTCAATAGTTCATCTTATTGCTTCAAGTTGAGGATGAAATTTGTGTAGGCTGTATGATTGTGGGTAAAGATCATCAAAATATAAATTATATTTCATAAATTACAGAGGTCAGGTTTACCATTTGATAGCATCAACCCTATAGTGGTTGAGGTAAAGCGGAGTAGCCCCTAATGGCTCAGTTGCTATCAAGTATACAGCGGTGTGTAACATTATGAAAAACAATCATGGCAAGTTTTGTTACCGAACAGAGGAACAATGGAATACATTAATGTTCAATTATGTCCAGACAGCATGTGTGTAGATAGAGACATTTCCCAACAATTGTTGATCAGACATGATTGGAACGTTGGATGAGATAATGTGATTCCTTGTTGCACAGCTACATGGGGTGAGAGGGGGAGAAGAAAGTTAAAAAGAGAAATGGAGAGAGGGAGATAGGGCAAGTTAAGGAAAGAGAGAAGGGAGGGAGTAAAGAGAGAGAAATGGGTAGGGGAGGGGGAGGAGGGGGGGGGGGGGCAAAACAGGGAATACTTTATTAGGATGAGTATACTATAAGGGTAAATTTAGCATGACAATTTTGTGATTTATTGTTAAAATGAGGTTTATGGCAACATGAATTAATTTTCTGTTGATATTTTGTTTGACTACATTACTCTGTGTCTTTCATTATTAGCTACATGTATATCCTTTCTCTTCAGCTGCTGATATACCTATTCTCCACCCAGCATACTTACATGTGCAAAGATAATCCATGCTGACTTAATAATAAATCTGAAAAAGGGCAAATAAAGGGAGGGAATTCTGCAATTCCATCTGTTGAGTTACATTAGCCTCATTCACGTAAGAAATCCATTAAAATGTATGTCTGCTTGCCCTCGCTGTCATGTGACTTGGCATGTAGAGGGGGATCAAAATAAATCCTGTCCTAAAATGGGGCTTTGTTCAGAGTCTAGAAGATCACATTACATGCAGGAAATTGAGTTGAAGTCATTACCAAGGTCGGCTATGGTGTCTCTGAAGGGGAAATTCACATTGAACCCATTGCAGGAAATCACCTAATGGTTGCTGCTTCCTATAATCGCTCAGAAATGAAACAATCAACCCATGCACCCTACCCCTCCTGTCAGTTCAAATTCCTTTGGATTACAGACTTTACAGTGCTCTTCAAAATAGTTTTGATATCAGAGTATCCCATGCACCTGATATTTAATTGATAATTAGATTTCAGGTAATTGAATTTCATGAGAATTCAAAACAAGGCTTGTGTGTTCTATTCAGTGTTATATATTATCCCTTGACAGAAATTATGTCACTGCCTTCATCGTCACTCTACTTGTTGGTAGGCTCTTCCAGATGAAATTTTGGAATCAGTTGTCCCATGACCACTTCCACTTTTTTTATTTAATTGTTTTTATTATTGAGAAAAATACACCCAATTTGATCTAGTAAACTAGACATTTATGTAGACTTAGTGATGATGGCTTCTTTTCCAGTTTGGTTTAGGATGGGGATGTAAAGGAAATGTCTTTCTTTGTTCAGACATTTATACCTACATGTATCATTATTTACATGTGTATAAAGCCCATGTTTGACACACATCCACTTCCTTCCGGTATCAGTTCCATTGGTCTTTTTCAGTTGCCTTCAGCAAGTGCAATTACTGTAACAATATCCTGATTCCATCGCAGGGCATATTGGCATGGAGGCAAAACACACACACATAAATATTTTCTGAAAACCTTAAATTTAAATAAAAATATGAAGCAATACTACTTTCAAAATGTCCATAAATGCTTCAGTCTACCTTCTAATGAAGCGAGAACCCTGCTTTTAGCAATATCCAAATTTTCTTAACTGTCTAATTTTGGTGAAAAATATGAAAGGCTTTTATATATTTTCTGTGCGCATGTGTCCCTCTGTTTAAACTTTGAACTGATGAGGGTCTGGAGTTCATAGACTAAGAGGGAAGCCAAGAACCAACTGGGAGGTGAACATTGAAAGACATGGAGTGGAATGCTGTTGCAAGAGTGAATGGCAGAGAAAAGAGATGTGTGGAGGAAATGTGGCCATCAACCTCCAAGTTGTGAGAAGATACCATGATATATAGACACAAAAAAACATTAAGGGCCCCTGTTACGGTTAAAGTGACTCGGTAACATTGCCTCAGATTCTGCAATATAATCCTGGATGTAGCTCATGCTGCAATCATAATTATAAACCTTTAGGTCAGTCAAGAATCTGATGGCTTTTACAAGCCAGTCGCCTGTCTGATTATCAAGATATTTATGATTGGAAATCTAAATTTCATTTTTTGTTTTTGGAACAGTTTTTATAACACGACAGTCTATTGGGGAAAATGAGTATGGTAAAACTTTTTTACTTTTTTGAGGAACTTCTTGATCATTTTGAAGCGCATTTTTTTTTTGTAGGGCTTCAATATAACACCATATCACAGACACTGATGACACATAAGGCCATGCATCTCGGATTTAACATTGTTAAACGATGCCTTTAAGCCATGTCTGTCTATTGAACGCATTATTCTCTTTCCTCTGTTCCTCACAGCCTACCACAGGGTCAGACACAATGGTCAAGAATGGAGCATCCACCAACGTCAACACCAAGCACCAGGTCATCACGGCTATGAAAGAATACACAAATAAATCATTTGAGGTAATGCTCATCAATATTAATCACATCAATCAATATTAATTATATTTTTGTAACACCTGACACACTGAGAATGTGTGTGGCTCTAGCAGGTACCAATTACACACCTAGATTATAAGGAGAGAAGTGTTGATAAAACACCTTGTCCACCTTGTCTAAGTATGCATGTTCCTAGGAAAGGTTTAAACTCCCAACCATTTCATTTAAAGTCAATGTCACACAATTTTAAATTCATGCAAGTATAAGAAGCCTGCTCAAGTAAAACTACAGACAGACTTTACTAGGAGGTGGTCTATATAAATTGTACAGGTTTCCTTTAGTATACATGTAGGTTTCAGTGAGGAACATTTTCCAAGGGAAAGAAAACCAGTATGTAGATAGAGGAAGTCTTTCTAAACATACTTTTCATGCACAAATTACAAATCTCCTATTCATACCCAGATGACGTATGTCCGGATGGGTTGTGTATCTTGACATTTGATTTAAAACAGCAATTTGAAGAAGTTTACAAGCAGTATTTCATAAAATTTCTAAGACTTATGTTGGACAATATTGATAAATATTCATGATGGTTAGTGCTATTTGATGAATGTTTTCTGTTCTGGAATCTGGAAGTGAAAGAGAAGTCTTTTTATCGTCCCTATTTTCACGAAGTGACGGTAGTGAGGAATATCACATACAATTTGCTTGACGATTGTCCTCACTACCGTCACTTCATGAAAATAGGGACGCATACATGCCAACTGTTCAGATTAAAGAGGAACATTCCTCTTTTTGGGAGAAGATAATTATCATTTTAATGCAGGTGTTCCTCTTGTATGTATGGGGACGATATGTGTTAAGTGTCCAGACACCCAACTCCCCATCATATAATCTAATTTTCTTATCGCAGGAATTGCGAACAGAGGACTACTTGGCCAATCGGAAAGGTGGAACCTCTGGCGGCGGGTTGCTAGGGGCAACAGGAATGACCCAACCAGACAACAAAACAACTGGTCTCTTTGGGCAACCTGCATCCACAGCCAGCAGTGCATTCAACTTTGGTCAAAACAAGAGCACATTTGGAAGCAGTAAGTACAATTCTTGTGTTCTGCTCCATTGTTTAGGCAGTGTCGGCTACCATAATTAACGTTGTATTAACCACACTTTTTTGCCGCCAAAAAAAATTCAAAGTCGGGGGTGCGTCTTATACACAGGTACAGGCAATGTCTCCCAGCTCAGTAATCGGTGTGTTGACTCACCACTCGGAAACTAGAACAACACTCAAATTTGTCTGTCATCTTGGTTTGAAAGTAATCTTTCTGATAGATCTCAATATGTAGTTTATAATAATAATTCCTCCAATTTTTCTTCTACGATATTACACACGGCTGACCACAAGGTTCTATCCTAGGTCCTCTACTGCTTTTTAATTTACATTAATGTTCTTACACATTCAACTGCACCTCGCAGTGAAATGAAAGGCCTTTCCGCGTGGGTTTTTTTTAACACAGACCTGGCTTGCTGCCGACAGTCTGCAAAAAAAAAAAAATCAAGGCGAAAAAGAGGGGTGTGGTTAATACACGAGGGCAGTTTATACAACGTTAATTACAGTATATATAGACAGATTCGAACCCTCACAAGAAGTTACTTGAGCGTGAGCGTTGAAATCGGCAGCCTAGCATAGCCGGGTAATGTTGGAGCGCCTTGAGGACCTTTGCGAGGTCGATACATGCGCTATATAAGAATCCGATATTATTATTATTATCATCCACACTACAAACTTCTCACCAAGTAATACAGCAAAAAAAAAAGTGCTGTATTTTTCACCATTACAGGAATTCCTGTCAAACTGTAATCTACTTGTATTCTTCATTGCAATTTCAATGGGCTTACACTCATAAAAGCATGAAGCTCCAAAGCTGAAATTGTTTAATTTACAAAATAAAATATTAATATAAAATTAAGTATGATATTCACTTGAAATTGACAGGAAACAAGCATGAGATACTTGGAAGATATTCCAAAATTTGTAAGATAGTGTCTGAAGATTGAAAAATAACAATTTATTTAGTAGCTACATGTATAAACAAAATGTTTAATGGTATTCATTGCCATTGTTCTTCTACCATAACAGCTCCCACCTCCTTTGGTACCGGTTCTAGTCTGTTTGGCGGCAACAGCAGTCAGCAACAACAACAACAGCAACAACAGCAGCAACAGCAACAGAGTGGTGGGTTGTTTGGGAACAAACCACTCTTTGGTCAGACTACCACCAGTACAGCAGGGAGTGGTCTCTTTGGCCAATCATCTGGGACAAGTCTGTTCGGTCAGAACCAGACCCAGCAAAAGGTAACCCATTGACATGTACCTGACAGTGGCAGGTCCGGCTCCGTACTACACAACTGCCAAGTTGTATTTTGCATTTTCAGTATTCTTATCTCCCCAAATCAGTATTTTGACCCCCCCCCCAAAAAAAAAAAAAAAAAATCAGAATTTTGTCCGCGTGAAAAAAATATGCATGCATATCGGAAATGTTTGATCACTTATTACATATCCGTCCCACTCGTAAACAATTGTGTTGTACACTAAGCACTGCACAATGGACTTCACACTTTGAACTTAATGCATTTAATTTGCCCTTTCAACAAAAAAAAACCCTTAGAAGTACACATACATCTAGCTAATGTAGCTTATCAAATGGACATTCATTACCGTCATTGACTGGACAATTCCTTCAGTCTTTTCTGCAAATTTTCTGCAAATGTCCTTCATTTCAGTACCAACTGTTCATATAAAGTACATGTATCTCTAATAAACATGTAGCTTTCAAAGTTATAAGCTACTGAAAGTATCTAGGCTCCACATACATGTACCATATTCTGTTCAAGTGGGCAGCATCTTATGCAGTTTTTGTATTGTATGCATTTGTAGCTTTCTTACATTTCTCAAGAAGTCGATCAGAGAAGGTCATTTCATAGCAAGCCTAGCCCATGGCCTGACTGCAGACCTTTTGAGTCAGAAAGTCAGAGATAGTTGGTGTTGCCAAACTGGGTCTGAACTTTGTTGCATTCTTCCTAACCAGTGAGAAGATCCGTTCATAATAATAATAATAATAATCCACTCCAAATTTTATTAAGTTAAACTGAAAATGGAAATTCTTTTTGCCCAATTGATCATGAGCCCGGCAGCCACTGAGCAGCGCCAGATTGACGTTGCTCTATCCCTTATTGTTGAACGTCAAACAAGGTAGCAGCAACTCCCGTCTTTTAATGTCTTTTGGTATGACACGGCCGGGGTTTGAACCCACGACCTCCTGGCTGTGAGACGGACGCTCTACTGACTGAGCCAACACACCGGTTCATCAGTGGCATTGCTATGTGCAAGACTGAGTATTGTTAGCATGACTCTTGACAAGTTTGAGATAGTTCTTGCTGCTAGTTGATTTGTTCTCCATGATGGAGATCTGAGTCCACACCACATCTACTCTCTCATCCAGGATTACTCCATCTAAGGTGTCCACTTGGTATGATGCAAATTCTAACTCAAGAGCATCTCTGTCAATGCCATCCAGCTTGAACCTATTGACAAAATAGTCAACTGTAGAGTAAGTCATGGGTACTCTGTTTGCTGGGTTACCCACCCTTGCATGTTTCATGACATCATCTTGGAGAGGGAACTTTGTAACAATCTTTTCCTCCTCACCGAGCTTTCCACTGCTGAGAAATTCTCTCACTTTTGTCCCCACAATCAGGTCTCCATCTTCCTGCTGATTTTTTGCGACATTTGAAGTCACGCCTGTCTGGCATTTTACCATCCAGCATCATCTCTGGCTGGACAAATCAAAGTTGAAGCTGATGAAGTAATTCCTGAAGAATATCAAGCATCATATGGATTTTTGGCGCTTCTTCTTGAAGTTCCACATTGACACTGTTAAACACACGCAAAAAAAGACAATATAACTTGTTCTTATCTTGCACTAGTTTTTCATAGATGGAGGCTGCTTTAGAAAAGGAATTTCAGACGACATTTGAGAACTTTCATCCAAAGACTTTCTTTTCACAGTAGATTTTGTTCCAGGACGCAGCTGGGAGGTTTCTTTTCCCGATGGGTTTAAAGAAGGCTGCTATCTTTGAAGTATCCAAACTCCCTGCCTCCTGTGACTTGTGCTTTTTGGATTTCATGTGTGCTTGGATGTCAGTCTCTCCTCCGTGGCTCACAGTAAAATCACATTTGCAAACTGTGCATCTCGCACTGTACTGGTCCCTCCTTGACCTAATGATACACTTTCAACGTTGGGCAATTTTCCTCCTTGAATAGTTGTTTGCGTGGTAGAGCTGATTTAGAAGACATTTTGATATTTCCACGACATTAAATGTCAAATCAAACCAAAAAGCAACACTGGCACTGTCCACAGATGCATGAACACGACACGATGCAACAACATCACTAGCACTCGACTCGTAGTGACATCGCATGCACAATTAGTACACACACACACATGTACGCATATTGGCAAGTTGTAGCGCCGATTTCACTTCAGTCCCACACGCAAACGATCGATGCATGAAGCACCGCACACATGCATAGTAAACATACAAATGGATATCTAAAGTCGACACACATCTTTCAGCGCACGGAGTGCGCACCAGCCATGCCCATAGACGAATACACAATTGACACGGCGCACGCACCGCCCGTTGACTTATACACGACTGATATTTTCTTTTCCGTATTTTAACATGAAAAAACGTACGTCCGTATTTTAAGTTGATTTCCGTACGAAATACAGGAAATCCGTACTACTTGGCAGCTCTGGTACTACACTGTACAGAGACCTGGTCACTGTTTCACAAAACAATCTCAAGTCTAAGTTCTGACATCCCATTGTGATGCATGTAATGAAATTAACACACAGTTCAATGTGATGTATATGAACTTCTATATGAAGGTTTTCATTTAAAAAAATGTAATGTATTTTGTCCCCCAAATTTTACTTCTTGACTCTCAAATTTAAGAGCCAGGCACCAAATGCTCATTTTCTACGTACTTTTGAGAAGAGTAGCAAGAATCTACTTGTCACATTTTGTTTTTGTTTTGTTTTGATCGATAGAGTCTATTTGGAGCAACGTCACAAACCCCAGGCACTGGTTTATTTGGTAGCACTCCAGCTGCAGGTACAACTGGCTTTGGGACTGGAGGTTTTGGAACGGGCACTTTTGGACAGCAAAACCAGGTATGTGGTGGTGGGGGTGGTAGTGGTGGGTGGTGGGGGTGGTGGTGGTGGTGTTAACAAAAATATTGATGATGAAATGTGTTGATGATTAAGCTGATAAAAGGGATGATGATGGTGGTGGTGGTGGTGGTGATGATGATGATGATGATGATGATGATGATGATGATGATGATGATGATGATGATGATGATGATGATGATGATGATGATGATGATGATGATGATGATGATGATGATGATGATGATGATGATGATGTGATGATGATGATGGTGATGATGATGATGGTGATTATGATGGTGATGATGATGGTGGTTGTGATGATGATGGTGATGATGATAATGATGATGATGATGATGATGGTGATTATGATGGTGATGATGATGGTGGTTGTGATGATGATGGTGATGATGATGATGATGATGATGGTGATTATGATGGTGATGATGATGGTGGTCGTGATGATGGTGATTATGATGGTGATGATGATGGTGGTTGTGATGATGATGATGATGATGATGATGATGATGGTGATTATGATGGTGATGATGATGGTGGTTGTGATGATGATGATGATGATGATGATGATGGTGGTGATGATGATGATGATGATGATGGTGGTTGTGATGATGATGGTGATGATGATGATGATGATGACGACGATGACGACAACGATGAAGTTAGCCTGGATGACAGAATATGTCCGACAGAAATGTTGGTGATATGACTAATATCTATAAAGGATGTTGAGGGAGGATGAGGATTAAACTAGAAGTGCTAGAAGCAACATCTATTATAAAGATAGAGATTACTGCTGATGATATACAAATAAGAGTTTCTGAAGTGGCTTGATTATGTTATTTATCATAGCAATTTTGATATTGATGATCGATAGATAAACCTGACTATTCCCTTCTACATCATCATTTCCTTTACAAAAGTCCTTATACCACTCTCCCCTCCTGTCTAAATCTCACCAACAGGGTGGCCTATTTGGAAAGTCTGCGCCCAACTTTGGAACCCCAGCCAGCCAGCCAGGACTAAGTCTTGGAACCAATACAGGGACTGTAGGTCTATTTGGAGGTGCCAGCAAGCCAGGACTGACATTAGGAGCTGGAACAGGTACAGGATTCGGTGAGTGGAAACATTCACATCGACCAATCATTCTTCAATCTCATTGTATATTAATAGGAAGGGTCACATATAATATATAGGATTATGATAGTACTAACTGGATTTACACGGCACCTGTACCGTTGGATGTACATGTAAGTGACTGTGTCCTAGTCAATGTAAAAGATGAACATACATGTATGATTTTAGAATTAAAAAATATTAATAAGGAATTTGTGTAAGTACATTGCTTACTTGTAAACTTAACTTCCATTTTGTTAAGACAAAGAAATACAATAATAAAATGGATAATGAATTATATTTCTATAGCGCTTAATACATGTGTTTCTAAGTGCTTTACATCAATTTTTCAAAACAATTAAAAGTATCTTGCCTGAGAAAAGAAATTAACGACTTGTAAACTAAATTTACAAAGAAAGTAGTAAGAAATATTAGAGAAAATATATGGAATGGAAAATAAGGAAGAATATACCAAATCAGAGTATATTTCCTTAAACTACAGTATAAAGAGAAAACATTGTGAGAGACGAGTAACGAGGCATAGAGAAGTTAACAATATCTTGATCGGGAGCTTGTTCCATAGTTTAGGGGTTGCTACACAAAATGCACGGTCACTGTACCTTGTACGAGTTCAGTAAAGAAAAAACAGATTTTGTATTGCTGATTTCCAGTTTAGGTGATTTTTTAATTAGTTCCCGGAAGATTGTTTGCCTTTTTATCCATTTCATCCATATTTCACATTATAATACGGTATGAAAATTCAACAGCTACAACTGATTGAATTCCAATTCTGTAACTTGAGATTGCATTTATCACATTTTCACAGACGTTCCTGCAGTCTTCAACGGGGGTTTAGAATTAATAATTATAAATATTTTCAGGGGTTTATGATACTGAGAGAAGAGCTTTTTTTGTAGCACACTATTATGATTTTTTCAATATTTATTTATGTTCATAAAGCATTATGTGATCAATTACAAAATTCATGTACAACTCAACCACCATCCTTTTCCCTGCACAATGTCTCATTTCATCTTACATTTTGTAAGGTACAACAGGTTTTGGGGGCAATACTGGTGCTGGATCTAGTCTGTTTGGAGGCAACAAGGGCACCACAGGCTTCGGCACCACTGGACTGTCTACAGGTGGCTTCGGTGGTAACTTGGGTTCCACCTTTGGTGGGGGCACCTCTAGTTCCCTCTTTGGAGGTAACAAGCCAGCGGGGTTGGGTACCACATTTGGAAATACAGGTAATTGGTTGGGGAATGTGTAGTTTGAAATTTTGAAGGGGGTTTTAAAAAGTTTTTAATTGCCCTGTGAGGGGGGGGGGGGGGGGGGAGGGTGTGTGACGTTTCTAGACAGTATCATCATTACCAAATATGACATGTACTTAGTTTTTAAAGAATTACAAATAATATACTGCACTATGTAAGATAAGCATTGTTTTTTATGCCATAATTACAAAATCTGGAACATGGTTGCTTACAAAAACAAGAAGTGCTAGTATGAATTGATAAGAATAGTCATGTGATTGTGATTATGATGATTATAGCAGTACTGATGATAGTGGTATTAGAAGCAGTAGGAGACTGGTAGTGATATTGGTAGTGATGGGAGGAAGACAATATAGGTCATTACTTTAGACAGGTGCCGTTTACAAATAGGTAGCCACAAAGACAAGTTGTTTTTTGATGCGTGACATTACCTCACCATTCCTACAAGTCTTGCAGCTTTTGTTTGATGTCATCCCTCAGGTACATTTGGTGGAGGACTCGGGGGCACCACCGGCCTGACTGGTGGAGGACTAGGAGCTGCATCTATGATAGGAGGGTAAGTACATCATGGAACCAGGGTTCAAAAGGGTTTATCAGTACTGTATATCTTGACTCTTTGAAAGGATTTAATAGAATGAGTGTTGTTCCATTTCGTATGAGAAGATCCTTTTACAGTTACAGAAGAATATACAATATGTACAGCCATTCTTCAATAAAATTTATGTTTTTAGTTTTAAAAATTGTATGTTTTTTATAATTCCAGACTCAGTATTTGACCTCCTTTTTCTTGTAGTCTCACTTTCTTTCCTTGCCAAATGAAATTAATCAGAAATGTTTATTCAAATGTATTTCTGATCAAAGTTCACTAACAGCTTTAATTGTTTATGTATCCTTAACACAGAATCTTAGAAGATATAAGCCATTTGGATGTTATTACTCTGTAGAGTAGAGGTAGGATCACTTCAATGAATATCATCAAGAAGACAAGAAGTTTACACAACCATTGTAAAATAGAAACAATTAAATTACATTGAATTTATTAAGATTTCAGGCAGTGAATTTATCAATAGACAAATCCTCATGGACTAGATCATCGATATTTCTCAGTCTTTGGTATAACTATCTTTTAACAAAATATATATAGGACCAAGTAAAAAACTTATCTATTATGTCCACTAAAAATGACCAACTGTTCTGTTTCATTTCCAGTCAACAAGCCAATGTAGATCAGAACACTCAAGTTCAGCAGCAGTTGATGACTCTCTTCAACTCACCGTATGGAGATAACCCTCTCTTCAAGAACATACTTGTAGTAAGTCAACA
The DNA here is from genome assembly GCF_000002235.5 of Strongylocentrotus purpuratus. Classification (NCBI taxonomy): domain Eukaryota; kingdom Metazoa; phylum Echinodermata; class Echinoidea; order Camarodonta; family Strongylocentrotidae; genus Strongylocentrotus; species Strongylocentrotus purpuratus. The sequence goes on from NW_022145596.1 coordinate 27,697,528, forward strand.
CAGTCATGCTCTTGGTAGCACACACGCAGGGTTCTCACAAGGGCAGAAGATCATTGGATTTAAAATGACTCAGTTACATTGTCTCAGATTCTGAAACAAAATCCTGGATTTTGCTCATGCTGCAATGATAATTATAAACCTTTAGGTCAGTCAGGAATCCTATGAATTTTACAAGCCGATCGCCTGTCTGATTATCAAGATATTTATGATTGGAAACCGAAATGTCATTTTTCGTTTTCTTAACAGTTTTTACAAGACTACAGTCAATTGGGGAAAATGATTTTTACTTTTGTCAGCCACTTTTTAGGGCTTCAATATTAGACCATATTACAGACACTAATAACACGTAGGGCCATGTATCCCAGATTTAACATTTTTAAACGATGCCTTTAAGATACAGACACTAATAACACGTAGGGCCATGTATCCCAGATTTAACATTTTTAAACGATGCCTTTAAGATTTATTTATTGCACATTTCACACACGTGCCACACATGATGTGATTGTGAATGTTATCTGCTAAAGGGCGTTGTAAGGTTTCCTAATACAGTGCTCTCTCTTCCTAGAAGACACATGCTCTAATCAGAGTAATGCTATCTTTTTAATCATAAATGAGTGGTAATACAAATATGAAATATGATTTTATGCAAATTAGAGGAGTCAAATGAAGAATTTTTGCCCGAACTCTTGCATTCGATTTCCTGTGCAGTACCTCAAATGTTTGTATATTTGATTTACTTTCTCCCCAGGATTCCGACAAGAAGAAAGATGTCCTTCCTGGCAGTTCTGCTCAAAAGTCTCTCAGCGCTCCATCACATTATAAGGTAAATGAAAGGCCAGAAAATAATTGGTATGCAGGCCATGCAAAGTACAGAGGTGCCAACCAGTACGATTTAATCGTATTTAGTAGAGTGGAATACGATAATACGATGATATCACCTCTTAAAATATGATTTTTTAAAACAAAAAAAAATTTTTTTTTTTTTTTAATATATTTTTTTAATACCCATTAAAACATGAACAAGTAAACCCCGCAGCCCCAACAAAAACTTTGCTTTACAATTTTCTTTTAAAATTTTAATGAAAGAGCAAACATTTTACTTGACTGTACGTACCAGTATCACATTTTTCTGAAATTTTACTGGCCCGGGGCCAACCGGCCATTGGTAGTGTCAAGTTTTCGTGAAAATCTGATTTTTCTCTCCAAAATCTGATTTTTTAGGATACTCAGTCTGTTTTTTGTGTCAAGAGGTTGGCATCTCTGAAAGTAACTTTGTGGAGTAGAAATGTTTGCCAGTAAGAAGTCATGATTTTCTTTAGTAAAAGGCCAGATAATTTTATTCAGGCCATCAAAATATAATTTAAGCAGTAGAAACACACAGCTATAATGGTTTTTCTCACCAAACAGTTAGTTGATAACCCTTTTTTAAAGCTTGGCAAAGTGCTTCACAAGAAAAGAAAAAAAAACACTTTCCCTTTTATTAAATGACACAAATGACTTTTCAGTCTCAATATTATTTGTTTTTTCTTCCTCCAAATCTTCAAATACCATGTTTTTGAACTGTGAAGCTTTTGATACAGATATGTAGCATAATAACAAATTAAAAATTGCTTAATAAACTGATTGTTTACATTGTGCAGGTATCAGCCAGACCAGGAGCTAAGCTACGACCCAAGCTGCTACAGAGAGGTGGAGGGAAGGTAAAGCTAACGGCTAGTCCTCTTACTCTTACCCCAGTTGTTAGAAAAATTTCAGTGACAATGTGAAAACTTGAACAAACTTGAAATTATATTTTTTCCGAAGCAGATCAAGAATACTGCGGGATTGAATAATTGTTATATGGTGTAAAATGACACAGGGTCTTTACACATCAAGTATTAAGTAATTTTGCAGTTGGTTTAGTTAGCAGAAAGTTCAGGTTCTTATGTATGGCAAATTCAAAAATTGAAGCTAAAGACCAGTTTTGGAAACGCCCCCCTCTCAAAAAATGAAATGGAAGCTCTTAGTACCAATCATGTGAAAGAATATGTTTTGACTAATACGTGATGATACAAATTTTGCCGAGAAGCCGCGTACCTATTGATATATTTGGTAAATTAGTTTATCTATTTGGACATGATAGATATAACGCACGTGTAGCGCATGTGTGCATAGTACCATAGGGTCATTCCATGTCAAATCACCCAAAAAATCTGAAAATCTTAACCCGACCATTTTTGATTTTGATGAAACTTGGTGAACTTGTTGAGTGTGATCTCACAGCACCAAATCCCCAATTTTAGGTCAATCGGGTGAGGGGTTTGGGAGATACGGCCCACCAAATTTTGAGATTTTTTCAAAAATGGGGGTGGCGGGCCTACCTTTGAACCCTTGTATCTCGGGACCTAATGGGTCAATCTTCTCAAAATTTGTATTGTTGGAAAGGGTATTCAATAAGGATTCCAAATCTGCCGCCATTTTGAAGATTCGTACATGTTGGGGTATTTTGACCTCTTGACCTCAGATTTGACCTTGAAATTGACCTTGTGGATCACGTAACTTTGACAACATTTTTCATGAAATGTAATCTCTGACATGTTCACTAAAACATATAAAAGTTTCAGAGATATAATATTTTTTGTTTTGGAGCAATAAGGATTGAAAGTATCCATGCTCACAGATATTCACAATAAGCCCTATTATAATGTATACAATACATGCAATATGCACAGTACAACATACATCTTCCACATGCTTTTTTGTTTTAGTCATATCCATCCTAAATGTCAGCAGTACTTGAATAGAAATAAAATGACAAGTTCATATAGGCCTAAAGGGTTAACAGGATGTATGGCTTTAGACCTCTGAGTCAGTTCTAGGATAATTACCCCCTGGAAAATTCCCCCCCCCGGAAAACTACCCTCTAAGGACAATTACCCCAGAGGACAATTACCCCCCCCCCCCCCCCTATTTGTTAAAGGGGAAGTCCATCCTGATAATAAAGTGGTTTTAATGAAAGCAGATTTTTTTTGGGGGGGTATATTATTCTTGAGGGGTAATTTTCCTGGGGGGGGGGGGGGTAATTGTCCTAGGGGGAAATTGTCCGGGGGTTAATTGTCCTTGGGGGGGGGGGGGGACAGATTGTCCTAGGAGGTAATTTCCTGGAGGGTAATAATCCTCTGGGTGTGATAGTCCTTGGGGGGTAATTGTCCTCGGGGGGGGGGGGAGACATTTCCTGAGGGTTAATTTTTCAGGGGGGTAATTATCCTAGAACCGACTCAGAGGCCTAAAGCCATACATCCTGTTAACCCTTTAGGCCTATATGAACTTGTCATTTTATTTCTATTCAAGTACTACTGACATTTAGGATGGATATGCCTAAAACAAAAAAGCATGTGGAAGATGTATGTTGTACTGTGCATATTGCATGTATTGTATACATTATAATATGGGTTTATTGTGAATATCTGTGAGCATGGATACTTTCAATCCTTATTGCTCCTAAACAAAAAATATTATATCTCTGAAACTTTTATATGTTTTAGTGAACATGTCAGAGATTACATTTCATGAAAAATGTTGTCAAAGTTACGTGATCCACAAGGTCAATTTCAAGGTCAAATCTGAGGTCAAGAGGTCAAAGTACCCCAACATGTACGAATCTTCAAAATGACGGCAGATTTGGAATCCTTATTGAATTCCCTTTCCAACAATACAAATTTTGTGAAGATTGACCCATTAGGTCCCGAGATACAAGGGTTCACAGGTAGGCCCGCCACCCCCATTTTTGAAAAAATCTCAAAATTTGGTGGGCCGTATCTCCCAAACCCCTCACCCGATTGACCTAAAATTGGGGATTTGGTGCTGTGAGATCACACTCAACAAGTTCACCAAGTTTCATCAAAATCAAAAATGGTCGGGTTAAAACCATTGGGTGATTTGACATGGAATGACCCCATATACATCTTTCTGTGTACAGTGCTTGTAACTTTACCAAGACTGGGCCAAATTTCTTATCATTTTGATGATTCCAGAACCTTGCAGTACACACCAATACTTATATGCTAGATGGTCAACCTTTTCTGATTGATTCCACAACGTTTCTTTCAAAATGCAATGACCAGAACTGATCATTATCTTTAAGAACACATAAAGGATGTGGTCAGGTTTTCAATTCTCAAGGTTTAGAAGGTCAACGTTAATACTCTTAGAGTGATCTCAAGCTAAACCTTTTTAAATGAATGTAATGAAAGCTGGTGGGTTAAAGAAAGTGTGATAAATCATTCATTTATTATGTACAATGCTTATATTAGGACTATTGGCATGTTGAGTCATCGCATCTGTTACAGTAAATAATCACCTTGATTTTTGATGTTTTCTTTGCATTCCAGTCCAAGCTGTTTGATGGGCTTGAAGAGGAAGACAATACTCTCAACTCAGAGACCTTTGTTACCAGACGCAGCATCAAGAAACTCGTTATCAAAAACAAGGGAAGCCAGGATGTAAGTCTCCTCTGATGAATCTATTTGTAACTATTGGAAGAAACACATACTGGGAGCTTGGATGGAAAGATCATTTAACTGAAAATGGAAAATGCAGTGAACCTATTTATTATTTGTCTTTTTGGTTATTGCACTGTCCACATCCCTCTGACCTACATGTTTGTGTTTTGTTGATTAAAATGTTGCATAGAACCTTGAGCCCACTTTAGTCTGAGACTGCCTAAACCCAACCCTTATTGATGTATTTTAGCATGCTGACTAGCACTGATATACAGTCATATGGGATTCTTTTGTTATATCCTGCTTGCATTCACTATGAATATGACGGACAAAGAAAGAGGACAAAATATACAGTTCCTCATTCTACCCTCAACAATTGCTGTGGTAGACAAAGGAACATCCCTTCACTGCTATTATGTAAAAATGTGTAGAACAGGTGTCACATGCTTATTCACCTGTTCTACACATTTTTACATAATAGCAGTGAAGGGATGTTCCTTTGTCTACCACAGCAATTGTTGAGGGTAGAATGAGGAACTGTATATTTTGTCCTCTTTCTTTGTCCGTCATGTTCATAGTGATTTATCTTGACTTTAGGGATTCTGTATTGAAAATATTATGTTTCTACGTAAGTTAATTTCAAAAAATTAAGTGGCTATATTCTACCTTCTTGGTGGGACGACATATATGCCCCAAAGACGGTTGCTTCAGGCTTTATTGTGTCCAAGATATTAAGTATGGCTTTGGATTGCAAGTAGGTTTTAGGCTAGATTTAGGGTTAGGGTTTAGTATTGGAGTGAGTTAAGACCTCTGTTAGTGTAGAATGTTAACCTTGGACCAATTATTAGGGACTTTTAGATTTGCGCGGACTGCTACGTGTGACATCATTTTGAGGCACTGGCAGTCATGTGTGACGTAGCAGTCCACAATGTCCTGCAAGTCTAAAAGTCCCTATTACTGGAGCATCTGTCGTAGAGGTGAAAATAACATTTCAGAAATATCCATAAGTTCTGCATTGCCATAGACCACCAAACTTGATTATGATGTGGTTTCCTCTGTGACTTTGCAGGACTCTCGGAATGATAGCTTTGGTCAGAGGAGTTCAGTCAAGCCTGATGAGCTTGCTTCACCCCTCCCAGTCTACCCAAGAGACCAGTCCAGATCATACGTGCATCTCACACCAGAGAAGGAGTAAGTCTATCTCATTCTCACTTTCCTTCAATTTCTCTATGTAGTCCGTCAATAGAGTTATTTTCTAATGTTGCATTGCAGTGTAGATGTTTTATTTACTGATAAAATGTATGTGTACTGATGAATGTGTATTGACCAATTCTAAATTGGATGTTGTTCAATCAGACAAATGATCAATTACCAATAATTTGATTGATTGATCATCAATAATAATAATATTCTGCCTATATAGCGCTTAATACATTGACAATGTGCAAGTTTCTAAGTGCTTTACAGATATGTTATTACCCTGGTCATCAGTTTCTTGCTTGCCCGCACACAATGTATGCACTTTCTTCACTCCCTGGGGAGCATTTTAGCAAGAGCTACTAGGCTCAAATTGCTAAGCATACTATATTGGCTTTCGCATCCTACCGGGTACCCATTTAACACCTGGGTGGAGAGTGGCAAATGTAGATCAATGTCTTGCCAAAGGACATTAATGTCGCAGTGGGACTCAAACCGCGGACCTTGTGACCCGACAGTCTGGTGACCTATCCACTCGACCACGACACCTCTACGTACACTACCAACTCTTATATTGTGTTATTCCTTAGTGATGATCATCCTAGACAGTCCAGTGAAGAACCAAACACCCCAGACATTCCCCTCTTCAGCAAACCTAAAGTACTGGAAGATACCAGTGGTATGGACAGGTAAGAAATTAGCTTCTATTTCAAATATCACTTCAAATACATATGATTCAAAACTTGTGTCCCTTAAACCACAAGTTTATGTAGTCCCATATACCCAAATTTATAATTTAAAGTGCTTTTCAGTGGTACTGATTTTCAACAAGATTTTTAAATGTGATTACTAACTTCTCCTAAAACACAGTCACGTTGTTTACTATGTAACCAACCATTTAACAATTAATACTTTTTTTTAATTTGTGAATTTAGTGATATGCACTAACCTTATGTTAGGTCACAATGAGACTGAGCTTGATAAGTTTTGTTAATTATCCGATTGCGACTTAACCTTTGTGATGTGCATATACACTTATACACTCTCAAACATGAATTGTTTGTATCATAATACCTTTAATATCCTATTTCAATGATTTGATGTTCCCCAGTCCTGGCAATAAGCATGAGGACCCAGACTGCACCATCCATGCCATGAATGCCCAACCGAAGAGACAGCAGAGGAAACCCAGCGGCTCTGGAGCTGCACCACCACCACCACCCTCACCACCAGGAAGCTCCCCTCCCAACACTCCTCCATCATCTAGCAGGGAGCCCCTTAACCAGAGCATAGGAAGCATAGGGGATGCATCATTGGAGATATCAGGTACGTCAGGAGGGGGGACACACCAGACCAGATTGAAGCTATAGAAGGCCAACTGAAGTTTATCTGGAGTTTGAACGTAGAAATCAATCATAGTCATTTTCTATCTATCTATCAGGCTATAGTTCATCTAGACGTTGGACAAAGCCCTCCTCATAACATTTCCATTCTCTTCTGTCTCTAGCTATCCTTGTCCAAGCGGCCGTTCCCATGTATGATGTTAGGTCATCTCTCCATCTTCTCTTCTGCCTTCCTCTTCTTCTCTTTCCCATCCTTGGTTGCCATTGTGTTAAACGATTTGTCAATCTATTGTCCTGAAGTCTTGCTACATGCCCAGCCCATCTCCACTTTGATTCTCTGGCTTTCTCCATGTCTTTAACCTTTGTTTTCTGGCGTATGACTTAAATTGTGATTGACTTTGTCCCGCAGAGATAAATGCACTGTCAAAATGTAATTTGTTAAAATTATTTGTTATGAGTAATGAAAAATATTTGTGCTGAATCCAATGACATTTTTACTGAATGGTAAATACTGAATGCATTTGAGTTCTGCTCAACAAAATATCTAAAAGGTAAGTGGTAAGTGATGAAGACTGAGAACATCTTGGTCAGCTGGGATTTTACACAGTTGTTTTGTTGCCTGTGTTTTATCAGTTAAAAATAGAAATTTTATCCCAGATTTGTAGAATTTTTGTCCAAGTAACTAGTATCTTGAAAACCTGTATTAGGCATTGACAATCAGGAACTTTTCAAGCGATGTATGTCTATGTATGTATTCATGGGATATTGTTATCATTATTCAATGATAGAACTTATAGATACTGGAGTGTTGGCTCAGTCAGTAGAGCATCCGCCTCACAACCGGGAGGTCATGGGTTCGAACCCCGACCGCGTCATACCAAAAGACGTTAAAAGATGGGAGTTGCTGCTACCTTGTTTGGCGTTCAACAATAAGGGATAGAGCAACGTCGATCTGGCACTGCTCAGTGGTTGCCAGGCTCACGATCAATTGGGCAAAAAGAATTTCCATTTTCGGTTTAATAAAATTTGGAGTGGACTTTAAAAGATTATTATTATTATTATTATCATTATTATTATTATTATTATTGAAATTAACTTTTTTGTTTGTTGACACAGGAGATGATGAAGTAATCGACCAGGAGAACCAACCCCCTCCCCACCCTGCCAAGGTGGTCCTACGCCGCCCTGGCTACTACACCATCCCCACCCTAGGGGACCTGGCTCTGCTCACTGATGCAGATGGCAATTGCTTTGTCGATGATTTCTCTGTCGGGAGGGAGAGGTATGGCAGCGTGTTTTTCCCAGGAATGACCAATGTGAAAGGACTTAATCTGGATGAAATTGGTAAGCTCATCTATTTTCTGATTGTATGTGTTCATAGACAAACACATTACTTAAAGATAAAGTTGAGTTCAGGTCATGCGATTGCATTGTGAAAGAAACGTTGTGGAATCGATCAAAAAAGTTTGATCATCTAGCATACAAGTATTGGTGTGTACTGCAAGGTTCTGGAATTCGGCCCAGTCTTGGTAAAGTTACAAGCACTGTAGACATAAAGATGTATATGGGACTACACGAACATGTGACGTAAAAAGCTGTCCTGATGTTTATGATGTTACATGCCATATTTAGAATATTAAGGCATTTGAATAGCCATGCTTTTCAGGGAACATCTTTTATCTGATGTGCTTCCACACTTCCATAAACCAATGATAACGCTCACAAATTATTTTCAATTCTTCCCAGAACTCAACCTTCTCTTTAAATGACATGTTTGTTTTGTGCTCAATTCATTCTCCTTCCATATGGTTGTATTCTTTGAAAGCTTGTGAGATTATACTTTTATAGATGATGACAAGCTTTTCAAGATGATCAAATGCTCTCATCTTGTATTAATCTCTCAGGATATTACCTCTTTTGCAATGATCATATTCAATTTTATATTTCAACTTGCTTGTAATGTATTCAAAATAGCTCAATTTATATTGAGATGAAGTGCATTCACTTCACTTGTTCACTTCAATATTTAATGTTTATGTTAAAACTGTGATTGCATTTAGCTTTATATTCATCCTCATAACGATTATGATTGTATTAGTTAGAAAAGTTCCCTTCAGTATTACATGATGATTGCATTAACTAACAATGAATACATTTTGTATTCAGTTGATTGTATTTAGCTTTGCATGATTACATTCAAATGACTTGAATGTACTCTTCCTCATAATGATTATGATTTTATTTACATTTGTTCCCTTCAATATTACAACATTTTTTGTGAAAATGATTGCATTTACTAACAATAATTACATTCACATGACAAAATTTAATCTTCCTCATAATATTTACATTTGTTTCAATATTATAACATGTATGTTAAGATAGTTACAACTGTATTCATTTGATTGCATTCAGCTTTGAATGATTACATTCACATGATTTGATCATATTCTTCCTCATAATCTTTATGCAGTTCACTTCCGACGGAAGGAGATCACCCTCTACCCTGATGACACCTGCAAACCTACCGTTGGTACAGGACTCAACAAGAAAGCTGAAGTGACCCTAGACGCGACCTGGCCGATCGACAAGTCTAACAGGCAGCCAATCAAGGTACATGGCCTCTTCCAGATGGTGGGGAGGGGGGGGGGGGGGGGGAGGGGGTAAAGATATTAGACCTTGATGATACCAGTAAACCTTGCATTGGTATAGGACATGACAGGAAAGCTAAAGTAACATTGACAAGTCTACAAGACAACCAATCAATGTACAAGGGGGATTCCTAATTGGGATTCCTTTTTTCCCCTGGAAAGTTCTGTTTAAAAATCATATAAAATACATTCCCCCCCCCCCCCCCTCCTAATGCTGCCTTGAGAGATTCTGAATTTGTTGTTTAGCTTGGCAGATATCGTTTGACTATTTATTTACTTTTCGCAGGACCCTGAGAGACTGACCTCATTGGAATACGAGGAGAGATTAGAGAGAGCCACAGCCAAGCTTGGAGCCAAGTTCATTGAGTACCGTCCCGAGACCGGGTCCTGGGTGTTCCAGGTCCAGCACTTCTCCAAGTATGGTCTGACAGACAGTGATGAGGAGGACGGAGGACAGGCCCAGGCCCAGCAGCAACAGGCTCAAAAGGGAGCTAAAAAGGTATTGGATATTGCGGCTGCCAATTTTGGAACGTCTTACAGTTGCAGGGGGTGGGAGAGGTGGGTGTTGAAGCAAATTTGCAAATGATTAAGTCAAATTTTCCATCAAGACCAGAAAAATGAGAACAAAATTGAACAAAATTTGACAAAGAAGGTGCTTTCATATTTACCAACAAGTGTAAAAGCTGGTTGTCAGATATGTTAAGTAGCCTGCAGAGGATGAGACAGGTCAATGTGATTTGTTGACGAGGCTCTGAAAATCTGCTGACACCCCTGAGTGAGCCAGTGAATCAAATGCAATCGACCTATAGAAGTGAAAAATACTTGTAATTTCAGGGTTCAAAGCATAACCAACAATTATTTTAAAAGTCTTTAATTTTTACTGTCTTATATGCACATGTATATAATTCTTACTTTCATAGTATGGATTATACATGTAAGTGTTCTATACAGGTGTATATTGATGATGGTTACACCTTACATAGTCATTGCCAAATGACTGCATAAATATGTCGTATAGATCAGAAGACCTAGAAAAGTCCTTGGAAATTTGTTGATATCCAATGTACTTTGTTGTTGTTTGCTGTTACCATGACTATATAATATCTTGACCCCAAGGTGGAGAAAGCTCCTTCCAAGGATTCCACCAAGCTACCTCCAACCAAGCAGAGGGACGACAAGCAGAAATCCAGCAACACCAGGGCACCCCTCCAAGAGAATGGGAGCATCCAGTATCTAGCTGAGGAGCCAATGAGGGAGGAGTTTGACACTGAACCTGACCGGGCTGTACCAAGGAGCAGAGGATTAGGGGGTCAGCAAGACCAATTCATGGCTGGAGAAGGTGAGTTCTTTCAATCATATATTTTGGCATTTGTATTAGTTGAATTAGGAATTATGATATGCTTGTGGTGTATTCATTAACCTTGTACATATTGTTTTCTGTTACATTCAATGCACTTAATGGGTTTTTAAATTGAGTAAGTAGAGTTGCCTGGTATAAATTTATATCCTAGAACAAATATAAAGAAGGAAATAATGAATTTTGGAAGAGTGTGGCATATACAACCTCCACTCCTGATAAAAAGAGGTTTTATGAAGTTCACTGCATCAAAAAGATTGGCATTGTTGGACCTCTGTATTGTTTTTTTAAAAGAAAAAAAGAATGAATTATTTCTGGTACATTACTTTGAAATATCTTGGAATAGATTTTAATGATGGTCTTGTTCATTTTTCGCCCAGCTGGTGACTTTGATACCTACATGCCATATGATGATGCTGATCGTGATATGCAGACTGGGCAAGATGAGGTGATAGAGGGAGGTCAGAGATCGCTAGACGTCTCTCATCGTCTGGCCGAGGCCCTCGGAGTGAGCTCTCACAGGATGCAGGTCATGAAGGCATCATTCTTTGGTGAGGAGGAGGAGGATCAGTATGCCCATTCCGGATCCTTCGCCAAAGCTCCAGGCATGGATGGAGAGAAGAGGGCACCAAGACCGTCACGGGAGCCGCTGTTTGAGCGAGAGCAGACGGGAGATATGTGGCAGGCCAGCATGATGGGTAGTCCAGCCAAGTTCCTTGCTGGCATGTCATCACCGGCGTTGAGAGGTAGAGTGGCAAGTCCCATCCCGCGCTTCCTGAGAGAGTCCATGGACACCAGGGACCAGAGAGGGTATGTTGGACAAGCTCCGGTAATGCCAGGTGGGATGAGCCCTCATGAGAAGATTCCGAAGATCGTGGGTTCACGCCCCCACCTTGGCCTGGTTCCTGTAGCGCAGTCAGTGGTATGTGAGCGTCATAATCACATAGCTGATGCAGGACTCATGATGAGTCGCTCATTCAGGGTTGGATGGGGGCCTAACTGGACACTGGTCCATTCTGGGAATGCCGTCGGGGTCCAGGGGTTCAGACCTAAGGTCAAGGAGGAACCCATGCCTTTCACTCTGCTGACATCCAAGTCTACGGTTAAACCAACGACGGAAAGCTCCCCTTTCAAAGTGACTCTTGAGAAAGTGAACATTGCACCTATGTTTGGCAAGCCAGGTCATTCAACAAGAATGTACGAAAGATCCCTCAAGGTAGCGCTAGACCATAGTGTGTGTGCCACAGAAACACTCTGTCCTGCATTTGCTCCACAATCAGGTATTGATGCATTACACAGGTATGCCATTGAATCCGTCAAAGATAAGAAAGAAGGTACAGGGGACGATACAGAACTCTTGGAGCACACACGATTGGTGTGGGCTCTCATGGTTGCTCTTTGGGGGCGACTACCAGAAGAAGAAAGCAAAGGTCCGCTGGATCCTATAAGCTACCCGTATCGCAAGGCTAGGAGGAAGGCCATGTCACAGTGGCTCTCAGATTCCTGCAGGAAGCACATCGACAATGAGGTCCAGGACTCCAAGTTCCGTCACCTGGGTCACGTGGAGGCCATCTTTGCTCTTCTCACCGGACGGCTGATCAACGAGGCGTGCCTCAAGGCGCAAGAATCCGGTGACCACAGGTTAGCACTCCTACTCGCTCAGGCTGGGGCCACTCATGAAGCCCGCCATCTGGTGGCGACGCAGCTCATTCACTGGGAGCAACTACGAGCTGATCAGTTCATCGCTGATGAGTACCTGAAAGTGTACTCGCTGCTTGCTGGTCAACTGGTATGGCAGTCATCTAGAGGAGGGGTCAATATCTGTGAAGATCTTGACTGGAAGAGAGCCTTGGCAGTGCACCTCTGGTATCACAACTCCCAAGAGGCTTCCATTAAAGATGCTTTGCTTGCATTTGAAGATGGCTTCACTGGTGAGTAGAATGCAATTTGGCTTAGAGGTGTGCCAGGGTTAATAGATACTTGGTGTTAATTGTCCTGTAGAATGCAAACCTTGTTCAAAATAGCAGTAACTTTCACTTTATCACAGAATGTATGCCACTCATTTGTGTTATAGCCCTTACTTTGATATTAATGTGTTTACAATATACAACTAATACACATCAGTGAGGGCATTAGTAAGAATTACCCACACGAGGTACCTTTGGAACAGTCCGACTATTTTGAAGGTACCAAGTGTGGGTAATTTTACTAATGCCCGAACAAAATGATGTGTATTATTTGTTTTATAAAATGATGTTTTCTAACATGATTTTGATAATGACCGGTTATTACCATTGGATAATGACCGGTCATTACCCAAATTACGCGCGATTACGCGTGAGGCAAAATAAATGCCTGGTCACGTGTGGCTTTCAACCAATCATTTGATTAGGATCCACGTCATCATCTTATAATTTTAAGTAATCCCAGGGGCTTACTAATCATATTGGTCTATACAATATATTGAAATTGATTTCAACCTTGTACATTCAAAATAATTGATTTAGAGGACTTGCAATGGATTTGGGTTAGTTACATGTCTTTTTTTCATGGGGCTCACATACTTTAAATTATGTTAAAGTATCAAATTTCCATTTTGATTCTTGCCCACAAGTAACTTCAACTTTTCTTTTTCAATGTTACATTTATCTCTCTATATTATGTCAATCACATAATTTCTTATTTTGTAAAGACTGATAGGACCTGTAAAATTGCATCCAATGAACTGTACGATTGCAATGTTATTCCTAGCTTGCAGCATACTTTTCCTTGTATAACATTACTTTGTATGAGTCCTCAATATACAGACTTTAATTTTTGTATAGATTTATTAGTAGAAGCGAGGGAAAGTTTATATTCTACTTTTTTTAACCTGACTACCATCCCTGTATTGTAGGCAAATCATCTCTTGGGGACTACTGCCTTCCGCCCCGCCCTCCTTACATGGAGAGTAACCCTGGCTTCTACAGGGAGGATCTGAGTGCCTTAGAATCGATGGATGAAGGAGATGGTCTCATGCCTAGTCCAGATAGGTTTCCTGTCTGGGACATGTGCTATCATCTGCTGAAGCTCTACTGTGACAAGACGCACCACATGCACAACGTCCTTGCTCCAACGGCTCATTCGCAGTACCAGCTGGACTATAGACTCAGGTGGGTTTATATATGAGCTCAACACTGAGTCAACAGTATTTAAAGAGAAGGTTGAGTTCTGGGAAGAGGTGAAAAATAATTTGTGAACGTTATCATGTTTATTATACAAGTGTGGAAGAACATCAGATAAGACATGTTACCTGAAAAGCATGGCTCTTCAAATGCCTTTATATTCTAAATATGGCATGTAGGCTTGGGCGGTTCCCTTGTTGATGAGAACCGACTCCGGTTCCCACTCTCGGCCTCGGTTCCAAGTGGAATCGACTCCCGCTGGCTGCCATATACAGTACATGTAATTGAAGCCACAATGCTGTAAAGGCCACACACACACACACACACACCAGGGAGGTGTTTACACACTGTATGTTATGTACTGTGCATGTCGGCTCCACTCAGCAGTGGCACCGATAGCAACAGATGATTTTCTGAGATATTTTTTTGGAAAACTTTACTTTTAAAAATGAGTATCAAAAGTATGAATGTATGTGTGTGTAAATTGATGTTTTGTTTATATCTGTTTCGTCTCATGATATCTCTGCAATTACATGCAAACAATATATAAAGAAGATCAAAGTGCAGACCTTCATAAACAGTTATGAAATGATTTATTTTACTACTTTCGATCAAATCGAGAAAAAAACATTACCACTGCTAATAAAGTAATTAATTATTTAATAACTCATGGCAACTTGGCAACAATGTAAACAAACAAAAACATGTTAGGTCTAATTTAAATTCTAAACTTCAACATAGAATGATGGAATAATCAACTCGTACTTACACTGCTAAAATGTAAGAAATGCAGAACAATTATTTCCAATATTACGGTAAACAATCCATTATGTAAAACTAAAGATTCTGATTCCCTGCCTAAAATAAATGGAATGTATCCGAAACATGCCTGGTCCGCTGGCTCTCCTCCCAGGGACCAACCTTTATCTGAGAGCTAAGTGTAAATAACTCATGCTCACATGGCCGCCCGCCCGCCTAATGCCACCCAAAAACTTTAATGACCCCAGCCCCAGCTCGTGGCACTCCATTCCCATGGTTACTACTAACCACGTGCTTTCTAAACAACAGATAACAGCGCTAGATCTTAGTTTCAGAATAACTAGTCTGCATTTTCAGCCACTATTAGAGATTGCGCTAATGCCACAGCGAGAGGGGACACTTGACTTGCCTGAATTATTCTTATTTGTTTAAATACCCCCAAAAAGAACACAAGACAAAGAGATGTAGATCTGCAAAACTTTTTCTTGAGACGAAAATAATAACAGAAGGGGATGCTAGAGAGGGAGAGAAAGGGAGAAGGGGAGATGTTGACCTGCCACATTTATTCTTGTAAGGAAAACAAAATAACTGAAGGAAACAAGATAAAGGGGGAGGGGGAATGTACATGTAAATTGTAGACCTGTCAAACTTATTTTTAAGAAGAATAAAACTTGATGAGGAGAATTCAAGGGAGAGAAAGGAGGAGAAAATTGTGAGTTGTGTGATTTAGTTTATTTGAGGAAGAAAACTAAACGTCTGATGTCTAGGGGAAGGGGAGACTAGGGATAGAGGGAGAGAGAGAGAGAGAGAGAGAGCAAACACAAAGTCACATAAATCAGTGTGCGCACGAGAGAAAACATGAATCAACTCCTTGATCACACGCTCCAAGAGGAGAGAAAATGGGGCCATTGTTCCAAGACTCTTGCGCAATTCACCAAAGGTCAAACGTTCAGCTGGGGGGGGGGGGGGGCAGTTACAGACAACATGCAGCAGTGATGCACAGTTCTACGAAGGAGGTACACACACAAATGTGTGTATCAAAACAGCATGCTGCTAGTGCGCCCATCGCTCGCATGCATTCTGCTTTGACAGAGCTGATTTTGTTCATTCTCTGTGCTGTGGAATCGACACCAGTTCGTTCGGGCAATGTTCCTTCGTTCACTTTTGCAAAGTATCTCTTTGAATTTTGGTGCTGTGGAGTCGACTCCAGCGCTAAAGACTCGGTTCTCATCTTGGAACCGAGTCTCCTTTTCTCGGAACCGACGTGCTCGAGTAATCGACTCTCTAGAGATTGGAGTCGACTCCTCGGTTCTGGATTTCAGAATCGGTTAGAGTCGGGTACTCGGCTCTCGCTCCCAAGCCTAATGGCATGTAACATCGTAAAACTCCAGGGTAGGATTTTTACGCCAAGTGTTCGAGTAGTCCCATATGCATCTTTCTGTGTACAGTGTTTGTAACTTTACCAAGACTTGGCCAAATTTCTTATCATTTTGATGATTCCAGAACCTTGCAATACACACAAATTCTTATGTGCTAGATGATCAACCTTTTCTGGTCGATTCCACACCGTTTCTTTCACAATGCAATCGCATAACCAGAACTCCACTTCATCTTTAAAACCAGGCATTTAGAATCTTTTCTTCTTCGAATTGGCAACACTGGTATTTTTCATTTACTTTCTAAAGTATGAATTCTCATGTCTTTTTGTGATTGAATGATCTGTTTAAGAAATTGGAGTGATTAGTTAATTCTTGTTGACTTCTAGTAGTTAATTCAGTTCCAGACGTTGCCAATTAGAAGAGGTTAATGTTGACTTTCCTTGTTAATTCTTGGCATCAAACCCAGTGATGTTTAGTAATAAAAAAAGTTGTAAAAAAACTTCTGAATTACATCTCGATTTATATCGCCTCGATGTAAAAGGAAAAAAAAGGTGATTGAAAATACTTCCATAAACTTGTTTGTTATTCTTGTTAAAGAATGACCTACTTTTGCACAGATTTTTGCTACAATTCAGTTATTTTGTTCTAAATTCAACCTTTTTGTTGGCCCATCAGTTCTTTGCAAATAATTCAGTTGAAAGACTAGATTAAACATAGGTTTCCTCCTGTCAATGATGGAAATACATTCAGTATTAAGTTTGTATCCTTTTTAATCTTCTTTCAAACGTCTCCACAGGAAAGATTTGTATCCTGGAGCAATGTTACAAAATTCTTTTAAAAATGTATTTGATTCACACTATCCTCTTTCTTGTCACTCTAGCTGGCATGCATTACAGGTCCTTCAAGCTTTAGGCTACGGTCATCTCTCTGCCCATCGTCAGGCTCACCTGACCATCAGCTATGCCTCCCAGCTTGAATCCATCGGTCTCTGGCACTGGTCAGCCTTCGTCCTCCTCCATGTACCCAATGACCTGGCCCGAGAGGATCTCTTACGGTCACTCCTTGGACGTCACATCACCCTTGAGCTGAGTGGTGACCAGCTGACCGCTCAGGAGAGCTTCCTGATCCAGCTCAATGTTCCTGTGGAGTGGATCCACGATGCGAAGGCGTTGAGGGCGCTGTACGAAGGCCGGGAGCGGGAGGAGGCCTGGCACCTCTTAAGGGCGGGGCGATGGAATGACTGTCATATGGTGTTGATTAAGAAGATAGCAGCTGATGCTATTATCAATGGTAAGTTAATCTGTTGACTACTGAATACAGATATCCCTATAGGCATATCACAGAAGCCACCCACTTCCTGTAACCAATGGGTTAATGAATTTGATAGGTCAGTTTAAGTGACATTTCTGGAGGGTACAAGGCTCTGGATTCCATCACTCAAGGAATTTCTTCCCACCAGTGATCCACTTGCAAAACCATAGTCAAAAGTGGCAAGTTTACATTGACAAATGGCAATAGTGAAAAGTAACTCCCATTTCCATCATTATTAAGAAAGTGTAGAAAGGTTTGTTCAAATTAATTAAAGGATTATATATATCACTAGTTGCAAATAGAGGTTGCTGTTCTTGCTAAAATATGCCTATTTCATGACGGAGCAGTCACATTTATTCCTAAAAGAGCCAGGGGGTGGGGGGGGGGGGGGGGGGGGGGTTGGTGGGCTGAGAGAGAGCACAACAATAATCTGGTTAACGCAAAAGTCTGCAGCTTGTATTGGTACCTATACATACCCTATGGTTCTATGTTTCAGTCAAGTTTGTGTGTTTTGTTTATCTTTCAGAGAGTTATGGTTTTCTGAAAGGAGTACTGGACGAGCTGAGTGACATAGAGAGGTCAGCGCTCATTCAGGATTGGTCAACCAATGGTCAAGTCTACTTGGATTTCATCAATATTAATCAGGTAAGGACAGGTGGACAGGGCGATGTAGTGCTTTGGGTTTTGTAAAAAAATTGAGATGTTGATTTCCCCCCCCCCCCCCTAATCACATTTATTCAGGAGTAACAGCCGATCTCTATTGCACTTTCATGTAGTTTGATCTAGCCCAAAGGCTAAGAACATGTGATTGGTAAGCTTACCATCATGACAATGAATGCAATGTCATTTTTGTTTTGCATTCAGAGAATGTGTGCTGCATGATGCTTCAGAAAAAAATACAACATTTCAGATTTTGTTTTGATGTTGACCTTAAAATGGCAGCCTTGATAGTTGTATAAAATTTGAAGAAAGAATAGATCTAAAGCTTAGAATTTAACTTGATTTTTCTGCATGCCAAGATCAAGCATTTGAAAGCCAACCCTGTACCTTCTTTCTGTAGCGCTTGGAAGAGCTTGGTAGACGAGAGCCGACAACATTTGAGGTGGAGAAGCTTCACCCTGACATAGCATCTCTATGTCTGCGTGTGGGTGGGGTCTACTGCCAGACAGTCAAGGATAGGGTCTGCCGCTCGGAGATTGCCAAACGGACGGCCAACATGATGAAAGCTGTCCTCACTATTCAGGTAAATGAACACAAATGCAGTGTTGTTTGAGTGCTGTGCTGTACTTTGAATCCTTGATTGGTTGTTAACCATGCGAGAAATACAGAAAGTTATGAGCAAAGAGCAATTTACACTTTTGCAAACCTGTTTCTTAGTCAGGGCTTCACTACATGATGTACACATTGAGGCTGTGATCTTTTCTTCAAGTTCAATCTTTTTGCACAATTCTATTTCTGTTAATGACAGGTATAGAATTTTCTTATTTACAGAGATATTGCAGGTGGTATGAAATAGGGGGTTCCCCAAAACTATATCTTTGACAGATTAAGGAACTAACAAAAGTGAAGGAAAAACACAATCTCATCTCTAAATATCTCACAACTAAAATGTTTATGTTTTATCATACATGTAAAAACTTATCATGGAATGGTATTTGAAGAAAGTGCTTTTATAACAATACCATTTTCCCTTTGTTTCTCCATTGCAGCAAGAGAGTCTGGCTAGTGCTGCAGGATCCTCACCCACCAGGGGACTCAATCCTCTCATTCCATCCCGGCTCCTGGCTCCTCATGTCACCAAGCTCCCTCTTCCAGAGGATTACAGTCTCCAGGAGCTACGTCAGCTTACCAGGAGTTATACGCAAGAGCTCACTGCATGATTTCACAGACTTTACCAACAGCATCTAAAAACCTTCCATTTGAGCTCCCGGCTCCCCATTATACGCAGCTTCCTCTCGTAGAGAATTAAACTTTCCAGGAGCTACGTCAGATTATCAGGAGCTTACCATCTGATATTACAGACCTGCCATCCATTTGGGCTCCTGGCTCCCTCTCTATGTCTCCCTCTTTTGTAGGGTGACTTTCTAGGAGGTACAGAGTCTACATGTAGGAGCTTACTGCTACAGACCTATTCAACCATTGCTATTTGGGCTCCTGGCTCCTGGCTGGTTTCACATTTCCCAAGCTGCTCCTCGCAGAGGTTGGCCTTCTCCAGGAGCTGTATCGGTATGCAGGAGCTCACAGCGTGATTTAACAGACTTGTCCAATAACCTTCTATGTTGGCTCCTTTCTCCACGTGTCATCAAGCTGCCTTTGTCTCTATACGCAGGGGCTCATCACTTGACTTCACAAACCTTCCATTTGGGCTCCCAGGTCCATGTGTCACCAGGCTCAGAGCTCTGTGCTCTAGGCCTTGTGTTTAAGGTTTTGGGTTCTGGGTTCCAGGCTCTGGGGCTAGGCTCTTAGGTGAGGTGGGGGGAAGTCTTGTGGGGGGGGGGGGGGGCTCTACATGTCACCAATCTCCCCTCTTTCAAAACATGGTTGTCCACAAGAGCTGCATTGTATTGGATTACCATGAAAAAGCTCACTTCTATAAAATAACAAACCCTTTTACAGTTGATGTTCTTTGTAGAGAGTGGGAGCTAGCTGCAGTCTGCTCGCAGTGCTTGCCTGTCACCCCCTAACATCAGAGTAGCAGAAATGGTTATGAGGCCACTGGAGCTGACTTTCTTTCTCTCCAAGCTTCTATTAGTAAATGGCCAACTGCTTTATGGTAATGTCATCCTTTAGTGTTGCAAGTACTTCTATAATCAATCAGACTTGTCATGGAGAGGAAACGTGCGAGATCATTCCCCAAATCCTCTTTCATAAAGGGTACACTTTCTCATATTCCCACTTGTTTTGTCATTAATTATCCAATGTTAACTATTAACTAATTTTCCCCGATATTGAAGTCACTCTGTTTCTTCAGCTGGAATCATGAAGTAAGTTCAAATTCAGTGAACAATTTTTCATTCTTGTCTGCGCATATGTAGTTTTTCCTTAATTGCTCAAATGATCTCCCTACATCCACATGTATTTAGTGTACAAAGTCGGCCTTTGCTGCTGTAGATGAACGACATTAATCTACTTTCAATCAGACCAACGCTGGTCAATATATGCAGAATAGACAGTCAAACATATTCTACCAATGCTAACTTTAAAAAAGTATATTCTGTACATGTTGTAAATATATAATTCACCTTTGGACTTGAGGGAATTAAAATGTAATTTTGATCACTTGTATGCCAGTACCAATACATTTTTGTATGATCCGGACTGTCACTAAGAATATAAGTTCATTGCTTTGGATATATGAAGTTCTTGTAATTATTAAAAACTTGTTGTTCTTTAATTCTGTGCTTTGTTGTATATTCTGTTGAAAAATAATTATTTTCTAGATATTGTATTTGTAATTCCAGGGTTTCTATGTATTAATTGTACCAAAGGAGAATGGAATGATATTGGTATTCCAAACACTCACAAAATGCCCATGGAAAAAATAAATCCTATTTTTGGTACTGTAGGTGAAAATGCTGCAAAACTCGCTTGGCAACAAGTTATCCATGTCAGTATCCCAGTGACAATTTTTCAATACTTTTGCTCTAAGATCTTTTTCTTTTTGTACTAAGCCACGTAAATCTGTCATCGGTGAATACTTTTGGGCATTTTCTCCAAATGTTAATGAGTTGCATAATTTTACTTGTATACATGTATCATGAAAATGGATTAGGGGTGTATGATAATGTTTCCCATTGTTTTCTGTTGGGCTGATGCTTCTCGAAGTCGATCAATATAAATGAGAAACTTGAAAAGTGGGTAGACCAATAAGAAATATAATCAGAGATTTTGCTATTTGAACACTGAAAATACAACAGTCAAGATCTTGTATTTTTTTATGCTAAATGATGAGATATTTAGAGATGAATATGGTCATGTAAGGGCTTGATTATCGTAATGTAATACAGTGTATCACATCCTTCATTGAATATGATTTACAATTTTCTTATCCTATTCCAGTTTTAGTAAAGTTGTCACTTTAACATACACATAGTAGTGAAATATGCATTTATCTTTTAACGTATTGGACAAATAGCCTGGACATGCCCAGTAATCTATGTATCGTCTGTTTGGAACCAGAAGGACATTAACTCATATAGTTTTATCACAGAGTTAACAACCTTTTGGCTCTGATACAGACAATATGTCAATGCTGAGCAAACCATGGATTCATTTGACTTGTGGCCGAGTGTTGCGTTATGATTTTAGATTAATTAGGGACATACGAATCAGAAGTACTGCTACCGTTTCAGGATAACCGAATTTGTCTTTATAATTTTTTAATTTGAATCAAATGATGTATTTAATGTCAAATTCCAGTATGTAGAAAATGTTCTGTTTAAATGATTTGTCAAGTCATGAAAGTCATGAAAAATAAATGTGATATTGTCAGAATGTGTCCTGTTCATGTCTCCAACATATTTTATAGTGTACAACCAAGGGCTTCGTATGTAGGTGATGGTTATGATGCTAGTGATTATGTTGATCATGAAGGTGATAATTAGATCGTTGTTGATCATTGATGATCATTGATGATGAAGAGGATAATTTAAGAATGCTGTGAAATTAATGAGGGCTGAAAAAGATTGACTCCTTATTACCAACCTCAAGCTGTAAGAATAGTGTTTACTGTGGTTAACTTTCATTGTGAGAATTTCTTTTCCAGCAATACTGCTTCAACTACCGTCATACATAAAGAAATATAGGCATCATACAAATTTGGAAATATATAATAAATTGTTTTATTTCAAATATTTTTACAAATTCATTCAGGAAATCAATTCCATGGACAAAAATCTCATAAAATATTTTATAAATCTCCCAGTTATGCAATGTTATTAAAAGACAGATAATACATGTATAAAAACTAGAGTTTTACAAGATATACATGTATAAAAACTAGAGTTTTACAAGATATACATGTATGTTTGAAAGTGAGTTATTATCAAACCTACACATACTATTGAAGAGAGGGGGCCGGGAGAGAGGGAGAGAGAGGGAGAGAGAAGACTAGGAGGAGGGCAAGAGGGAGGGGAGAGGGGCTGAAGTGGTTTAATACATGTACAATCTGTATCTTCATTCAGACTGGGTTGCACACATGTATTCAAACAAGTCCTTCAGTTGCTTCAAGTTACTCTTGAATGAAATAAAGTGCATAAGGGAAGTAAATGACAATACATAACATTATTTCTACAACACAACACAAACAAAAAGTAAATCCAACAAGATGAACTTATACAAAAAATGCTTTGGATAATGTAACAAAAGGAAAATAAATGTCTCTTTAAAATATACAGTACATTGTATATATGTAAAACTGACTACCGGTATACATGCTTATACGAAAAGAAAATGACATTGCACACAAAATATATATGTAATTTGAAACCTGTTACTTCAAAAAAGAAATTGTATAACAGGAAAAAGACATTCCATGCAATAACATATGAAAGCTACTGCTTTCACAATGAGCATTTACATTTTCACACAGTTGAATATATTAAGATATGTGCATATTTCAGTACTGCATTCATACCTGGTATACAGTGTAGTTATCTACAGAGAGGTACTGTTACAGCCAACATTACTGTATAATATTTGATATAAGAACATGAAAGATATTACTCATGGTGAATTTCAATTAAAAGAATAGAAGACGGATATCAACTTGAAAGCTGATTTAGGAAAAGTGACCCCATGAATGCTAAAAAAAAAATTAAAAACCATGTACAACACCTGTCATAATTTAATGACAAATCAAATGTTCCTAATTTGTCAATGCCATTCCCTGAATCATAGTGAGCTCTACAAAGGAAGACTATCATCACATTTTAATCAAAACCTTGAAAAAGAAAGAGAGTATAACAAAATGAGCCCTGTACATTCTACAAAATATTCCAACAATTTGAAATGATTACCAGTAAAATGTTCCAAAAGCATACAGTATTCAAATGTTACAGTTACATGCTTTTCCAGAATCGTAGCTACATGAAGCTATGCATCATCACATCAATACATTTGACTTCAAAACTTGTTTTGCAAAGATAACTGTAAAGGCCGACATTCAGCCTTCATCTCATAAATGCTGGAAAATGATCCTTGCAATTCATTATACTCTCTTAAATAACTCCCTCGTAATTATACTAACTGACATTGTATGCAGTTTTTCAATATCATTAAGATTATCTTCTTACTAACATTTGACAAAAACTTTCCCTTTAACCTAAAACAAAATTCATTTAAAAGTGCATTTGGTTAAAATAATTTAAAAAATGCATCGGCTTGCAATGTAATAAAGATAAAAACAAGACAAAACTGATAAATATAGACTAGGGTAAAAAGTTAATAATTCTCTCTCAAGTACTAGTCAACACCAAGATCATACATGTACAAGATCCTCTAATGAGGATAGAGCTTTCAAAATGAAATAAGGAGGGTTACTGACTGCTCTGCAAATTTAGTTGAGCAAGGAAAATGGTGCTCAGTTCTCCCTGAATTCCATTTTTATGACAAAATTAGGATTTGTTCTCCTACTATTCTTGCAAGCCAAATAACTCAGGACCCTTTTTGATTCATGGCCTTATCATGGATAGCAAATGTCTGATGATATTTTTACAACATACTCTGAAGAGTAATGTGTATTACTCTCTAAACCTCAGACATTTCTTATAAGTACTGTCAGGTCCTTCTTAAGAGTTGAGAGCTGGTATCACTTTCGACCTGAGAGCTCAGCCAAGATAGCTGATTATAATCCTCTCCATCCAACAGACCCTAATAGGATTGATTGTATACACGGTATTCATGCACATAGGAGCCATATGGGTAAGAGGTACATTTAAAATGAATTTAAGTCCATCGTAGAAACACACACAATGTATTATTACAGACAACTGGCATTTTCACTAGCAAAGACGATAGATAGATGACATGTCTGACATGAGGAGTTCGATGTAATATAATGGGAACCCTCACATTTGTAAAAATAATCATTAAAATGAATCCATATGACCCTATTTATTACGTGGATCATGTATCTACAATAACAACTCAGATGCAACTGCAATTAATACATTTTAAAAAGAGATACATAATTGACATGAGAACATAATGTTTTAGATCCTGCATCAAAAGTTTATTGGTTTAGATTGGTTGAGAGCTCTTCACGTGACCAGAAATATTTCAACTATGTTAAGGTTGCTCTGAAAAAGTACTAGTTGGGGGTTAATACTAGGAGTAGAAGTACTATTTGGGAGTTGACATTTTTTTTAATATATTTTTTTTAATTTTAAAATTCTGTTAAAACTGTAAAATTGTAAAATGTTAAAATTTTTGTATACATTTAAAAAGAAAAATTTATTAAAATATAAATATTTTTTCAAAATTTGAAAATAATTTGTGGATGCAAGATATAAAAAAAATATACCATGCCTTCTTTTCGAGGTACTGGTTAAAACTACAAGCCTCAGTGACTCCAATAGTACCATTTGCTTCGGAGCTACGCCACTTAGCATATACGCCTCGAAGCACATGGTACTATTGGAGTCACCTCTTGCCCATAGTTTCAACTAGAACCTCTCAAGACGGTGTATAATTTTGTATAATATATTAACTTTGGATCTTCATCCAAAGTATTACATTGAAATGTTAAAGATAAACTTGAGTTCTGGTAAATATACAAAATAAATTCTCAAAGAATCCAATGAAGCTTTAATACACTGAATGTTCAAGATTACAAATAAAATGTATAGTGGCTGAGTAATGAGCAAAAAAAGATAAGGAAATCCGGTAATTAGGCCCAACACCATGTGCTTAACACAGGTCACTATGTGCAAATGGGAGTTGTGGTTTTTATCAAAGATGATGCGTTTTTGTGCGTATGTCTTTATTTCATTGGTTCAAACAACCAATCTACTGCAGGATAAACAATCCAGAATAAATCATAGCAATTTTCTCTCGAAATACGATCCCCATACCAGAGCTCAAGATTAGCTTTAATGTATATTCTACATGTACATGTACTGTTCATATTTTCAAAGCTTTTCTACAATACCTTTAATAGAAACAAATGTACCTGCCCCAAATCCAATCAAACCAAATAAACAGATGAAAGCGTTTTTAACCAGTCTGAGGATGGATGCTTTTGATGCGTATCCATGGTAACTAAACGTGAGCTCCTCTATGACAGGAGGGAAGATGAGGGCGAGGGTGGAGCTTGCCATGGCTCCGACCAGGGAGATGAAGAGAGGAAGTTGTGGGATAGCAATGGCAAGGGTCACTGCATGGAGAAGAGAAATCAATATTTCATTTAATTCAGTTTATAATGGCATATAGTGTTGGCCATAATTAGGTGTGAGAATAACCATTGTATACTGTTGGTAATGCCCCCCCCCCCCCCCCTCCGAAAAAAAAAGTGTTGGATTGATTAATCTGACAAATGACAAAATACTTGCAAGGTTTCAGCTGCAGTAAATTTGAGTAAATTTGAGCAAAGCAAAATGGTGGCAGCACAAGATCCACATACTTCACATTTGATTTGTGGAAAAAGGATGAATATTCCATATACATGTATATCAATTATCTATGGTACTATGTTCTACAAACATATTGGTCAACAGAAAAAGAAGAAACTTAAAGAAATCCATTTATAATCCTTTACCTTTACCGTTTCACCGTCAATGTGCATCAATTTAAACTTTTATCGAACCATTCTATATGGTAATCAACATGGATAAAAATTCAAGTGTCTCACAAGTATCAAGACCAAAAACTTCTCTACAAATGAAAGAACAACTAATGAAAAAGTGTCTTAATTCTAACCTGCTTTTAATTATTTTATGATCTATAGAAGAAAGAAAGGATTCCTGAATCATATTTAAAAGCATTTTGTCCTAAAAGAGTGTAACTTACTTGTGATAAGGACGATTATTGTTCTGAAGACATACTCAGCCAGCGTGTGGTATCTCTCCTGGGGTATCCTATTTCTTATGGGAGGCCACACAAAGCTGAGCGGTACATAGAACTGTAGTCCATATGATATAAAGATGGCACCAACAAAAAGCAGCTTAGTTGCAGTATATAAACTATTAAAGAAGAATGAAAAACAATGGGATTCATACATTAATAAATCACATGAACACCGCTGTGAAGTTTCTGATGGCTTTAGGAACTTTGTCTTGCTTCAGCTGGCTAATGAAAGTAGCATTTACAAACTTACCGATTGTTCACAATAAGAATATCAATTTAATTGCTTAATTTGCTTTGAATATCTGTTTCATACCTCTAAAAGAGATGGATATACTTTTGACAAAGCATGCATGTCCAACCTTTAAACAGTATTTCAATTTCACTTGTTGAACGTGGGCATTCGGTTTAGCAGTTGCACTATGATTTGAAATATAAATCAACATCATCATAAATACCAATGTTGTTGATGCCATACCCTATTCTATATATATGCTTCATCACTACATTGCCATTTCTGTTATGAATCCCCCTCTTACCTCAAGCCATTGAATATTTAGGGTGTTATAACCTTTGAATATCCCCATGTTTATATTCAATAATGTGATTTTTATGAAATAATTAAAATAAAAATTGAGTTGACTTAATAATAATAATCTTTTAGTCCACTCCAAATTTTATTAAACCGAAATGAAAATTCTTTTTGCCCAATTGATCGTGAGCCCGGCAGCCACTGAGCAGCGCCAGATCAATGTTGCTCTATCCCTTATTGTTGAACGCCAAACAAGGCAGCAGCAACTCCCATCTTTTAACGTCATTTGGTATGACACGGCCGGGGATTGAACCCACGACCTCCCGGTTGTGAGGCGGACGCTCTACTGACTGAGCCAACACTCCGTGACTTAACTCACCCATTATCAGGAAGATAGATTGTGACAGTGTCTGCTAGCTCATCCCCAAAGCATAGATAGCCTAAGGTAGCTGTAGCGATGTAGAGGAAGGCTACTACCACCATCCCGATCTTGAGCACTTTGGGAAAGTCCTCTGGGTGCTGAGTCTTGTTCTCTAACGGTAATACCTAGGCACAACACACAAGCAAAATGGTTTGAGGATTACTCTGTTAATGACTTTTCAGTTGTATTACCGTTTAATAATAAATAAGCATTTATTATGCTACTTGTACATGCTAACAGTAGTACACACTTAGGATATACTTGTAGAAGCAAAAGTAAGCTCCTAAATTTAAAATTGTTTCTATAGTTAACATTTGATTGGTATAGTTCACAAGTAGTAGATATGCTTCAGTCTGCAGTATCTGATCAGGGCGGTGATACACAAAGATCCAAAGTCGAACTGAAATCTAAGTTGGACTTCAACGTTATGGAGAGCCATTTGTAGCCTTCAAATAAAGTATATTCAAAAGCAAAAATCCAAGTTTTTTAGACTTTTCATAAATTCCATACCAGGAACATGAAATTTCCTTGATAATAGAAAATATGAATGATTTGAATCAACACTTTATGCCCTTTAAAATAACTTTTATAAAATTTTAACAAAATGCTAATGGCTTTCCATAATTGTCAAGTCCAACTTATGTCTGAGTTCAACTTAGGATCTTTGTGAAACATCCCACAGGCTTCATAAAAACTTTGTGTTAGGGAATATGAGGAAATACAGTTGCAAAAATGCCTTTGGTTAGGTTTAGGTTTATGGTTACGGTGAGGCATAGTATAAGGTCCATGACGAAAGTTGCACATTTGGAAAATGTAAGAAATTGACCCCAATATTGTCACTGGACATTTCATATAAGGAATGGTCCACTCGCAGATCTTCATTTAATTATGGTTAAAAAAAGATAATAATCTGCCTAGTGAATTTCTTTAATGAAAGCATCTACGCAGAAAACGTAAGTAAAATGTTCAAGAGGAAGTTCAATTTAACATTTTCAATTGGTACACAGCTATTAAAGTGATAAAAGAATAACAAGTTTTTTGGAAACTCCAACTCCAATCTGAATTTCTGTACAAATAGAGCACCCTCCTCATCAAGTAATTTGTCAAGTTAACTATGGGGTCACCAAGAGGTCACAATTGAGTTCAAGTGCCTGTAAGCATAGCGTTTAGAGAGAAGATGGGAGAAGAGAAGAAGAATGGAAAATGTCAATGTTTCACTCACCACACCGATGCCTTCAAATGAGTACATTGCAGTGCCAAAGAAGAATGCGATGCCTCCTACATCACCAACAAAAGTCAGCTCACTTAATTTAAAAGGCGGAGCTTTTCCACTACCATGGCCAAAATGTGTCAGCATATACTAAATGTGAAAGAGAGATATGGACAAATGAAGAAATGATAAACAAAGACACATTAATGACAAAGTTCTTGCTCATTCAGATTCAGATTGATTTTATTGGTCTATTTGGAAATTCAGTTGTTGGCATTCCATTAGGCACATGAACAATATACAACAGAAAATAATATACACAAATAGATAATACACATTAGCAAACATACAATGACATATTCATATGAAAACAGGGATATAAATCGTTTTTACATAGTGGAATAACATAAAAAAATAAGATAATATAAGAAAATAGAAAATGTACAGTTGCGTAGAATTCGAAAATAGTATTGTTATCTTTTATTATTATTATTTTTATCATTATTTTCATCATCATCATCATTATTATTATCATTATCATGAAAAGCATATCAGATAATTCCATCTTCATGAGTACACAACAAAACAAAAAACTGTTGACTACAAACAAATATATGATCTGGCCACAGTGAAAACAGACTACAATGTATTTGAGTCATTGAAAACTGTTTTCCATAAAATTCAAGGAAAGATGGAGTAATTTGAACATATATTATAAAAAATAAAACAGAATAACATTTTAGAATATAACCTCTTATAATTTTGTTCTTGTAATTTCATATTTCTGAGCTCTTTGGGAGCTTCACAGACTGAAAACACTGCTCTTGCTGATCCAATGTTGTTAATCTTAACAGGTTACATTTTACATTAAAACTGTCCTACATGTAAATATATATGTATACCTCAAATAAAATGGCAATTCCAACAAATGAGAGGACATTGGCGATGGTCGATAGAGGGGCGAAGTCATCCAGGTTTCTGATGTAGACTAGCAAGATGATCATTGGGGCTACCATCAGAACAAATACCTTTTCATCAGGCACAGAGTGCGGATAAAACTGTTCATATACCTGAGAGGGGAGAAACAATACAGTCTTGCGGGCTAATAACAGTGCTCACTATGTTGACAAACAATATCGTAATGAAAATGGCTACATAGCAAATATCCATCTATTGCCCCTAAAATGAACCTCACTATGTAATAACTAATTTATTTATTTTAAATATTTCACTGTTCAACCCTCCTTTTCTTAATACACAGACAACTTTTTAACCAAAAAGATAAATGTCAAAAAAGAAAAAAGAAAAAAGGTTCTGGATGAAATGTACAATCATAGATGGGCATACACTGAAATACGTGGAAGAGGGAGCAATATTTTCATACCTTACATTTGTAAGTGATATGCTCTTGAAGAGATGCTAGAAAGGAGAGGTTTCAAGAGAGTAATAACAGAAGAACCAGTGTACCAGTATATTTAACAACAGTGACAGGAAATATCTTTCAAGTTTTTATAACCATGAAAAAGATCAACAGAGACTGGATTAACCTTTAAAGGTACTGGTAGTGTATCCCTTTTGCAGCCAGCATCAAATTCTGTAGAACTTTGCAGGAATATTGAATATGATACGTATGTCCTAGCTGTGAATTTCTTTCTTTGGTAATAACATACAAAAAGTGAGCTGTACAGGTACATGAACATTTTTCTACTTTAATAACCCACTTCTTGTAATGGCCAAAATTAAACTGATTGAATCTTTTCGCAGCACAAAACATACAGCCATTTGGTACAAGGGTCTGAAAATGAAACTATTTACTAAAGTGATTACAATCACTAAAGTTGATTCAAGAACTAATGCTCCTTATTTTCCCACAAACAGACAATATCAAGCCCTTTCGTTTTGAGGGAAGTTTTAAATTAGTATTATCTTTCAAATGCCATTGGAATTCAACCTTTTCGTTTTTTGGGGCGTGCAAATCGGACATGGTACCTTTAAGGGAAATAACCCTGACATCCAGGTTATAGTTTTAATGAAGTCAGAATTATAAGAAAAACAGTTTGAGGACAATTGATAAGGGTGATGACAATTATGAGTTGTTAAAGTTGAACTTGATATATTCCAAATTAGAAACTCTGTTTCCTTTGCAAACAAATTTCCTTGTGTTTTGTACTAATAATAATTTCATAAAATAACAATGGGGGGGGGGGGAGGGGGGTGTTGTTAATGAAGGAGACTAGAATCTTACCGCATGTATATTATCTGCTATGAAAAGAAAGTAGACACAGCAGAATCCAAACTGTGTTATAACAAGAAAAACATTCACCACTATCCTGCATGGGAAGACAAAAAAGAAGCAAGACCACAGGGAAATTAATTTCCATCACATGATAATAATAATAATATTCTGTGTTTATATAGCACTTAAAACACTGATGTCTCTAAGGGCTTTACAGATATAATTTTAGCCCGTTCATAAGAATCAGGATTGCCTGCACACAATGTATGCATATTCTCTACTCACTGGGCACTATTTTACAGACAATCACAATGCTGAGCAAACTTCATTAATGTTTGCATCCTACTGGTACCCATTTAACACCTGGGTGGAGATTGGCAAATGTAGATTCATGTCTTACCAAAGGACATGAGTACTGAGCTGGGATTTGAACTTGTACCCTGTGATCTACAGTCCAGTGACTTATCCACTAGACCACTACACCCCTAACCCTTTTCATGCCAAGGTCCTCACAAACACACACACACAATAACTCCAATGTTGTTGGACAATCACAAATTAAAATCTCAACTTCCTAAAACTGAATAATGATATTGTATTATGAAGTCAAATTACATGGGGGCCATTTTATGCTCCTGAATCCATTAATGAAACAAAGTATATAACACAACATTTTACTCTTGAGATATAAATGTTGACAATTGCTCATAAAAATTAGCTGCCATGGAAGGGGTGAATCTGTTGACTTCTAAATTTTCATGTTCCAATAGGCTATTATTAATTTCAACCAAATTTAAGAAACGTTGGTGAAGTACAGTTAACCCTGAGTATATCGACGCAACCGAAACAGGATGTGTCTATCACGTTGCTAAATACAGTATAATTCATTCTACCGGTACTTTTTGGCTTGAAAATAACAACGTATTGCCCTTCTTTCAACAAAGAGGTTTGTATTGGGTATCTAGTTTCATCCTGTAAGGGGTCAAGAATACTACTCCAATTATCCCTTTCCAAGCAGGCGACAGTTAAATATAATGATGCAAACCCCATCTTGCAAAACACACAGCACTACAGTAGTATACTACCAAGGACTGTGTATGTCATATTACTTTTGAATGATAAACCAATCTGTGTATGTTTCATTTTTTAGAAATAAAAGGGGTAAAAATAACCTGTAAAGTGCTTAGAGACAATGTTTCCTATTAGGTGCTATACATGTAAATTCAGATTCATAGCTGGAAGTTTAGAACAACAACATTGATATGCTACCTTTATAAAAGTAGTTTAAGAGGCTGATCAAATAGAGTAGGAGGACTCACATCCTTTCTGATGGTCTCAATCTCAATTGAATTGGTACACATTACATTTCAACATTTACAAGTAATAAAAGTCTTCCATTTATGCATAAGTAAGATTTTGGGAGTTGAATAGAATAGGAATGATTCATAGAACGGGTACAAAATATGGTATCTACAGTGTACCGAATAACTATAATCAAAGTATTGGACATTTCACAGCACTAACATTGATAACACAAAGTGCTCAAGGCACTCCAATATACCATGAGACAATTGATTTTGGTTTGATTTGATTTTAGCGTTCAGGGAATTTATTCCTACCGGTGCCCATTCAACACCTGGGTGGAGAGTGGTAAATGAGAATGAATGTCTTGCCCCCAAACCTACCTTCCTATACCGGGTCTTTCTCTGAGCCACCTTGGTATACGGCCTACTTTAAGAGCTGCTTCAGCTACCTCTCCATAATCTAAAGACACGTGAGATGTTCTGGAGAGCGAGACAGAGAGGAAGAGAGCAAGCCAGAGAGAGAGAGAGAGAGAGAGAGAGAGAGAGAGCTTTAAGTGATAATTTTTTTCATACATTGAATATACATGTGAATTCAAAAATAGTTGCAGTCACTCCCTCACAAGGAAATACACAATGTTTCAAATGAATTTTGAAGTGGTTGAAATGTCCAAGAATATAAGTAGCAAAGAGCAGTGGGTATTTCAAAAGGAAATGAAGTTCATTGGAGTATTAAATGTCAAAGAGAATACATAACTCAAGTGTTTTGCTACTATATATAGTTGTTTTCCAAATAGATGTACATTGTGCATACAGATCAATTACTATGCACACTGATGAACAGTGGCCAAATGTATCTACCGGTATGCATTTCACTTCATTGGACAACCACATACATGTATATTTTAGGTAGTGTTTTGATTAGTAGACATGTATTTTCTGCAAGATTATTTAAACTGTTTATGTACATGTAAATGTACCTGCTGCGTAGATTGTGGCTTGACTTGACAAGAAGGTACACACACTATTTCCTATTTTGTAAACTGATTTTAAAATGTTGGACAATGAAAGAGCATTGAAATATTTGACCCTAGTCTTGACCTAGGTCATGACCTACCTGCTGCATAGGTTGTGGCAAGACCTGACTAGAATAAGCATACAGTGCACAGCCATGAAGGCAATCAGTAAGAGCAGGAGAGGACCCAGCTGTGAAAATAGAAGTCATACAAATATTGAATTAGTTAGTTATGTCCAGAGAGTCAAATAGAATAGAATGGAAGCCTGCCTGTGGATGGCCCAATACAAACAAATAAACAGGCAAAAACTCTCCCAAAGTAATGTCTATGTATCAGAAAGAAAAGTGTAGCCCCAAAAAATTACTGTATCTTAAAAATACTTGAAACAAACAGTAGTGTGGAATCTATAGAATCTATAGAATCTGTGCGCTATACAAGTAGCCACTATTATTATTATTATTATTATCTCTCCCTGTCAGGGGAGCAAATTATACCTATCAAAGCTGCCTCCACGTGCATATTTCAAAGATCTAGTTTTTTTTTTCTTAGCTTACGAGGGGGGGGGGTGGTGTTGGAGGGGGGGGGGGTGCATCCAGCTCCATCCTATGCTGGATTCACCGGCCACTGAAATTGCATTGGGCTATAGATATTTGAACCCCACTTTTGAGAGCCATATATGCATGCAGGCTAAATCATCATTTGCTAGATTTCTGCATTCATTTGTCTCTCTTTATCTAGAGATATATGACATCTAACATTGTTTGGACAGCACACTTTCGTCTCCTTTAAAACACAGCATTATTAGAGAGAAATATTCCAAATAAATACCTAAATTAATTAAGAGGGATTCCACAAATTCTAGACGCCGAGGTTAAAGTGTTTTAATTACAGCAAAGACCTGTGCAATCGGACATGATCTTGGACTTTGATTTCATGTTGAACTTTTTGTCAAGGTCACTGTACACAGAGCATGATTCATACCAGCGTACATACAATGTACATGTACAGTATGAGATACAGAATACATGGGCCTATCAAGGCCACTTACAAATTTGAGGTCTCAATAGCAAAAAATGAATATACCACATAATTGTTAGGATCCTTTTTAAAGAGTATCACACTAGTTCATACTGTACATGTTCACTGATGTATTACAACATTGCTTACATTCAAGGTGAGAGCATGCAAATCCGTAAACTCTTTAAAGATAAAGACCAGTTATGGTCATGCGATTACATTGTGAAAGAAACGTAGTGAAATCGATCAGAAAAGGTTGATCATCTAGCATAGATGTACTGCAAGGTTCTGGAATCATCAAAATGATACAACATTTGGCCCAGTCTTCATAAAGTTACAAGCACTGTACACAGAAAGATGTATATAGGACTACGCACACTTGCGCGACATGTGCGTTTTTATCTCTCACACACCAATAGATAAACTAATTTACCAAATATATCAATTAGTAGGGGGGTTTCCCGGCAATTTTTTTATCATCATGTATTATTCAAAACATAATTCTTTCACATGATTGGTAATAAGAGCTTCCATTTAATTTTTTGAAATTGGGGCGTTTCCAAAACTGGTCTTTACCTTTAAAACCCTTTTCAGACATGACATTGTAAACTGCCTTAAAAACTGCAACAAACGCTTAAAATTGAAGCAAAAGAAGCAATATTTCCTTAGGGGGGGGGGGAGTATAGCTTCATGCAACAATTGCCAGGCCATATGCATACTCACTGAATCGTATGTTAAGATACAGAAATATAAAGCACTTAATTCAAAATTTTATCCAGCAACATATTTCTATTTTTTTTTACCGTCATGGGTTTGAAAGACCTTCAAATGGCAGAAGTAAACAACATTCAAGCTACTGAATGTTTCAAACCTGTCTTTAATAGTGGGTGTACTCCTTTCTATATGTAATTGTAGTCTGCTATGTGTTTTTATTTACCTTACATGTTCATGAAATCAATCCTACAGTACACAATTAAAATGTCTATAAAGCTAATGCTTGGATTTATCTGAAAATGTATATTTCTAATGCACTTGGCAGAAGAAAGACACAAACACGAAAATGTCATCATTTTCTACACTTAACAACTAAATTATTCATACCCTTACCAAGTTTTCTATTTTTCAATGTTTGTGAAAAATTGTTTTGTCCCCGATTTGTGTTTCTTGAGATGTGACATAATAAAGTGTACATCTAAAAATATTCAACAAAAGCCTTAATTCTAACGATTCCACCTGTCATTCTTGAATAACAAACAAAAAAAAACCAAAAAAACCTCAAATTTACAAGGGGTACGAATAATTTAGTTGTTGACTGTAAAGGCATTAACAATTTCAATATATTACTGCCCTAATCATTTGTTTCATTCCTGCACACAATGGCCTTTTATCTCCTTCAATTTTTCTCTTACAAGCTCTTATCAGTATTTGCACATGATATGTAATCATCAACATCAGATGGAGTAAACACACTGTAGTTCTCACACTCGAGCCCCTACTTCAGCAACTGTCTTCCACTCAAACTTAAATGCATTGTACAATGAGAACCCTTCGTATTACATGAATCTGAAGGGTACTATTTCATTTTGAATGACTAAATCCAAAAAAATTAAAAAATTGAATGTACCCACTTTGAAAATTACAGTCCAAAAAGTGATGGGTAGTGACAATGGTATGTAATTCATCTGAAATGACTTCTTTAGTATAAATGTAATCTCTTAGTTATTGATACTGCACTACCAAGAGAGTACTTATGATTCTTGTTAAAAGAAATGAACATTCATTCATTCAGTGCCAACACCGCTTGTTTCATACATGCCTGTATCATACATGCCAACATTTGAAAATCAGAAATCTGTACAAATTATGCTATTTTTAAAAAAAAGAGGAACAATCCTAACTCTCCTATTCAATACTACAGACAAATTTGTACAGGAAGAGGAACACCTGCATTAAAATGATAATTATCTTCTCCCAAAAAGAGGAATGTTCCTCTTTAATCTGAACAGTTGGCATGTATGCTGTATGTACACTGGATGATAAACAAACACATCAATTCTATCACATACTGAGAAACAAAAGTGTGTTTACATAAAGTGCATACATGTGTATGTAAGCCTTTCCATATACACCGAGTGTAATGCCCTTTTGGCCCTCAACAGAACACGACATATATTTTAAATTGTACACATGAGAACAAACATACAAAAAACTATGGAGGTGCTAACTAAAGAGCAAGCAAGCACAGAACCCACTTTACAGACCCAGATATCCTACTGTAGTAAACTGACAGCACACAAGACCGCGGCCCCATCTTTTCAATATTTGCAATAAATTAATCTTATGTTGCGATTGATATCAATTGCAAATAAATTTAAATTTATAAGAAGCGGCCCTGGTGAAGCCTCATAAAAAATTGTCAGAAGGCGCAACCTACAAACATGTCAGTCTCCTGGGCCTTCTCAAAACTTTTTAGAAAGTTTGCTAGACTGTCATTGTCGATCTTGTGGGCTGCCTGTCTTTTGGGCCATTGGTCTCATAGGTTGTAGCCTAGAGAGACCTTCTTCCCCTCAACCCCTCTCCCTTACCCCAAGCTAATGTAATACCTACCACAATGCCACATTCCTTGATGGCAAAAGGAAGTCCCAGCATGCCTGTTCCCAGACTTCCTTTGATCACATGCATCAATGTCTGGCCATTACTGTGGAGAAGTTCAAAGAAATAACAAGGTCAACTCAAGTCAACAAAATTAATAGCGTACATTGTACTTGCATTTATGGCTTAATGGTATAGTATTCTTGAAATCATAGGTCCATAGGACATGAAAACCAAAGGTACATGACTACATGTATTGTTTTTTGGACAATATGACAATGTGTCAAATCTACATACATGTATATGCCCAGGCAGGGTGTATAAGAAAATATATGTTGAAGACATTGACATTCTACCGGTACTCAAATCTGAAATAAAAATAAATCAAAATCATCCTCCCTTTTAACAATTGTAATGCTAAGTTCACACCGACACCGAATTAAATCGGCGAGCAAAGCGACGGCAAAGCATAGCAAAGCTTAATTAAAGCGTAAAGACCGTAATAGAGCATGAGAAAGCTTTGAGCAATTCGGGACATTCGGCAAGAGCGCCAAATTTTTTTAAACTGTTTAAAAATTTGAGGCGATCTGTCACGAATTGCGTAAAGCGGGGAGAGCGTATTAAAGCTTATCAAAGCATCACAAAGCTTATCAAATTTTTGCTCAAAGCATAGGAAAGCTTAACAGAGCTTGGTTCAAAGCGGTGACCCCACTTTGTACGCTCTGTCACCAATTGACACGCTTTGTTAAGATGTCAGAGCATAACATATCTGAGAAGATCGTGAGATTTTTTGAAAAGTGACGCCGAATTGATCGCCGATTTAAAGCGCGACATTCGGCGTCGGTGTGAACTGTGCATAAAGTGTTAAACCAAACGGTTGTTCAAAACTCCAATATGAAACTAATCTAACTGATACTGTATGTGCCCCTTTTTAACATCAATTTCTAATGCATTGCATCACTTGCAAATTGTCTCTTTTCACACTCTCACAGATACAGCAATATATTGATGTGTTTCCTTGATTAATTTTTTTATTCATCATCTTTAAACAGGATATGTAATTGAACCTGTCTCTAAATCACCTTCTACAGAAGTGTTTTCAAATGATTCAAAACATTATGAAACCAAAAGTACTAATCAAGTGGATATTTACGGCTATCACACCTACATTCATTCTAATGATTAGTTTCAATAGTATTCTACTGAATTGCAAATAGAGAACAAATTACCATCTGCCCTGTGCAAACAGTACCAAACAATTCTACACTTACAGACCTGTATATGAGAAAGACAAGTTTTCTGAGATATAAATGGCTAACTATGATCCTTCTTCTTTGATGAAAAGAAATGATTACAAATGTAAAATAAATAGATCCCCCCCCCCCCTCCTGGGCCCCTTACTACACCACTTATTTTGTATATCATAGGGAATCATTAAACAGAAAGTTGTATTTCATTTGGGCTCTCATGCAATTACACTACATGTGTATATATATCCAAGAATAGTAAAATCATACTCTAGAAATTATAATTTTGTAAAGTCATTTTGAAGTCTAGTTGAAGAGAAAACCAAGACTGATGAAGGAGATATTTATGGCTACATCACACTTCATTATCCTTCAATATTTATTTATTAACAAGGCCTTCAGGAGACATCCTTGTCTGCAAAAATAAAACTAGCGGTATGTTTCTATTCCTAGTTTCTATGGTCCTTCAGAAAAATGGAATATATTTGCTCGTCATCTCACATGCTATTGAACACCCGCCAATTCAACTTTCACAGTCAAAAATAGGAATCTCACAAGGCAAAACTAAGAATATGCTCTATTTTCTAACTTTTTATACTGGTTTTTCAGAAAATGAGAGGAATCTAGGGTTCACAAGATCATTTAGGCAAAAAAAAAAGGATTTATTCCTCCAAAATAGAAATGGTTGGTAGCGAAGATATGAGAAGACATAATGTGATAAAATATACTAGATTGAGAGTGACTTGCCTGTAAACATCGAGAAGAGATACTGTAAATAAAATAAGGCCCTTCAAAAATTCTTGCGGGTTGTAATCATTTAAATCTCTTAATACGACGGACAAGCTAAATATGTCATAAAAGAGCCTTGATTTTAAAAGAGGTTTTATATCTTCAATAAATCAAATGAAAAGTACATGTATGATGAAAATGATAAACCCATTTACCAAATGATAAAATGTAAAACTCATAGGTGGCTATTCAAAGTAGTATGGAACAAAAGAAAATCCTAGACATAACAATAACATGATACATACATGTAAGGTATAGTGCATGTATCCCCCAAATCAAAATAGTTTCGCCATTATAGATCTTGTTGTCTGCAATATCTAGTTATTTCATAGTCTTGAACAAAATGTAACCTGATATGTATATGTACATGTAGTTTCTATAATAACCTTGCTATTTATTTCACTGTGAGTTTCAGATAACCATAATTTTTCAATCAAATTCAAATTTACAAGAGCACGTTTTTGTTAAAAATTAAAAATCAACCAGCTTGAGTTCACATGCATATATATCACATTGTTACTATCAATTTTTGTGTGCAATTTCTTTCTTTTTCTAATTTTTTCTGACAGGCGTGCTTTTGCAAAATATAGTGATTGTTATCATAAAATTGAGCCAAATACATACAAATTTGTGCCTCTAGCCAGTCAAACTATTATGTGATTGGTTACTTGAATCAACAGATACAAACAATAACACCCACAATGCAACTCTAAGAGCTGCAGTTTGATTTGAATCACTTAATACATATTTGCGCATCTCTGTGCAATGCATTTACAGCAATATTATTTGTGTAATCACTATTCAACAGTAATCATACATGAGAGAGGCCTGTCTAATATTCAGATTTTGTTTTCATTAATGAAATTGCTAGTTGCTGCATATCATCCTTGAATGAATTCTACAAAACAAAACAAAAACTTTTGTATAAAGAGCAATCCAGATTTCTATAACTATTTTAAATTCTGTTTTAAGATGTTTTCAGTTGCTTTTTTGTCTGCGTGTAACATGTAAAGAAAGAAACTTATAATATTACAAATTTTTTTTAAAAAATGATGCAGATATTGAAGGTGAATCAAGTACAAACGGAAATATATATTGTACAATATAATAATAATAATAATAATACTCAGTTTTATATATTGCTAATTGAATGAATACTTACGTTAGTTTACTTGGAAAAGGACTTAATGGAAGTGTAAATGAAGATTAAAAGAGAATATTTACTAAGTCTCATGTACATGTATTTGTAGAGTGTTCTTTTACTTCATATGACAATTTGTTCAATTAAAACAAAAGTAAATGCAAAATCTTGCAACTAAAAGATTTGAACAATTTTATGAGCTACCGGTACACTTGTATGAGTATCTATAATATATGTGCACAAGAGTCTAGTAGTAGTACCGAGTACACATGTACATGAGTGTAACCTCAAATTTGCCCCTGAAATTGTATTGCACCATCTAGGAGTAAAACTACAAAAAAAGACAACAGGACAAAATGTGTTTGTAATTACTGTAATGCTTTTGAACAGGACTGTCTTCAGGTAAGAATTAGAAGAAGATACATACAAATGTGCATTATTATCATTGATACAGCGAAACCTGTCATAAAGAAAAGAAAAGTGGTCTTAACAGGCATGTAGTCTTTTTTTTGTACAAGTTCCCTTAGTACATGTTTTGATGGGAAATGGTATTCAAGGTATGGGAAAATGAAATGTAGTCTTTCCATACAGGTGGTCGCTATCTAAAAAGCAGGTTGAAATGACTGTATTTATTCTACCGTAATTAACGGTGTATTAACCGCACCTTTTTGCTGCCGAAAAAAATTCAAAGTCGGGGGTGCGGCTAATACATGGTACACCAAAAAATTTGTTTAAAGTTTCGATTTATGCCCCTCCACCTGGCGCTATGCCTGGCAATGTCTCCCAGCTCGGTAATCGGTGTGTTGACTCACCAATTGGAAACTAGAACAACACTCAAATTTGTCTGTCATCTTGGTTTGAAAGTAATCTTTCTGATAGATCTCAATATGTACATTAGTTTATAATAATAATTCCTCCAATTTTTCTTCTATTACACGTACCACAAGGTTCTATCCTAGGTCCCCTACCAATTTTTAATTTACATCGATGATCTTACACACACAAAAAAAAATCTCAGCAATTTTTTTTTGTTTTTTGTAAGGGCGAAAAAGAGGGGTGCGGTTAATACACGAGGGCGGTTTATACAACGTTAATTACGGTAATCTTGAATAAGAGGCATAAGGACTTACGTGGTTGAATGTGAGGTAAAGAGGCGTGACTCTGTCGACAGGGTCAGGTTAGCGTTCCTTTCCTCCTCCTGTCTCCCTCTCTCCAGACTCTCATTGCCGTGACCATCAACAGGGAAGTCTACCTGTGGTTTCAGACTTTGTGACTTATGCAGAAAGGGCTGCCTTTCGGCCCGCATCTCTTCTGGGGTTGACATGGTGATTGTGAGATGTCTTCAGGTCAGGGTGTTGGGGGCAATTATATTCTTTGACCAGCATGCATGAATTCCTCTGTCAATAGAGAATAAAACGATGTTCTATATCTTTGATAATTTCAAAAATTGAAATTGACTTTAAATGTCATGGTATTCAATTGACTTTGAATGAACATGGTTTTCAATTGACTTTGAATGTACATGGCATAGATACAGTATGTAGTATGACAATAACAACATTTAGATTTACAATTCTCATCACATTATGTGCATTTCACTTCACATGGAAGTTTTTATTCATTTTCATCGAAATATACACATGTAGTTAGTAAAAGTAGATTCAAACTTAAAGTACATTCTCCTTACAGTAAAGTGTATTGAGGCCATAAACCAGAAAAACTTCTCAAATTATATATCACAACAATTTTGCAGCAAAAAAGTTTTGATGCTGGAATTCTGGAGCATGCAACTTCTAGGAATATGGAGTACTCACAAACTTACAGTACATGTATGTCTTAATTAACAATTTAACATACTAAGGTACCATGTATCCCTGTGTGCACCCCATATATTTAGAAGTATATGAGACATGAATCACTTGTGAAATATAGAAAAGTTTCTTGCATGTGAAAGTTTTTTGTTTACAGTATGGTATGTATTACCATGAATTACATTTCTATTTGAAAACCCTTTTTTCACCCTGTATACTTGAAAGAAAAAGGAAATGGACTTACCTTTAGTAAAAAAAATATACTGGGTCTGGGTTTGTGTCTTATCTGTTGGTCACCTGATGTTTGCACAATGTACCATTACAGTAGGTATTAATCCATTACCTACATATAGATACATTCACAGGTACTAAAATAATCCTCTGCATTTACTCTGCACATGCACATCAGACTTTGTACTCAGATCTATAGGCCCTGTAAAGAGAGACGATGAGAAATTGTGAGAACTGGTGAGAATAATCACATTGTTTCTAAAAGGCCGGTGACACTGTTTTAGGAGATAGAGCTGTCATAAATGCGGCGAGACACAGTCATATTCACGTGACAGGAACCTTGTTCAGATAACAATGACCTTGCTGATTTCCTTGATCAACCCACACACCTTCTATTCCACTCCATTTGACACATTCACACAAGGAAATAGTGATATCTAAATTGCAATTGAATCTGAAAGGTTTTTGTCCCTTTTCTCACATTGGATATATAAGAACAATTTTCTTATCTCGTGTTGAAATACAGCATAATATTAAAGGCATCGTTTAACAATGTTAAATCTGAGATGCACGGCCCTAAGTGTTATCAGTGTCTGTGATATGGTGTAATATTGAAGCCCTAACAAAATTGCGCTTCAAAATGATCAAGAAGTGCCTCAAAAAAGTAAAAATCTTTGAGTGACCGGTTTTACCATGTACTGGTACTTGTTTTCCCCAATAGACTGTAGTGTTACGAAAACCATTAGGAAAACACAAATTTTGGTTTCGATTTCCAATCA
Organism: Strongylocentrotus purpuratus; assembly: GCF_000002235.5. Classification (NCBI taxonomy): domain Eukaryota; kingdom Metazoa; phylum Echinodermata; class Echinoidea; order Camarodonta; family Strongylocentrotidae; genus Strongylocentrotus; species Strongylocentrotus purpuratus. The sequence continues at coordinate 27,740,556 of NW_022145596.1, forward strand.
TAAATATTGTGTTAATCAGACAGGCGATCGGTTTGTAAAAGTCATGGGGTTCCTGACCGACCTAAGGGTTTATAATTATCATTGCAGCATGAGCTAAATCCGGGATTTTGTTTCAGAATCTGAGACAAAGTTACCGGATCCCTATAAAGGATAATAATAGCTACATTTATATGGAGGAACATAATCTCATACTGCTTTCTAACTGGCTTCTATCGGAGTCACACCGATGAAAATACAGATTGAATTTTCCTTATGTTAACAAAGGTGAAACCGCAGTTTTCCCTCTGTCGCTTTCTAACTGCCGGTGAAATTCACTCGCTGTGGCGAGCCCTTGCCGGAAGTGAAGAATTATTGCGTAATTATTAAGCCCGCGCTCCATCTAGCTAGCATGCAGCATGTTCAACCATAAGTCAACAAACACAGCTGGTTACGATAAAACGCGCGTATACTGCGCCCTTTGACCATTTTAATCGCTGTTTTAATCGCCGTTTGCTAACTGGCCGTTTAATCAGTGTCACACTGATAGAATGAGAATTTCTAACTGGCCGTTTCATCGGATGCGTCCGGATGTATCCGATGAAAATCAGTGCAGTTAGAAAAGGGTATCAGAGGCAGTCCACTGCCTGGACTGCTTCTGTGTCGTGAGCCTAATCTGCTGAGAAAACAATACACCCTCAACGACAAATTGGAGACAATCGAGGGATAGGTGGTGTGTTTGTTTTTTTTTTTTTGGGGGGGGGGGAGAAACAATTTGTGGAGACAATGCGTTCTATGTGGGACGTGTATAAGGGAGGGGAGAAAAGATGATCAAAGAAAAAGAAGAAAAAAATGGACAGAATCTGCACTATCCCAGAGGATGCTCATACCGATATAAAGATATCGACCGCTTTGAGAGGCCTGGATGGTTTTATATGCTCAAGGGAACTCAGGCATCCTGCCATTCCCCTGAGGCTCGCCGAGGGGTCATGGCAGGATCTGAGCGAGTTCCCGCAAGCATATACAAAACCAGCCAGACCTCGAATATTAAAGCAGTTGATATCCCTTTTATATGCCAAATTAAAACAAAAATCTACTTAGAATTCTTACCTTATCCTTTTATCGAGTAAAGATTGGTTAAAACATCACAGAAAATCTGAGAAGCTGTCTGTTTTTGATCAGTTGGGAATCACAGACAAAAAACACTGTTTGGTGTCCGCGCTCGCTCAAAGAACAATTTAACACATAAACCAATGGGTAATCGCAGCAAGATTTTATTATTTTCCTGGTAACTGGGATTTTTAGGGATTTTACTCTTGGACTATTAACGAGTCTTGGCATTTTTTGTTTCTTTACGGGAATGGCTAAAATCACCACTGCAATTTCGACCAATCAGATGGCTGGATCTCTTAAGTGAGGTATTTACTGTAAAGGTGACTATACTGTACAAACTACTACTGTGTATTATTACCCTGGTTTGCGTCTAGCTGCCCTTACATGTAGGCTCTATTTCAACAAACTCCTACCAGCTAAACATTTACTACATGATGTACACCTGGGCAGAAATAAGCACATGTAGATTGTCTTGCTAAAGCACATTAATGACGCAACAGGACTTGAACCCCAAACCATGTGATCCACAGTCCAGTGACATGTATTCACTAGACCACAGCCACCTCTACATCCTATTAAAAACATGCATGTATACATGTATGAAATGCTTTGTTACAACAAAGATCAGTTGAAATCTCTCTTCTCTATATCCGTTCATAGTTGGATGATCAAAATTGATTTCCTTTCACTGACCTAGCTCTGTTCAACATAAATGACACAGGAACTTCAAGTTACCAGTATTCACAACACACACACACAAATGCAACAAGTTCAATTTGAGTCACGATCAGGATCTCACTTTTCAATGATTTATTTTCTTCCATTCACACACAAAAAAAGAGTGAGATTGCAACTTCAGTTCAAAAATTGATTTTCAAATATTACTGGTACTAATCATGTATGTGAATGACCCTACTGTTGGTAAAGCCAGTGGCTGATGTACACTCTTAATGTACCAATAACTTCCTTCCATATACGATCTGAACTCTCAGAGTAGACTGAATAGCATACCGGCGGTACATTGTCTGTAATATCACAATCACATTATAATCCTACATTATGTAATACCCACAGCACATGCACAAAGACACGCCATAGAGTTGCACAATACATTTACATGTACACCTCTAGAAACTAATCTATTGGAATACTTCATTAAATTATAACTACATGTACTTTCAATTTAACTCACTTTACTTTCAGAGGAGCACTTACATGATCATTGTAAGGATTTTTTAATTGGTTTAAAATACATGTACATAAATCCATCAAAAAAGTTGCTAAACTCAAGTTGGATTGATATAGCTTTCTTATCATGGCATAATCATCACGTTGATTAGCAAGTGTGTGTACGGTATTCCTTTTCAAAATGATACCATACTTTTGCAGCCATGGCGTAGTACATCATAATGAATGGCATGGACAAAGTGAAAAGTTGCAAACTGAACTGGCATTGTTATGCAGAGCAATTTTCTTTCTCCGACAAAAGAGAGCATGATTTTTGTAAATGACAGTGGTCATCATGAATGCCAAAACAATCTGAAATTGAAATTTGTGCACTATGGTGATGTGTCAGAAATTTATGAATTTCTCTGTGCTAGGAGTTTTACAAGTGAAAGTTTTAAGATTTTTAAAACTATAGCTGGTTTACTTTCTTTGAATGTCAAACTGTTAACATTGGAACTACATGATATTCAATAATATGGATCTACATTTTTTAATTTGTGCAAATCATAGTTCTGATAAATTGATTGAATATGCATTTTTAAGATGAAAATGATTTTTGTTGAACAATGCCAACCAATACAATAGGCTGATAATAGAAACAAGCTTATCTTTGAAGTAGATATTAATTGAACATTACAAGTACTTCCAATATTTTATCACTAGAAACCAGGAAGCTTGCAGATAACTATCATATAAGACCCCATTCTCACTCACTGTGCTAGACGGATCTACACTAGACCAATCAAAGAGATCTCTTTGGACCAATCCACTGGGTGCTCTAGAGGTACGATTCGTTTGGGTTCACACTCATCATAATTTTTACCCTGGTGAGACACGTTATTCCACAGCAACAGAAACAGTTCCTGCTGCTATGATATCATGGGTCATTTTAGCGCGTAATTAAAATGTATGTACGGCGGTCTGTAAGTCCTGGTTTGTTTTGTTTTCCATCTCAAAAGTCAAAATTACTATTTTTTTTAGTTATTACTTTTCCCTTTCTTATTCTTGATCTTTACCATTTTATCACCTTCTCTTTCTGTCTTTCTTAATGTTATTCTTTGTTTTTTTTCCTTCTTTCATCTCTTATGATATTCTATTCTAATATTGTTTATCATTCTATTATATTTTCTTTTTATCTTTCTTATATATTCTTTGTTTTTCTTTCTATATTTTTCTTATGTTATACTTTGTATTTCCATCTTTCATCTTCTCTTCTATCTTTGAATTTTCTATTATTTATCATTTTCTTGTTCGGCAAAAAAAAAAAAAAAAAATCATGTTTAGAGTCCCTGCCTGCTTCCTTTTTGGGAGCGCCTCCTTCATTTTTTATTTTTTTTTAGATAAAAAAAATAATGAAAAACGTACTGCTTAAATTTTTTTTTTTTTAAATGCCGGTTGCCATCAAGATAAATAGCCCTACTGTCAGGGAAAATGTATCGAGCAGACATTTTGAAGAAGAAAAAAAGGGCCTCCTCCTTTCTAATTTTCAAAAAGGCAGGAAGCTAAACATGTTTTTTTTTAAATAGCCTTACCAGTAATCTTTGTTTTATCAATTTCTCTACTTTTCTTTCCTTATGATATTCTTTGTTTTTTATTATTCTTATCAATTTTCTTTCTATCATTTCTCATGTTATTCTTTGTTTTTCCTTCTATCATTTTCTCTTATGTTATTCTGTTTTGATTTTTCTATCATTTCCTCTTCCTATTTTTCTTTATGCTACCTTTGTTTCTTCCTTCTATCACCTTCTCTTATGTTGTTATTTGTTTTTATCATTCTATCATTTTCTCTCTATCTTTCCTTATATTATTTTATTTTTATTCTTGTACTTGCTTTCTCTCTTTCATTATTTTTCTGCCAAAAACACTCACTTCCGGTTGAAGTACACATCCTGGTACGGTTTGAATTCACACTGCTCGCTAAAACGGTCTGGAGCGGTCTAGGAAGCAAACCGGTCCAGAAGACCACATGGCAAAGTGATATATTTTAATCTGTCCAGAAGATCGCTTCCTGGCATGGTTGTGTGCCCTCACTCACCGTTAGACCAATCCAGCGTAGATCGGTCCAAGAAGTGAGACAGAATAGGGTCAAAGTTTTAGGTCAACTGCGTATCAGACGATTAAAAAATTTAACACAGACAAGAGCACCTCTCTGGATTTCGGATATATACATGTACAAGCACTTTGCCACAAAATTTAGTGATACAGATTGAATCATCATCAAAATCAATGTACCTTTACTTTAATCTTAGTGCATACAATTAAGGAAGAGTAATTATTTTGAAGAATTACTACAAGTATTTCATATTATTTCCTATAAGTTCTTAGGTCTATTTATGTATCGCACTTTGTGAGCAATAAGATATTTGACTTTCCATGAATATGGATTACAGTACTTATATATTACAGTGTGATATCACAAAGTTCATATGGCCTACTGAAGATCTAACTAAACCAGATCTGAACTAAACAAATTAAAACAATGACTAATTCAAACTCTAGATAAGACATGGCTTCATGAATACCCCCAATCCTGCTAACTGTAATGACCCTTTGACACTATATGTTCGCTTGATAATACAGCTTTGGACTTGGGAGTGGAAAAGTACTGGCTAGAGTGTTAAACACATGAATGGGCAAAAAGGAGTCATACAAAAGGCCTCAGTGTATGTAGTGGTACAGGTACATTGACCATGGGATTTCCTGAATACTGGCACAGAAGGGATTAAACTGTGGACAAACAAGCACTCTTAATCCCAAAACATTTAATCTGCTTACTCTGCCCATAGTAGGTCCATGCTCTGCTTTTGTTGCTGACAAGTGATAGGAAAAATACCAGAAGACTACCCTGTTTTAGATATGTATGTTTTCATGTACATGTATTGTTTTGAGCTACATGTAAGCATGTTGACATCTTTCATTTAACCCTTCACAAAGCTAGTTTTGAAGAAAATGGCAAGAATAATAACAGAAAATACTATGCTTTTTACCTTTTTTTCAAGAAGATAAGATGATGACTGACAATTGTGCTACATGTACATAGACATCTGGACCTAATGTAATGCCACTGAATTTATTGTGAAAAGAATTCTAACTTACTTAAACACCCTATAAGGCTGGTCTGACCAATGAGGTTTCAAACTATCCGAAAAACAAAAGCATCCCTGCACTCTTCAGCAACAGCACTACATGTAGATCAAATCTTCCAGAAATTAGACTGAAAAAAACTATAATACCAAACAAATCATACATTTTCTATGTATCCTGTTTGACAGTAAACTCACATGTAACGACTGTATCCAAAACATTAGGCACAGATGCAGAAAGAAACCTAACATCCTGAAGAGTGAAGCAGGTACAAGTTGGGGAAACAACACAAAAAATTTACTTGTGCCCTATAGATATTTGATTAGATCATTACTAGACTATGGATGTAAGACTTACAATTCAGCAAGTGAAGTTCAAAAGTTCTTGATTCAATAAAATAGATGTCATTTTTAATACTGCACAGTACATCCCTTGCAGCCTTTCAGGTTGAAATGAACAAGCCCCCTCTAGAAGTCAGAAGAAAAATGCTAACTGACGAGAACTATGCACATCTTTCTTAAATCCACTAAAAGTGAACTTCCAACCATATTGACAATTGGGGAAAAAAAGAAAGAAAAACGTTTCTTTCACAATTCAATCGCATGACCATAACTGGTCTTTTTCTTTAAATACAATACAATTGCATACCGTACCGACGGTGGGGTGCGGGTGCGTCCGTGTGTACAGTTACAGTCGCTTTACTGAACACACGCATGCCCGCATCCCACTGTCAGTACGGTATGCAATTGTATTGTGCTGCAGTTTGCAGTGAATCCTGTGAGAAAGTGCATATTATAAAACTCAGAGCTACCAAGTATCACGCATTAGGCATGACATCACGCAATTCGAGGGTCTGGAAATGCTCTCACGCACGACGCGCGCGCTAAATTTTGCAAAAATGCTATATACCTTATAACCTATGTTATAACACATAATGCTAACCTCAGTTAGCATTATGTGTTATAACCTCGCCCGCGCGCTAGCGCGCCAAATCATGCACATGTTACGCATTGCTGATCTTTGAACTTGGCGTCTCTGAAAACTACGTCTTCGTTTTTAGGAAAAATACTCTGAAAAGATAAGAAAATTGACATGAAACAGGTAGATCTAGTCTAACACTATTTATTCAAAAAACATATTGACTTTTAAATCATGACCCGACCCGCCGGGGAGCTCAGCGGTGATGACACCCTACTCCACCTCAGAGCACATAAACCAGGCAGTCGGCTCAGTCAGTCACGAACGCTGCACGATCAAGGCCACATTCTCATACAAAACAACTGATTTCATATCATTTTGATAGTAAGAAAACATCAATAAACATAAAATTGTAACTTACAAAAATAGAAAGGATGAAAAGTCTTCATTCAGAAGGAGTTTTTGGCAGACGTTTCAGAAAACACGACCTATCAGTGTCAGGCGATCTGCAGCTCTGCCATCATAATCACGGTAGCATATATTGGCACCAAGATTAACGGCGATATGAATATTCATTATTCCCTACGTCACAGACGTGCGGCGTGCGTACTCTGTCTATGGATCTGTCTTATATACAGGTACATGTACTGTACTAGTACAAGAGTACGTTCGCAAGCATTACTACATACATTGCTCCGGAATGAAGAGAATCATTATAAAGGACGAATTACTCCGTGAAGCCAAGTACAAGCAGGGAATTGAAATAGCAAACGTTCCTCGGTGCGGCTATACAATCCCTAATCTAGCTAGTTTTGTAATGACAGTTTATAGGAAAATGGACATTTAGTAGGCCTACTGTTTAGTTGTTCAATAAAATCACTCAGTTTGATTTGATTCGAGATATATCTCATTAATAAAACAGTATAAAGGCTCTATGAGTCTCGGACGAACCATCGCCACTAATCTTGGTGCCAACACCGTTAATCTATGCTCCAAATTTAGTAATACATTTTGTGTGCCCTATAATGACCCGGGGTTGGATTATTTAGGAGAACAGAAGATTGATATTGTTAAGTTGTTTCATAACATCTCTCAGTTTGATTTGATTCGAGATATATCTCATTAATAAAACAGTATAAAGGCTGTATGAGTCTCGGACAAACCATCGCCACTAATCTTGGTGCCAACACCGTTAAACCATGCTCCAAATTTAGTAATACATTTTGTATGCCCTATAAAGACCCGGGGCTGGATTGTGTAGGAGAACGGATGATTGATATTGTAAAGTTGTTCCATAACATCACTCAGTTTGATTTGATTCGAGATCTTTCTCATTAATAAAACAGTATAAACGCTGTACAAGTCTCAAACGAACCATCGCCACTAAACTTTGTGCCAACACCATTAAACTATGCTCCAAATTTGGTTATACATTTTGTGTGTCTATAAAGACCGAGGCTTCCCAGGATCATTTAAGAGAATGGAAGATTGATATTGAGAAGTTGTTCGATAACATCACTCAGTTTGATTTGATTGCGCATTATGTCTCTTAATAATGGTGTGAAAGTCTCTAAAGAGAAGAAAATAAAGAGAGAAAGAAAGAGAGAGAGAGAGAGAGAGAGAGAGAAGAAAAAGATGTGAAAGGGAAAGAGGAGAGAAAGGAAAAGAAAGAAAAGGAAAAAGAAAAGAAAAAGGGGGAGGGGAAGAAAGAGATCAGGGGAGGGGGGCCGAAATGGGCCTTGCCTCCCATGATGTTGCTTCCACTTCCCCCTCCCAGCAAAACAAAAAGAGAGAAGAAGGAAAGGGAAAGCAAAAAGGAAAAGAGGAGATAACAGAAAGGAAAAAAAGAGAGGAAGAAGATAAGAAAAGAAGGGGAATATCAGTTACTATTTTTTCCGCCAACAAGTTGTAGATCCGGGGGGGGGGGGCAAAAGGCCCTTGCCTCTTCCCCCCCCCCCCTCCCCCACCGCCAAAAAAGAAGGGGAAAAAGGGGAAGGGAAAGAGGAGAGCTAAAAGGGAACAAAAAAGAGTCAGGGGGGGGGGGGGGGGGGGGGGGTAAGAGGACACTTTTTTTTGGGTCTCGAAATTTGAAAATTTGACATTTTGTTCCGTAGGGGGGGGGGGGGGGGTGTTGAGGTCACCTTTTTTAGGACAGCCATTGGCATAATTAAAAAGGGGGGGGGGGGTTGCTCCAAGATACACACATAACAAAAAACCGAACAGGGGGAGGTTCAACCCCAAATCCCCCCCCCCCCTCCGTACGCGCCTGCTCTTCTGATTACAGTTTTCGACTCTTAATCCTCGTTTGTTTTCAGTCCCCCCCCCCCCTCCCGCGCGAAGCGCGGAAGCTTGTACATTTCATTAAATCATTAGAGAAAGAAGACGATTCGTTGTACCGTTTTCGACTCTTAATCCTCGTCTGAATTCATTCCCCCCCCCCTCCTATCCGCGCGCGCGAAGCGCGGAAGCTTTTACGTTTCATTAAATCTTTAGAGAAAGAAGACGATTTGTTGTACCGTTCCCGACTTTTAATCCACACCTCCTGCGCCAAGCGCGGAAGCTTTGACATTTAATTCAATTATTAGAGAAACAAGACGATTTTGATACCTTGTCCGCCCCAGGAAACTCATGGGTTGAAGGCAAATTACGGTCAGATAAGTATTCAGGGGCCTGCCTCAGGGCCCCTGGTGGGGTCGAGGGTGCGGAAACCCCTGAATCTCAGGGGTTTCAGGCATTTGATTACGGTCAGATGAACAGAATTTTTATACCTTATTTGTGAAACTGGCAGGACACTGATTTGCGTGAGGTCCAGCGAGCGGAGCCCCAAGAAGCTCAGGGGTTTTAGGCATTACATTGCCGTCAGATTAGCATCCAGTAGGGTCTAGGGGGCAGAGCCCCCGGAAGCTCGGGGGTTTAGGCATTTGATTACGGTCAGATGAACATATTTTTATACTTTATTTGTGACACTGGCAGGACACTGATTGGTGTGAGGTCCAGCGGGCGGAGCCCCCAGAAGATCAAGGGTTTTAGGCACTAAATTTTGGTCAGATGAGTAGGCAAGGGGCCTGCCCAAGTGCCCTTGGTTGGGTCCCGGGGACAGAGCCCCCGGAAGCTCAGGGGTTTTAGGCACAAAATTGTGGTCAGATGAGTATCAAGGGGCCTGCCCAAGGGCCCTTGGTTGGGTCCCGGGGACAGAGCCCCCGGAAGCTCAGGGGTTTTAGGCGTCTAATTACGGTCAGATGAGCAATTTTTTGATACCTTATTTTGTTGTGACACTGGTAGTTAACTATTTTTTCTTTCTTGCTCTCTCTCTTTCTATTTCTCTTTTCCCATTCGCAGGCCAAAAAAATGAAAAAGTTAAATTCCAACTGCATTTGAAAGATAATACTACTTTAGAACTTCCCTATAAAAGGTGGGGCTTGAAAATGTCTTAAAGTGGGAAAATAACGGCTATTAGTTGTCAAATCGACTTTAGGGCTATAGAGCCCAAAAGTAATAGTCTTGATTTTCAGACAATTGTACTGAATGTTCATACGTTTTATGCTGCGCAAAGATTCAATCAGTTTAATCTTGGCCATCACAAGAAGTGGGTTATTGATGTAGACAAATGGTCATGTACCCTTTACAACTCTTTTCATGTATGTTATTACCAAAGAAGAAGAAAAGCCAGTCAGTCACTCAATAGTGTCTGACAGTGAAGTCTAGCAAGTACACGGGTTTCCTTGCATATTTTGAATAATGAGGACACTGCTAAGGTCTAAATTTCACAGATAGGACATACATGACATATTCATAATTCCTGCAAAGTTCTACAGCATTTGAGGTTGGCTGCAAAAGGGACATAGTACCTTTAAAATGCTTTTCCAAAAAAAAAATTGGGGGGGGGGGGGGAGCTGGAGGCTCCCGATCCCCGCCGTTCAGCGGGCCCTGACATGTAGGCATCTCAAAAAGCATATTTCTTGCCTGGTTGTTAATTTACAAACGCATACAAAAGTATAATTTACTAAAGAATGAGGACAAATCTCGGAAAATTATGTCATTTCAGCATTATTTGTAAACCACCGTTATGGAATTAGAAATAAACCACGTTTAAATTTTATTTCCCCCGAGCCCCCTCCTCGATCAATACGCCAGTTCCCCCCCCCCCCCCGATCTACTCTTTGTTGGCGGAAAAATCGCAACTGATCTCCCTTACCTTTCTTATTTCTCTGTTTTTCTTTCCCTTTCTCTCTTCTTTCCCTTTCCATTCCCTTCCCTCTCTTTCTGTAAGATTTGATGGGGGGGGGGGGCGAGGGGGAGGTAAGGTCATTTCGGCCCCTTCTCCACATGTTGTTGGCGGGATTAACTGCAAATGATCTATTTCCCCTTCTTTTCCTTCTTTCTCTCTTTTTTTTTAGCGGGGCAGGGGAGGCAAGGGCATTTTGCCCCATCCCCGCCCCGATCCACAACTTGTTGGCGGAAAAATTGCAACTGATACCCCCTTCTTTCTATTTCCTTCCTTCTCTCTTATTTTTTTTGATGGGGGGGGGGGAGAGGGGGAGGCGAGGCTCTTTCGCCCCCCCCCCCGATCACTTCTTCCCCCTTTTATTTTCTTCTTCCTCTTCTTTCTTTCCCTTTCTCTCCTCTTTCCCTTCTTTTCCTTTTCTCTTTCTCTTTCTTTTTTTGTCCTCCTTTTTTTTCCCCTTTTTTTTTCCTTCTTTTTTTCCCTTCTTTTTTTCCTCCTTTTTTTCCTTCTTTTTTGTTTCCCTTCTTTTTTTCCCCTTCTTTTTTCCCCAGGGGAGGGCGCCCGGGCCCCCTGGATCCGCCACTGCGGCCAGGCACTAGTGTAGGAAAACTTCAAATGTTAATCAGTTATATGATAAAATAACTTGTCTGTGGCCTCACGAAAAAGTATATATTTAGTCAGGCCTAAATTGAGTTGCAAAACAATTATTGTGTTAAAAGGAAAAAACATATTTGATGACATTCGCAATACCACAATTGCCGATACAATTGGATTACTCGTTTTTGTTCTTTTTCAAAACTTACTTGCTGAGCCCCATGAAACTCAGGGATTTGAGTCATTTTATAACGGTCAGATAAGCATTCAGCGGCACACCTTAAGCCCCCGGAGGCTCAGGGGTTTAAGGCATTAAATTACGGTCAAATGAGCATATTTTTATACCTTATTTGTGACACTGGCAGGGTCACTAATTGCGTGGGGTCCAGGGGGCGGAGCCCCCGGAAGCTCAGGGTTTTAGGCGTTTAATTACGGTCAGGCAAGCGCGTAGCTAGGATTTTATTTTAGGGGGGTCGGAGCACGCGATGCGTGCGAATCACTTACAGAGCGCGTTCCCTGGGGGGGGGGGGGATGCAGGGAGGGGCGAGTTTCCCCTCCCTCATACGCGAAGCGCGGAAGCTTTGACGTTTCATTAAATCATTAAAGAAAGAAGACGATTTGTGTACCGTTCTGGACTCTTAATCCTTGTCTGAATTTCAAAATTGTTCTTTGTCTGCTCCTTTTTCTTCCTATGACCTCTTCCCTTTTCTCCTCTCTTTTTTCTTTGCGGGGGGGGGGGGACTTATTGTGACACTGGCAGATCACCAATTGTCGTGGAGTTCAGGGGGCGAGGCCCCCGGAAGCTCAAGGGTTTTAGGCATTAAATTAAATGAGTATCAAGGGGCCCGCCTTAAGGCCCTTGGTTGGGTCTAGGGGCAGAGCCCTCGGAAGCTCAGGGGTTTTAGGTGTTTAATTACCGTCAGATAAGCATTCAGGGGCCCGCCTTAGGGCCCTTGGTTTGGTTCAGGGGCAGAGCCCCGGAGGCTCAGGGGTTTTAGGCGTTTTATTACGGTCAGGTTAGCAATGTTTGATACCTTATTATTTTGTGACATTATTTGGACACTATTTGGCTTGGGGTAAAGGGGGCGAAGCCCCAAGAATTCCAGGGGTTTTAGGCATTAAATTACCGTCAGATGAGCATTTAAGGGCCGACCTTTGGGCCCTAGGTGGAATCCAGAGGGTAGAGACCCCGAAAGTTCGGGGGGTTTAGGCATTTAATCACGGTCAGATGAGCATATTTTGATACCTCATTTTTTTCTGTGACACTGGCAGTTCACTATTCTTTATTTCTTGCTCTCTTTAATATACTTTTTCAAAAAAGAGGGGGAGGGCGAGGGAGCTCGAGGCTCCCGATCCCGACCGTTCCGCGGGCCCCGACATGTAGGCATCTCAATAAGCATATTTTTCTTGCCTGACTGTAAATTTCGGAATATGTCATTTTCCAACAAACGCATAAAAAAGTATAATTTAATAAAAAGTGAGGAACAATCTCGGAAAATGATGTCATTTTAGCAACATTTGTAAGTCACCGTTATGGAATTAGAAATAACCCCCCCCCCCCCCCCCGAACCACAACTTATTGGCAGGAAAACTGATATCCTCCTTCTTTTCTTTTCTTCTTCCTCTTTTATTTCCCTTCCCTTTATCTCCTCTTTTCCTTCTTCCCTTCCCTTTCCTTCCTTCGCTCATATTTTTTTTTGATTGGGGGGGGGGGGCGGGGAGGCAACAGCCTGGAAGGCAAGGCCATTTCGGTCCCCCCAATCTCCTTCTTCCCCCTTTTCTTGTCTTCTTCCTCTTCTTTCTTTCCCTTTCTCTCCTCTTTTCCTGTCCTTCTTTTCCTTTTCTCTCTCTCTCTCTCTCTCTCTCTCTTTATTTTTGCGGGGGGGGGGGGGCGCTGCCCCCCTGGAACCGCGCCTGTGTTATAGAGCAACTTAACAATATAGGAATCTTCCGTTCTCCTAAATAATCCAACCCCGGGTCTTTGCAGACACACAAAACGTATTACTAAATTTGGAGCATGGTTTAACGGTGTTGGCACCAAGATTAGTGGCGATGGTTCGTTCGAGACTCATAGAGCCTTTATACTGTTTTATTAATGAAATATATCTCGAATCAAATCAAACTGAGAGATGTTATGAAACAACTTAACAATATCAATCTTCTGTTATCCTAAATAATCCAACCCCGGGTCATTATAGGGCACACAAAATGTATTACTAAATTTGGAGCATATAGATTAACGGTGTTGGCACCAAGATTAGTGGCGATGGTTCGTCCGAGACTCATACAGCCTTTATACTGTTTTATTAATGAAATATATCTCGAATCAAATCAAACTGAGAGATGTTATGAAACAACTTAACAATATCAATCTTCTGTTCTCCTAAATAATCCAACCCCGGGTCATTATAGGGCACACAAAATGTATTACTAAATTTGGAGCATAGATTAACGGTGTTGGCACCAAGATTAGTGGCGATCGTTCGTGTGAGACTCATACAGCCTTTATACTGTTTTATTAATGAGATATATCTCGAATCAAATCAAACTGAGTGATGTTATGAAACAACTTAACAATATCAATCTTCTGTTCTCCTAAATAATCCAACCCCGGGTCATTATAGGGCACACAAAATGTATTACTAAATTTGGAGCATAGATTAACGGTGTTGGCACCAAGATTAGTGGCGATCGTTCGTGTGAGACTCATACAGCCTTTATACTGTTTTATTAATGAGATAGATCTCGAATCAAATCAAACTGAGTGATGTTATGAAACAACTTAACAATATCAATCTTCTGTTCTCCTAAATAATCCAACCCCGGGTCATTATAGGGCACACAAAATGTATTACTAAATTTGGAGCATAGATTAACGGTGTTGGCACCAAGATTAGTGGCGATGGTTCGTCCGAGACTTATACAGCCTTTATACTGTTTTATTAATGAGATATATCTCGAATTAAATCAAACTGAGTGATGTTATGAAACAACTTAACAATATCAATCTTCTGTTCTCCTAAATAATCCAACCCCGGGTCATTATAGGGCACACAAAATGTATTACTAAATTTGGAGCATAGATTAACGGTGTTGGCACCAAGATTAGTGGCGATCGTTCGTGTGAGACTCATACAGCCTTTATACTGTTTTATTAATGAGATAGATCTCGAATCAAATCAAACTGAGTGATGTTATGAAACAACTTAACAATATCAATCTTCTGTTCTCCTAAATAATCCAACCCGGGTCATTATAGGGCACACAAAATGTATTACTAAATTTGGAGCATAGATTAACGGTGTTGGCACCATTATTAGTGGCGATGGTTCGTTCGGGACTCATACAGCCTTTATACTGTTTTATTAATGAGATATATCTCGAATCAAATCAAACTGAGTGATGTTATGAAACAACTTAACAATATCAATCTTCTGTTCTCCTAAATAATCCAACCCGGGTCATTATAGGGCACACAAAATGTATTACTAAATTTGGAGCATAGTTTAACGGTGTTGGCACCAAGATTAGTGGCGATATGGTTCGTTCGAGACTCATACAGCCTTTATACTGTTTTATTAATGAGATAGATCTCGAATCAAATCACACTGAGTGATGTTATTTAACAACTAAACAATAGGCCTACTAAATGTCCATTATCCTAAATAAACTGTCATTACAAAACTAGCTAGATTAGGGAGTGTATAGCCGCTCCGAGGAACGTTTGCTATTTTCAATTCCCTGCTTGTACTTGGCTTCACGGAGTAATTCGTCCTTTATAATGATTCTCTTCATTCCGGAGCAATGTACATGACCTAATGCTTACGAACGTACTCATGTACTGAATACATGTGTATATGACAGAGTACGCACGCCGCACGTCTGTGACGTAGGGAATAATGAATATTCATATCGCCGTTAATCTTGGTGCCAATATATGCTACCCATAATCACGAACAGCTGAAATTCTATTATAGTCTAGGTCTCAGGCGTTCATAGTAATTGTTTGTTTACAATCTATTTCCACCATGCCTTGTTACCCCCTTCAGATTTAAAGAATACTCTAGCTGGCTTTACTTTGAGCCATCTTCCATTCAACTCAGTTTTATTAAATAAAAAAGCATATTGGTGCCGTATTGCAAAGTCTTACATGTATTGTAGCCCTACGGCTACGTTGTTACAAACTTATGAATGGGACGTGTCACTGTCAGCTGAAAACGGATTTTCAAATTTATGATAATAATTAGAATTATGTCAATAACCTATTACTGTTATCACAACCATCAAAGAACATTATGTAAGAGAGAACATAGATTATTACCCATGGTAATTCACCAACATCGGTGTATGAGTAGGCCCACATTTCATAAGGGGTGACGAAGTTGGGGTGTGGCCGTACGTCTTGCCCGAAAATGGACTCTCAGTTTTCAAAATAAAAATATGGTTGATCATAAAATACCCCCAAATAAACCGAGTCCTGTAGCATGTTTATGTGGGAATGGGTTGGACCAACCATGTGTAAGTATGTGCCGGTAGATTGTCAGTATTCTCCTCTGATTGGTGAATTAACATTCCTTAATTTCCTCACCTGTTGCTACCGATGAATGATAATAATATTCCACTTTTATATAGCGCTTAATACAATGTCTCTATAAGCGCTTTACAGATATACAGGGCCACGCCTTAGCCGTGGCACACATTCGGGCACACATTCCCTTATTGAAGAAAGACAACATTAATGAGGGGGTTGGGTTGAGAGGGGTGCCCCACCCGCGACCATAATTACATGGAGGGGTTAGTAAGCATAAAACATAATACAATATTGTTTTACTTGCACGTTTTTTCTTCTTTTTTTATTTTGAAAAGAAAAGAAAAAATTGTAAAAAGTATGACGAGTGATTCTCTGTATTATATTCCAGAAGAGACAAACAGTAGAACGTTCATTTTTGTCAATCCTGCTTACTGTAATCTTTACTTTTGCACTAAATTATGTATGTTTCACGATAATTTTGAAATTTGTTATCCAATGATATTTTTCAAAAGTTGGGAATTATCCTATTTGATCGGTTTTTAATGAATACAAATTGAATTGAGTTGAATTAAATTGTACAAAAGTATCTGCGGATTTTCATATCATGGGTAAAAATGAAAAAGAAGATCTGATTTCATTTTGTCCACTTTTATCCAGCCATCTAATTTTTTTATGAAGGAGAGGATAAACATTGAAATTCCGTTTCTGTTTGTTTTTTGTTTGTTGCTTCTTTACTGGACTTCTAAGGGGGAGAGGAGGCGAAGGAATTGAGTCGGTGAGGGGACAAATTCTTCCCACCTTCCCTGATGCTAACACTGTAAAGAAAACCACTGAAAGGGGATTCGACGGCAGCGCAATTAAAGCTGTGAGTGTCAGTTTCATGGTTATACTCAACTGTGCTCCAGTCGTGAAAATAATTGCTGCCATCTGCAGTCCAACACGCGTAATAGTGCACCACTATATATATATATATATAGGCCTATATATACATTATATACAACCATAGGAGAATATTTATAGATAAAATAAATCATACTGACATCATTTTCGTTTGAAATGGAACAAACAAAGGCTTTCCTCTCTCTTTAATGAAAACATAAAATGCTGATTCTCATAGGTTTGATGCTAACTATAACAAACAGTGGCCTAGATTATAGGGGGAGACATGCGCCTCCTCCCAAATCGAATGGCAAGAAAGAGAGAGAGAGAGAGGGGGGTGGGAGAGGGAGAGATGAGAGCAAGGGGAGAGATGAAAAAAGGAAAAAGAACGTGAGATAATATAAGAAGATAAACTGCTCGATCTTGCACATCAAATATTATACTATTCTGTGAATCAGAAGGAAAAAAGCCTTGGGATTATCCGGTCTACGTACAGCGGAGAAAGACAGAAGACACACCGGAGAAGAGACATAGAGAATATGTATTTGTGTCCGTTTCACTTTAAAGTGCAAAGCTTTCCCACTCTAAAGAGGCAAGGGGTATACCTTGTCCCAGTCTATAGTCAATCAGCCCCCTCCAATTCTGACCATTATAATGGCAGTCGGAGCGTGGTCCATGAATGTCCCTACATCATTTTTTGATATGACGATGTACGCGCATCTCACTGACCGAACATCGTCATGATTTTGGCAGCATGGCGCCCGAGTATAACCTTATATGAGTTGTGCTTTTACATAGAAATTAAATTTATATCACAGCAAAGTGCAATTTTCCCCCCCGTTCGTTTCATTCTCGCAAAATTGATAAATCAGGATGATTCATGGCAACGAGATGACCGAATATATAATTTTACATTTTGTGTATAGTGCATAATAACATTTTTCCATAATATTAATAGAGCAATTTTTTGCTTGCTCGTTTCGCTTGCTCGCAATATCTGGGATCCGTACGATTGTGTACGAAGGATGGAAACAAATCATCTTTGATAAATTTGGATTTGGGTGATGCGAAAAGGTTGCCGTGACTAAAAGAAAACAGTTTGATAACGCTGATCAGTATACTAACGACTGATGCTCCCTTTATATCTGAGTCCACGCTACGCCACTGTTCACGAAACTGGAAAAGAAGTTTTGGAATGAAGCATAAGCATGCATTTCGGTAATATTGGCATTTCTGCATTTTCATCATTACAAAATATTTGAAAAATTATTCTACAGTGGCGTCCACAACGTTCATCCATGCACGCCGTTCAGTGCGGAGGATCCCCCTATCCATGTTTGTCATTGTCTGAGTGATGATGCAGGTTGATGGGTTGTGATGTAAATTTATCTTTAAACATATTTTGCTCACTTGAGTCTACAACGTTCATCCATGCACGCCGTTCAGTGCGGAGGATCCCCCTATCCATGTTTGTCATTGTCTGAGTGATGATGCAGGTTGATGGGTTGTGATGTAAATTTATCTTTAAACATATTTTGCTCACTTGAGTCTATTAGTTCGATGACAGATGGCAATCGATCAATATTTTTCTGACAATATCAACACCAACGAAGAAAATGTGGATTGTTTGATTAAAACTGAAATCGTGCTCAGCGAGGTTATACTGATTACTGATTTTAGAATAATCATTAATTTAATGATTGACAGTCTCTCTCTCTCTCTTTCTCTCTCTCTCTCTCTCTCTCTCTCTCTCTCTCTCTCTCTCTCCCTCTCTCTCCCTCTCTCTCTCCCTCTCTCTCTCCTTCTCTCTATCTCTGTATAGTTATCTTTTTGATTATTTTCAGATTAAATATGTAATTTATTTATATTCTTAATAACCCAACATTAGAAAAAGAAGAAATGTGGCGAACTGACAATATTTGTGTATTATCGTGTAGAATCAATGACATTGAAAACTGTTCGTTAATTCATTTTGTGCCAATTCCTACGGTCTTACGGTATTAAGGATGTTTTGAGTTTTGTAAATAAAAAATAAAATTAATGGCTTAATTGGGGTTATTAATGAAATGTTAGCTTTCATTATAATCATGGGCTCATAAAAATATGTATTCTATAGACATACTTTAAGCATATTATTATAATATTCTGATCGCTAGAAATGAAAATGTCAAGTGGCAAGCGCAAACATGGGCCATAATTCTTGAACGTGCTTCTACAACGGTTTCACCGAATGGCATTTGATCGGCAATAGCACGCCGGGCTAAAAACTCAATTAAACTGCAATAGCGAGGGAAATTATATTTCTTATTGTTGAGTGAGTCTCCATGAGTTAAATCGCCTGGTGTTTGCTTTAAATCAAAATCCCATACTACCTACGAAGTTCAAATTCCTATAATGTGAACAACATCAATATTTAATTGTAATCTAAGCGCCGATATCAATATGATGGCATATAATGTGAAGCTGGCATACACCCCACCCCCGTTTGAAAGCCCATCAAAAAGATAATCATTATACCGTATCCGTATATTATACCACCTAGGACCACTACACCCCGGACTGCCCTAGGGGTAGTTGTCTGGGGGAAGTTGTCCGGGTGTAGTTGTCTGTCCTAGGGGGTAGTTGTCTGTCCTAGGGGGTAGTTGTCCGGGGTAGTTGTCCTAGAGGGTGGTTATCCTATGGTGGTAATATCCGGGGATGGTTGCCCTAGGGGGTAGTTGTCCTAGGGGGTAGTTGTCCTAGAGGGTGGTTATCCTATATCCGGAGGGTGGTTGTCTGTACATTTACAAGTTAAAAAATTAAACACTGTCTTGGTTTTCATCACGCTTCGTCTGGTGCTCACAGTTCTCACATTCTTACACAGTGAGAATGAGACAAAATGATTGATAGGAACGCTTAATGAAATGCATCGCTCTGTGTATACCCCAAAGACTCAATCATTTACTATTGAAGTGCATTCATCACATGAGTCTAGCTCGCACCTCGAGTGTTCCTTGGCGGGACCTGGGGCAGGGCGGTGTGTTTACATACCGTTTAATCAAGCGTCGCGTTGACATTTTTTTTCCTTCAGGTGAGTACTCTTTCTTCCTATACTCCCAAAAGAGATGTCTCATAACGCCCCTCCCACCCTCTTCCTTTCATTCCATGCTCTCTCCTTTCTCTCTATCTCTTTATATCTTTCTCCTCTTTCACATTTTCTGTCATCCCCCTTTCTCCATATTTCTTCATCCCCTCATGCCCCTCCTACAGTTTTCTTTATCCATCTCCTCATCCAGCCATGCTAATTTAATTTAGAATATACCCAATAAAACATAATCCGATTCCGATTATCCTTGATTTTGAGATCTCAGAACCCTACATCCTCGTTATTCTATACCACATCCTTACAGCGCCTGCAGGAGCGGTTTGCGAAGATTATCCTCGTGTGTGGGGCGGGGGGCGGGGGGCGGGGGGGGGGGGGGGTTCTTGCATCCCTTTTCTACATCTACATGTGCCTCGTTTACATTCATTTATAAACAAGACTTTTTGGGGGAACTTGAAGAATTTTTGAGCCCCCATCTCCACCACTATATAACCACTATTCAGAGCTCGTATGCTAATAAATCTTGAGGATACTTCGAAAAGTGATCAATAATAAATTATATATCACCGTGATCTATGGATCCAAGGGTATACTACACGCGTCTATACCAGGCATCCTTGATTCACATGGCCTTGTTTGATCATGACATTTTGGGGAAATTTATACAATTTTGGATTCGAAAGAGGAAGGGTACATCTTTCTCAAACGGATCAGGAATTTTAAGGGATTACGTACTAACTGTGATTTACCATGTCATTTTTTACTCTAGACCCTGGTCACACTCAAAATGGTCCCATTTTTTTAATGCCCAGAAGGGCCCTTTGATTTTGTCAATCTTTAGAGCACTGAATTACTGTTTTACTGGAGGAAATACTACAGGAAACCATCTCTTCAAAGAAAAACAAAGATTTTAGAAGAAAGAACAAAACCGACGGGCGATTTCAATACCTTATTGTATATCCGATAGAAATCATGTTTGGATTACGTAACACGTCATAGAATGTTCGCACAATTCAAATTACCCTAAATTGATTCTCGAAAGTCTTTGATATCGTTTTAATTATTGTTTAAATCAATATAAACCTTCGTATGAACTCCACTCCACTCCTCTAGCCCCTAGATGCTAATTTGTCTGTCTTGCGGAGACCGATTATGAAACTGTAACACATGACGCCATTGATGAAAGCCATCCTTTAAACTCTATCAAGAGATCTCACTAGAAGTAGGCCGTAAATCAAAGCTGATGGCATCTACAATTTCTTTTCTACTTGTCTGTCGATATATCAATCTTTCATGAACCATCAACAGAGCTATTCTCATTGTCGTACAGAAACATTTTGCAGATAGCCTGCTAAAAAAATGGATAAAATCAATACGTCCTATTTGCATGTGTGCTCTGAATATTTCGTTCGATGTTAGGGGCTAGGGGGCTGCAGCCTTCCCCCAACCGCAAATTCGAGGATCCGTCACCTCTTTATTTTTCAGATAGCGACGTGGATTCTTTGATAATTTATCTGATGTAGACCACCAATAGTGAATATCACGATACAAAAATATCAACACTTTTGAAATTTATATGCTGACATTCGAGATGATAATTATGGTCCGTCTGAGAGAAGGTTTTCATTTCTTGAAAGATGCATTGGGCTACCGCTTATTTTAAATGTGTTATTGTGTATTTATTTTATTTTATTTTTAAAGTGGAAGGGTGAGTGTAACAGTGACAATGATAATGACAATGTTTTTTTTCCTATGCAATCGCATGGCAAGTAGAATTTATTTCATCCTTGATTTATCACGTCTATCCTTGTCCGAATTACATCATAGATCTATGTGAGATATGAACTTCTCTATTTCTAAATTGCAAATGCAGAAACCTAGAATTTAATGCAGGTATTATATTTACTGCTACTATGTTGATCCAGTTCTCGTAGAGATAGATAAATCTAAGATAGATATACATGCACATAATATATAAAGAGAGATAGAAAGGGGTGGGGGGGGGGTAACGTATCAAAACCACATCAGCATTCGATCCATGTTTGCGGCTTTTTTAATCATAATATTGTACCATAGGATGGGGAAGAGATAGAGAGAGAGGGGGAAAGAGAGAGAGAGAGAGAGAGAGAAAGAGAGATAGAAAGAGAGAGAAAGGGAGACGGAGAGAGAGGGGGGGGGAGGGAGAAAGGGAGAAATAAAGCAAAGCATTAAAATCACATCTGCGCTTGAATCATGTTTGCATTTTGTGTGGAATGTAAACCTCGCTCAGTAAACATGAAAATCTGCAGAACGAAATGGCCACGTACGTCTGGGCTAGTCCTCAGTTTGTTTAATCCCGTCATTCTACTTCTGCATGTCCGCATTGCAGTGCCCCCAAGGTACTCATTCTTGAAGAGACGGATGTGTGCACACAGCAAAATATGGCATAAAAACAAATTATGGGTTCGGAAGAAACATGTCAGATTTTAGTTTGAGTGAAACCTCTATTAGGAAAGGGCTTTAGAATGAGGGATTGAGTGCAATGTTTTGCTTAAAGGAGGATTAGCATTGCTCTCATCTCCTTCTCCATTATCGAAGAGGAATCAGGGACTCGCGAATCGAGATTGTTTAAGACTTATAGAGCGCCTTTTAATGTTCGAAAAAGGCCCAAATAGTGTGGTATGGTATGTAATCCCGTAGGATTTTTTTGCCAAAATTGAATTTTTATTGTTGTTGTTGTTGCTGTTTTGGTCCCAATTGGCCAAAAATGATGGGGGTTCACATTTTCAGACCCTTCCTGGGGGTCCATATTGGGCGCCAAAATGGCTTATATAAAGCGCAATAGGGAAATTTGGTGTCTTCGGGAAAATTTGAACCCCATCAATTTCTGATAGCTTGGACCCCAATGAATCTAAAAATGCACAAAAATGCACAAAAAAATTGGCACAAAAGTCCTACGGGAGCTGTTTCAGTGACATACCGTATCACACTATATACATGCACATTGGCCAAATGGTTGTCGTTTTATTCCCTTCATGGGCTGCACTCATCCAAATGAAAAAAAGTGGATACACAATCGGTTTTCTGTAAATGAGTTACCCTCTAAAACGGACTGGTCAATTTCGACCATTGCGTCATTCAGTAAATTGTGCCCAACCAAAATACTTTGTGGAAATAGCAAATTGAGTTGCCATTTTGTCGATCAAATTACCCCATACATATATAAAAACGGCCTTGGTTGGAATTGACCGATTTCCTATAAAAACTCTAACTCTATTTAAAAGAAGAAAACAAAAATGTGGAATCTTATAAATTGGCAAGTTACCTGATGCCTCTGAAGCATGGATGGGAGAAATGACTTTGTGTAAGAATGTCTTGAGTCAGATGATTTGTGAGAGAGTGTGTATATACTCAAATGCCCCATATCGCCATAGCCTCGCTGGATACGTACGTAAACATCTTTAAATTGTCGGTTTTTATGACTAAATCTCGTATTTCTTTTCACCTTGACCCGAATTAAGAGCTTTTTGTATTCTGCCATTTCTTGGTATATATATATATCCTAGAGTTTCATTTGCCACGCCAATACTCTACCCCCCCCCCCCCCCAATCTAATAGCACAAGTTCTTTGAACGTTTATTCGCTGTACCACTTAAGGACTTCATAAGTAAGACAATAAGTTTTATTCAGCATTTTCTGCGTCGACACTGGAATGAAATCCGTGTAAAAGTTTAATCTGATTTGGCAGCACACTCTCCTATAAATGGATGTTTCCCAATAAAGACTGGTATATTGTGTTAAAGCGTGAAAGTATACAAAGTATACAAAGTATACACCTACCTTTAAAAAGCAAAAGCAAGACAAACAACAACAAAACCTAAGTCTAAGGCTAAGGCTCAGGCTAGGGTTATTACTACATGTAATTCTAAGGCTAAGGATAATTCTACTAGGAATATATTTGAACAATGAATAAATAAAATAATGAGTATTCTGATTGATTAATGATATGCATATATTACAAATGTAAAATAGAATTTAAAAAAGTGTTACAATTTACAACATGTGAGGAAAGAACTAATCTAACATTGAAGCTAATTACATATTCATTAACAAACTAGTTTATTGTTATTTCAATTGAAATTTAAAATAGTATGCCAACAGACTTGTTACAGTTGTAACATGTTCTGGAAGAGAGATAGGGCCATAGCTAAGGCTAAGACTACTCTCTAAAAAAATCGAGTGATCACGGACGTCACTCCTCTGGAGAGTGAAAATGTAGTGAAAATAGAGTGAACATTCACTTTTTTCTTCTTAGAGAGCACTCTAAAATCAATCGATTTTCACTTCTAAACAAGTGATCACGGACGTCACTCCCAAGAAAGTGAAAATAGAGTGAAAATTCACTCTTTTTTTAAGAGAGTAGGGCTTTAGGATAGGGTTGGGGTTAGGGTTATGCCTAAGGCTAATGGCGAGGCTGAGGGCAAGCATAAGCATAACCTTACACAAAATTGAAACCATAACCCTAATCATATGTTTCTTTGATGAAATAAAGACTAGAGCAAAATAATGTCATCACAGCAAATGTCGAGTCACAAAAGTAAGAGGTGCATTTGAGATTGAGCATGTTTCTGCAACAGTTCATCATAAGGGCAATACCGCAGCAAAGAGGAGACACATAATCGAGAGGCCGACCCAGGATAAGGGAGGGGATGAAAGGGGCTGATTTATTTCCCTGTAGTCGACCCGTCTATATAATTCTGATCATTCTTTAACACATTTTAATGAATAATAATTTACAATAGGTTTGTAATATTTCACAACAAGTAAAGGTATAATCATGAAAGTTATGATGTTTCGAAGTCATAAACCACAACCAGTAATGTATACATGTTTACTGTAGTGGGGTATAGGTAGTAAATGTTTATGTCATCGATAGAATGTACAAAATATGTATATTTGGGGGTGATAAGTCCCTTAAAAGATTGTTTACGATTATGATTACAGCATATGATTTATTTGGCAATCCTTCATAGCACTAATATATTGTCAACATTAAATCCTAGATTCTGAATTACTCGAGGTCTCGTTGTCGGCAATGTTATCCTGGTATATCATTTGAATTTAATTCACGACTCCTCCATGCTAACATTGACGCATTTTGGGATATCTTCTGGCGCACACTGTGTCGTGGGGAAATTCATTGACTTGATAAATAGGGATGGGGAGAGAGGGAGAGAGGTGGAAGGTGGGGGCAGGAGAAGGAGGAACAGGAGCTGTAGGGGATGGAGAGAAAGAGGGAGAAAGAGAGATGGAGATATATCGTAGTGGTAGACAGAAATTAGGAAATAGGAGTAAATGGTACATATAGAGGGAGGGAGAGTGGAAGAGGGGTAGTGTGTGTAGGGGTGTGTGTGTAAGAAAATACGGAGGAGTGAGTGAACAAGTTGAAAAACGAGAGATTATGTTTGAAATAGAGAGAGAGAGAGAGAGAGAGAGAGAGAGAGAGAGGGAGAGTTATTATGGAGGGAGAGGGAGAAAGAATGAGATAGTAATGAGTGATTGAGAAAGAATGGGAGAAAGCGATAAAGAGCTAACTCAAAATGAGAGGGAGAGGATTCGGGGGGGGGGGGCAGTTATCAGCTACTTGCTTACAAATGCGTCACAGATTTTAAAGCCATCTAGGCTCTCTATTATTAAGTGATTCCCGTAGGAATTTGTGTGATTCGAGATTGTTGATGAATGAAAGCGATTTTCCAAGCTCCCTTCTGACGTCACAAGATTTCATTCATTACTACATTAATGCTCCATCGTTCATTTCGTTCCCGCCAGTTATTTGGGCAGGCGCCTTTTCGACTTAAAATGGTGTGTATTTATAGCTTGCACTCGAAGGGTATAAGGCATGTTATACCTGCCTGCTTGCCTTGTGTTACAATGATTAACGTTGAATTTAAAGCGAGAACATGTAGATTTTAATGTGGTCTGTTCATAAAAATATGACACATCCAAGACAGGAATAATAGCATTCTCAACATGCCCAATCAATGTTATTGTACTAAATGGAAGGGGAAAAGAGGAAATCAAGGCAAGAAAATAGCATCGGCTCTTGACCAGTATATCAATCTTAACAATCGAAGCTAATCCATTATAAGCTAATAGTAATACTGAGCAATATCTGCCTCAAATTCCCTGTGATTTTGATGTCTTAAATCGATCAAGTATCAAGCTACCAGGGTTAATAATTCCAAGGTAAACGTATTTTTCTATTAGTAAATGCAATGTTTCTACCGTAACTCCCCTGCATTTCTTGTTGGAGAATAGGCAAATCCGTGAGTCACATTAATGTACAACACCGCCATGATCTAAAGTATGTTCTAGCTAAGCCTCGCCTTCTTGGCATATTCTGTACATGGAGCAACGGCTAACATAACCCCTTTCCTTGACTACATACAGGAAATGGCGCCACTTTCCTGATTCATGCCGAAATGTACTTAGTGGGCCGCGGAGCTATGAAAACCACAGGGGGCTATTCAAGGGGTGGATAAGGGGATTTTACATCTCTTTTTCAAAAAAAAAATATAGTCAATTAGTAGCTGTTAAGGCTGTTTGGACTTTTAAAAATCAAATGAATTGGTTTGAGAGATATCGTTTGATTTCATCCTCTTAGACAAATGAAAGATATAAGAACCATTATGGTAAGACAACAACCTCCCTCCCATAAATAGTCTAGCCATACCCCTGGATGAGGAGTGATTAAGGGCGAAAGTCATTTGTTATTTCTTGAACGTGCATTCAAACAAACTGTCAGGAAACTGTCTACTTCAGTGATTACCTGTCACAAATCTTTGACTATTACGTTTGAGGACTAGACACATTTTGTCACCATTAGTTCGTCTTCTTTCTTCAAGATGTCTCAGCTTCCAAACTTTTTTACAGTATGCTGATCTGTAAGGTGTTAAAGGTACTCTGTCCCTTTTGCAGCCAACCTCAAATTCTGTAGAACTTTGCAGGAATTATGAATATGTCATGTATGTCCTATCTGTGGAATTTAAACGTTGGCAGTGTCCTAATATTCAAATTATGCAAGAAAACCCGTTAATTTACTAGACTTCACTGTCAGACACTCTTGAGTGACTAACTGGCTTTTTTGGTAATAACATACATAAAATGAGCTGTAATGGGTACATGAGCATTTGTCTACATCAATAACCCACTTCTTGTAATGGCCAAAATTAAACTGATTGAATCTTTGCGCAGCATAAAACGTACGACCATTCGGTACAATGGTCTGAAAATCAAGACTATTACTTATTGGCTCTATAGCTCCTAAGTCGATTTGACAACTAATAGTCGTTTTTTCCCACTTGAAGACATTTTCAAGCCCCAATTTTTTTAGGGAAGTTCTAAATTAGTATTATCTTTCAAATGCCGTTGGAATTTAAACTTTTCATTTTGTGGGGGTCTGCAAATGGGACATAGTAGCTTTAAGCTTAAGAACCCCCTCTATTTTCACCAGGTGCCTTTGTTTCATGAAAGAAAACTTTTTTCCATCAATATTAGTATGTCGGTTAAATATCTTATAATGCTACATTTATTCGTGACAAATAAAGGCGAAAATCGAAAGTCGAAAAAGTGTTTTGCAAACGGGTATATGATTGCCTTATGAATAACGTTCCTTAGAAATGTGCATGCTATCAAAGCTACAATTTATTGATTGTAGTATTGATTTGCTGAAGTGTTTAAGTTGATTATTTAACTAGCTAGTGCAGACCGTCTGAAGCGTGAGACATCATTTATAATCAGATTTACTTGCTTTATTCTTGGAAAAGGAATCGAAGCTTTTCCCCTATTCATGTAGGCAGGACACTTTATCCAGACGAGAGGCGTTTTATCGACCGTTTAGCGAAAGTGTTGAAATATTTCCTTTTCATTCCGTCACATTGGTATACTTCCGTTCTATTTAATAATTAAATTGTGTTTAAAAAAATTACCGTTTAACATTATGAAGTAAAGTAGTAATTGCTTCGTCACATGGGGGACGCAAGGGTTATATGGATGCGAAAGCTAATGTGCTTAGATTAGCAAGTGTGCGCTTGTAAAAATGACGCCTGACTGGAATGCTCCCCAAGGAGTGGAGAATGTGCATACATTGTGTGCGGGTAAGCCTGAATCCGATGACCGGGGTAATAATTATATCTATATATCTGTAAAGCGCTTTGAGAGGGCCTTCGGTCCTGAAAAGTGCTATATAAGAACTAGCTATTATTATTATTGTTGTTATTAGCAACAAACATACAGAGAGAAATGACAAGAGGGAGAGAGATAATGGGGGGGGGGGGGAATTGAAAGAGATAGACAGAACGAGGGGAGTTAAAACAATTGTTAGAAATAAAGATTAGGGTTGCAAGTGAGTTTTAGTTTAGGTTCAGGTGTATTTAGGTCTAGAGTTGAAGTTAGGAAGGTATTGTAAAAAATGACCGTGGGGCGATTGTAGCCGAAACATGTCCTTGTAGCATTACCCCCCCCCCCCCCCCCCACCCATGACTGCATCCTTGCTATGCCATTGACGCCCGAGATACTCTCTAATGTATTCTATTAGCTTCATTTTATTTTGAGCTTCGATATTGGCACAATCATTTCTAAATGGTTTCAAAATTCGGTTAAAACGATCGATGTCTGCTAGCTGTCTGCCATGCAGCATCACGTATGCCATACGCGACATGGTTTCTTATAGACGGGGGTGGGCAGACCAAAAGGGTTCCAAACTTCAAAGGTCAAGATCTAAAAAAGGAAAATCGTTCGTATCTTCAACTTTTCTCTGAGAAACACTTTAAAGTGCATTATAATCTGGACAGGAAAACGTTGCTGTAAAAGCACAAAATAGAGTCGGGATTTTTTTTTTTTTTTTTTTTTTTTTTTTTTACATAGGATTAGACATGTTTTGGTAGTCGTTTCCATTTACTTAAAAATGATAATTTCTCGACAGTATGATATTAAAAATTTCTGCTTTATTCAGACTATTTCATTAAAGTAAAGTGAAGGGGAAAATGTGTGAATATTTTCTGTTCTTTATAATATTGATTTGTGTTTTCTAAAGCTGATGGTATAATTCCAGCTTTCGAAAACTTCTTGCTTAAGCATTGATGAATCTACATCTTGTACACCGCCACATGCATGGAATCCAGTATAAGTTGTTGCTATTTTAATGTTTTAGTTGTATGTATTTTCCTAAAAATCTTGATAAGGGTGTACATAGGGGTGAGTGGAGTGGACCCCCCCCCCCCTCCCCATTTAACATCATCTTACATGATTGTTGAAAAATTCGTAGTCGGTAAAATAAGAAAGCCACTAAAGCCATTTTTGTCTATTTTGAATGAGTATTTAAAGATCCGAGAACCTCTGTGTTTTGCTTGTAGGAAACACCGCGAAAACCGCGAACAGTTATCCTGACTGTTAGTGAGTACCTTTGAAGTGTAATCCAGTACCTTGAAGTATTTCAACGACTCTTTTGTTTTATTTCCTCCCCGGTAGGCCTACATCTCGAAGGAGAACGGAAGACCTAGCTTGACGGAAAAAAATGATCATCTAAAGTTTCATATATTTACTCGAGTGGACGAGCTTCACGATTAAAATAGACACGCGGTGGCGCTTTTGTTTACATGTGGCGTTTCCCCAATGCGGCTGGGTATAGTGAGTGTACTGATTGTACAACTGAAGTGCACTACCGGGATCTATCCGTTAAAGAATATTTTGCTGAAGTAAGACATTCTCAATAGTGACATTGGGCAGAATCTCATTTTACATATGTTGTGGTGGAGATGGTTGAACATATAGAAATGCATTTTTTATAGATATAATTTGATCGTTTTAAAACGGATGAGTTATTATATGAAGTATCTATGCGGATATATCAGTACGCAAATGTTGTTAATTTTGACGAAGCTGATAAGAATAGAGGAAATCATCATGCATTGAGATGATTTGAACCATTATGAAAGCCTTCACATTACCTGGAGATCTTCAAAGCATAATACAGAATGATAACATTTGTCATCTTTTAAGGGAAAATAAAATCTGATAACATAATTATGGAGAGTAAAACAAAATGGGCTGTAAAAGTTGTACATTTCTCTATGTATACTTTGTCAGATATACACTGGTTAGTGGAATTGTGTATATGGTCCATACGTTATCAGATGAAACTATTTTAGAGATTGACATTTCACTGCCCATACGTTGCCATTTTTGCACTGGTTTATCGAGAGACAACATTTTTCTGTCGTTGTAAGATGGATACTGTTTAGAATAAAGACACATGGTTTACTCTCCACTCAGGTGGCTATTAATCAGAGAGAGATTTAGGTGACCAGAGACATGTCGATGATCATACGTGCTCACAATCATGAACACTTTTAAGAGCCGCGACAATTCCTGTCCTCATGCTGTAAAGTGAACATTGGGTAGACAGATAATTTGTTTGTTGCTGTCCATACGTTATGTTAGTCAACAGAATAGTCAGTGAGAAGAGAGACAACGTGCAGGCATTTCTTTGTTCGATGGCTAGAAAGACGAGAAGAAAAGTGAACTAAAATCTGAGGACAGGGACATTAATAATTCACCTGCTACTTCAAGGTTCGTCTGTCTCGCTCACTGTTCTCAAGTAATCGATGTCTATGGGTGGCGTTTTACGAGACCGTCACAAGTACAAGCACACCAACATCCTGTCGCGTTATTAAAATAAGTGCGCGTTTCAGTGAGAAATTGGCGAACTTGTTCTAATGATGGTTTTGTTAAACTGTACCCTGGTATTCGACAAGAGAATGCATTAAGTTGACAAACCCCTCTTCACTATGCATGACATTTTCATCCGGGAGTCACCCATCGTCCCTTCTAGCCTGCAGCCTGGGATGAATAGAAGGATTCTGTTTGGATTTACGTGATGACATGGAGCATGAGTACAGAGGAGGGGGTGTAAGAGGTTTTTTATGGATTTGCCTCAGGTATGCAGACATGTATGACGTCTAGAGAGAAATGGGGGGGGGGGCGGATAGATGCGGGTTGGCCGCTTAATACCGGACGAGAAATAGCGTCTAGCAAATATATGGGGAAAACTTGGACATTTTGTGAAATACAGGGGAATACACCAAAAACCATATTTGTAACAATAAAAACCCTTAGGATGTTTAGATTTTTAGAGCAAGAGTGA